>NC_042615.1:819028637-819382262 GCF_901001135.1 Rhinatrema bivittatum
TTGGAAACAGGATGCTGGGCTTGATGGACCCTTGGTCTGACCCAGTATGGCATTTTCTTATGTTCTTATGTTCCTATGTTTCCAATCCTTTTTGAAGCATGGAGGATAAGCTCTCCTGGTAATGCTGTGGTAGGGTTTCTGAGAATTCCTGGACTTGTTTCCAGAGATTTCTATTATATTGGGTCATGTATAATTGGTACGCTGTTCTTCGAGCTATTAACATGGACCCTTGAAATATTCTGCACCCCAATGCATCCAATGCCTTCTGTTCCTTTCCAGGAGGAGCAGAGGAGTGTGGATGAGATCTTTTAGCCTTCTTTTGGGATGATTCCACCACTACTGAATGGTGGGGCAGTTGGCTTTTCTGAAATCCTGGGGCTTGCTGAGCCAGGTACGTAGCATCTCTCTTTCTATTGACTGGTGGTACAGTACACAGACGGTCCCACAGGCGGTGCAAGAGGTCAAGAAGAACTTCGTGAACTGGAATCACCACTACCTCTTTTGGAGCATCTACAAATTGTAAGACCTCCAACTGGTAATGGAGGAAGATGGCGAGCATCTTCCTCCATTACCAGTGGAAAATGGATAGTTTCAGACATCTCCTTGACAAAACCGGCAAAGGAGAGGTCTTCCAGAGGAGAACGGTACCTTTCTCCGGGGGTGAAGGCTCTGAGAGCAGTTCATCGGAAGCTTGTGAGGAATGGTCTGAGGATGCATCCTAACATGGATCGTAGGGAGTTTCTCCTTCTCAAGCTGGACCTCCAAAGGGAGGAAGGATGCCAAAGCCAAGAGGGAAGAAAGGCATCGATGGATGGTGAGGTGGCATCAAAGGAGGCGGTGCTAGAATCAAGGGTACCGAGGTAGACGCGGTGTACTTCAGCACCGATAGATCTGATGGCTCTGGAATGGGTTTCGACATCAGCGGATCCCATGGAGGGATCAGGTCGGAAGATGCTGCCTCCTCTTCCTCCTCCGAGGAACCCGGAACGGGAATCGGGATCTGTGTAGGCCTTGATGGTCGAGTCAGTGCCAGCGTGTCCCATGGCATGGATTGAGTCAGCAGGGCACCGATGAGGGTATCCAGGTGCTTGAGGAGAGGTGGAAACATTGAGGGCACCAGTTCCGGTGCCGGTTGGAAGCCCCGGAGGGCATTCAGCACTTCCTGTTGGACCAGTCTGTCCAATTCCTTCCTAAAGGCTTGTGTGTATAACACTGCACCTGGGGTAGGAGGCAGGCTAGACGTTACTGGAGACTCCACAGGGGTCTGTGGAGGCTCAATACCCGGCACCAATATCGGAGGGGAATGCCTCGGGGTTCCAGGTCCAGAGGAGGATGGGGCTCCTCTCCCCAGGCCCTCTTCGCAGGTGGCTCGGTGGAAGTCAATGTCGCTGTAGTGCAGTGCTGCACCACTCGGGGATGCACATCAGTTCCGGTGGCGGTGTTTCCCACGGTTCTCGGTCCGGTCCTTCTCCGGCACCGAGGACAATGACATAGACATCTTTGAAAGGGTCGGTGACGGATGGTCACCGGCTCCAAGGTCTTCCTGGTGGGGCGCCTCTGAGGTTGGTGGACCTCTTCGGGTTGGTGTACTCTGAACCAGAGTCGATGGAACAGAGCATTTTGAAGCAAATGCTCCATCTTTTCCAGTCGAGCAGGCTGGTCTTTAGGTGTCATTTGTGCATAACTGGGGCAGCGTCTGACGTTGTGTGAAGGCCCTAGACAGAAAACAGACATTGTGTAGGTCCATTATGGACACAGTCCTTGGATACTTGGGGCACTTTCTAAACACGATCGCCATGCCGAAAAAAAGAGGCACGCAATCGGTGGCCGTAAGAAACGAAGGGGTATGCCACCGGGAACAGACTGAAAATCATGGGAAATACACTTACCGAGCGTCGGAGGGAACGGAGGGTGATGAGGGATCCTGGTAAGGGTGAAATAGTGAAGATGGACTTCACATTTTTTTCGTGAGGAAAATTCTCACAGAGCTCCTAAACCGTGAGGCAACTGCTGCGCAGAAAAAAAGAGATTGAAGGGGGATCTGTGTGGCCACAGGGTTAGTGGCACGCTGGGCATGCTCAGTGTGCCAGTCAAAGTTCTAGAAACTTTGACAAAAGTATTCCGTGACAGGGCTCCATTTGATGATGTCACCCATCTGTGAGGACTACCATCCTGCTTGTCCTGGGAGAATCAGTAATTCTGTATGAGCTGATGTTTGACAAGCAGTGGCACATATAAGTAAAAAGATATAAAAAAAATATATTTTCAATTTTTAAGCTTTTGTGCTTTAAATAGCACCAAAAACAACATTTAACCAGTTGAGGCTAACTGATAATGAACTGTTTTATTATTTTTTTTTTTATGGGGCACCATGATTGCAAAACTAACATAAAAGCATAAGAAATTGCCATGCTTGGTCAGCCCAGCATCCTCTTTCCAACAGAGGTCGAAGCAGGCCACAAGAACCTGGCAAGTACCCAAACACCAAAAAGATCCCATACTACTGATGCCAGTAATAGCAGAGGGCATTCCCCAAGTCATCTTCATTAATAACAGTTTATGGACTTCTCCTCCAAGAACTTATCCAAACCTTTTATAAACCCAGCTACACTAACTGCACTAACTACATCCTCTGGCAAGAAATTCCAGTGCTTAATTGTGCATTGAGTGAAAAAGAATTTTCTCCAATTAGTCTTAAATGTGCTACTTGTTAACTTCATGGAGTGCCCCCTAGTCCTTCTATTATCCGAAAGTGTAAATAACCGATTCACATCTACTCGTTTAAGACCTCTCATGACTTTAAAGACCTATATCATATCCCCCCTCAGCCGTCTCTTCTCCAAGCTGAACAGCCCTAACCTCTTCAGCCTTTCCTCATAGGGCAGCTGTTCCATCCCCTTCATCATTTTGGTTGCCCTTCTCTGTACCTTCTCCATCGCAATTATATCTTTTTTGAGATGTGGTGACCAGAACTGTACAAAGTATTCAAGGTGCAGTCTCACCATGGATAGATAGAGGCATTATGACATTTTCCGTTTTATTAAACAGTCCCTTCCTAATAATTCATAACATTCTGTTTGCTTTTTTGACTGTTGCAGCACACTGACCCGAAGATTTCAAAGTATTATCCACTATGATACCTAGATCTTTTTATAGGGTGATAGCTCCTAATATGGAACCTAACCGTGTAACTACAGCAAGGGTTATTTTTCCCTATATGCAACACCTTGCACTTGTCCACATTAAATTTCATCTCCCATTTGGATGCTCAATCTTCCAGTCTCGCAAGGTCCTCCTGTAATGCATCACAATCCGCTTGTGATTTAACTACTCTGAATAATTTTGTATCATCCGCAAATTTGATAACCTCACTCGTCATATTCATTTCCAGATCATTTATAAATATATTGAAAAGCACCGGTCCAAGTACAGATCCCTGAGGCACTCCACTCTTTACTCTTTTCCACTAAGAAAATTGACCATTTTATCCTACTGTCTGATTCCTGTCTTCTAACCAGTTTGTAATCTACGAAAGGACATCGCCTCCCATCCCATGACTTTCCAGTTTTCTTAGAAGCCTCTCATGAGGGACTCTGTCAAATGCCTTCCGAAAATCCAAATATACTACATCCACCGGTTCACCCCCATCCACATGTTTATTAACCCCATCAAAAAAATGAAGCAGATTTGTTAGGTAAGACTTCCCTTAGGTAAATCCATGTTGACTGTCTTCCATTAAACCATGTCTTTCTATATGCTCTATGATTTTGATCTTTAGAATACTTTCCACTATTTTTCCCAGCACTGAAGTCAGGCTTACTGGTCTATAGTTTCCCGGATCACCTCTGGAGCCCTTTTTAAATATTTGGGTTACATTGGCTACCCTCCAATCATCAGGTACTATGGATGATTTTAATGATAGGTTACAAATTTTAACTAATAGATCAGAAATTTCATTATTTTTTTTTTAATCTTTATTTATTCATTTTAACACATAAACAAATCAAATTTGTCTATACAGAATACTGTGAAATCTTTAACATATTCTATATTTAACTTATTCTCACCTTACAACCATTTCAAAAAGGAAAAACAGAATAATTATTTCTTTTAGTCAAAATTCTATAAAGGTATTTTTAATCACTTTACAGAAATGGTGAAGGGAAAAAATGAAATCATATTTACTTTTAAACATTTTCCATCATGTTAAAAGCCACATACCTAGCAGATGAAAAAAATCATTTAAAAAGAGGGGGGAAATGCACAATCTTTAAAGAAGGAAACTTTAGGTAATTGAATATTTCACTATAGCCCACATAACAGCAATGCATTAATTATGAAATTAGTATGTTCAATTTCTTCGCCTCTATAAACTCTTTTAATTGTTCAACACTAAAGAAAACATATCGCTCATTATCTTTCATTAGGAAACATTTACAAGGAAATAGAATTTTAACTACATAGCCCAGCCCTCTAGCCTCTTGTCTGAGGTTGAGAAAACCTCGACGTCTGGCTTGAGTAGCCGGAGCTAAATCAGGGAAAATCTTCACTGTTGCCTCGTGAAAATTTACAGGATATTTCCTGAAGTACTTTTTCATCACATAACCAATATCTTTTACTGTTATAAATGATACCAGCAATGTTCCTCTACTAATCACGTCCAGTGTTGAGTCTTCCAAAAACCCCGTTAGGTTCCCATCAAAGGGAACATTAGGGGGATTTCCTGGACGTGTTGAATTAGGAAGGAAAAAGCAGGTATTCACTGAAGGTAAATTTTCCTCTGATTTCCAAAGTTTCCAGGAAGAACTTCTTAAGGGTAGTGTAGGGGATTTCCCCCACTACCTTAGGAAAGTTAATAAAACGTAAATTCAGGTGTCTGGATTTGTTCTCAATAAATTCCATCCGTCTAGATAATACTTGGCTATCTTTTATCGCAGCAATTTTATATTGTTGGAATTGTTTACCCTCCTGCTCCAAAGTTATTACTTTCTGTTTCAAACCGTCCACCTGAGATTGCAGGGCAACAGCATTTTGAGCGCTCTGTGAATGAGAAGAATCAATTTTGCCATCTAAAGAGTTTATGGCTGAGGCCATCCCGGCCATAAAATCCCAGAGGGAATCAAGTGTTACCTGTGCAGGGCGTGATGGTATCGTAATCAGCTCTTTCCTCGTGGCTGTCTCCGGTGGGGGAGCTTCTCCCCGGAGAACTCCGGGGTCAGTTGTTCCTTCCCCTCTCTGTTCTTCCGCCGGACTTGAGGTATAAATTCTCAAAACAGGCGCCTGTGGAGTTTCTGATAAAGCCTCTGGGTTCGAATCGGCCCGGGCTTCCACTGCACCTCCGTTCCTCCGTCAGCCCCTGCACAGGCGGTGCCCTCTGGTCCGGGCTTAGAGACACCTCCCCCGCAGGCACAAACGGCTCCTCCTCCCCTTCATGCACATCGGGTTCC
The DNA here is from genome assembly GCF_901001135.1 of Rhinatrema bivittatum. Lineage (NCBI taxonomy): Eukaryota > Metazoa > Chordata > Amphibia > Gymnophiona > Rhinatrematidae > Rhinatrema > Rhinatrema bivittatum. Next base: position 819,034,085 of record NC_042615.1, read on the forward strand.
TCAGTTCTCTGTTGAATCACTGCTGGACTCAAAAAGCCGGTTATCTCAGTCTGAATGGTCGCAGAAGGGATTGGTTCAGACGGGTATGCTCGAACCTTGCCCTTTCTTTTTGCAGGCATTTTTCGGACAGAAGAAAAAACTCAAACTGCTGAGAGCTCCGACTAGGTCTCAATGCGTGCGGCCATCAAATTTCATTTTTTAGTTCCTTCAATACCCTAGAACGCATACCATCTGGTCCAGGTGATTTGCTACTCTTCAGTCTGTCAATTTGGCCTACATCTTCCAGGTTCACAGTGATTTGGTTCAGCTCATCGGACTCATCACCCTTGAAAACCATCTCCAGAACTGGCATCTCCCCAACATGCTCATTAGTGAACACTGAAGCAAAGAATTCATTTAGTCTTTCTGCAATGGCCTTATCTTCCCTAAGAGCCCCTTTAACCCCTCAGTCATCTAACGGTCCAACCAACTCCCTCAGTTTTCTTGCTTCGGCTATATTTTAAAAAGTAATTATGAGTTTTTGTCTCTACGGCCAACTTCATTCCAAATTCTCTCTGCCTGTCTTATCAATGTTTTATACTTAACTTGACAATGTTTATGCATTTTCCTATTTTCTTCAGATGGACCCTTCTTCCAATTTTTTAAGGATTGTTTTTTGGCTAAAATAGCCTCTTTCACCTCACCGTTTAACCATGTCGTTAATCATTTTGCCTTCCTTCCACCTTTCTTAATGTGTGGAATACATCTGGACTGCGTGTCTAGGATTGTATTTTTAAACAATGTCCATGCCTGTTGAACACTTGACCTTTGCAGCTGCACCTTTCAGCTTTTTTCTAACCATTTTCCTCATTTTATCAAAGTTTCCATTTTGAAAATTTAGTGTTTCAGCTGTAGATTTACTTATTGTTCCCCTTCCAGTTATTAGTTGAAATCTGATTATGTTATGATCACAATTGCCAAGTGGCCCTACCACCATTACTTTTATCACCAAATCCTGCATTCCACTAAGAATTACATCAAAAATAGCTCCCCCTCTTGTTGGTTCCTGAACTAATTGCTCCATGAAGCAGTCATTTATTATATCCAAGAACTTTATGTCTCTAGCAAGTCCTGATGTTACATTTACCCAGTCAATATTGGGGTAATTGAAATCTCACTATAAGACGTTATGAAATTCCAATTTTTTTCTTCAATGTGCAAACCTTTATAAATTTTATTTTTTACTAAGGACCATCATAACACCCGCGGGCATACCAGCAATTTTCGCTTCAAGTATTGCCGCACCAGGTCACTCTTAATCATAGGTCCAGTCCTTTATTATTCAACTCAATAGTATATTTTTGTATTTTTTGGTCGGCGACTAAGCTTAGTCACCGACAAGAGGAAAAGGCGGCAAGGTTTGAAAAACATTTAACAAGTCATGTGGAGATGATGAATCTAACCTTTCAGTGATCAGCACGGAAGCAATTATATGTGTTATAGTCCCTGAAGCAGCTATGCGAAACGCGCGTCACAGCTTTATGAAGTGCGGTAGAGCCTCTGAACAACGCATAAGGAAGATATCATTCCACAACTATTTTAGAATAAAACAAAAAATACAAAAATATACTATTGAGTTGAATAATAAAGGACTGGCCCTATGATTAAGAGTGACCTGGTGCGGCAATACTTGAAGCGAAAATTGCTGGTATGCCCGCGGGTGTTATGATGGTCCTTAGTAAAAAATAAAAAATAAAATTTATAAAGGTTTGCACATTGCACGTTGAAGAAAAAAATTGGAATTTCATAACGTCTTATAGTAAGGTTTTGTGCTCGTTGTGTATTCAAGATTAACTGTTATTATTTTGTGTGGGTAATTGAAATCTCCCATTATTACTGCACTGCCAAAATTGGTTATCTTCCTTGATTTCTCTTAGCACATCATCATCTGTCTGACCATTTTCTCCAGGTGGATGGTAGTATACTCCTATCACTATACTCTTACCCAACACACATGGGATTTCTACCCATATAGATTCTACTGAGCATTTGGGGGCAGATTTTAAATACTTGCGCGAGCGCGAACAAAAGTACGCTGGATTTTATAAGATACGCGCGTAGCCGCGCGTATCTTATAAAATCCGGGGTCGGCGCGCGCAAGGGGGTGCACATTTGTACAACCTGCGCGCGCCGAGCCCAGCGCGCGCTGCCTGTTCCCTCCGAGGCCGCTCCGATTTCGGAGCGGTCTCGGAGGGAACTTTCCTTCGCCCTCCCCCCACCTTCCCCTCCCTAACCCACCCCCCCGGCCCTATCTAAACCCCCCCCTTACCTTTGTCGGCAAAGTTACGCCTGCTGAAAGCAGGCACGCGGGACAGCCGGCGCGCATCGCCTGGCTGTCCCGCTCCATGGTCCGGTCCCGGGGGCTGTTCCGGAGGCCACGGCCACGCCCCCGGAACGCCCCTTGGCCGAAACCACGCCCACGTCGACGCCCCCGAAACACCGCGCCCCACCCCCTAAACGCCGCATCGTCCTGCCACGCCCCCGCCACACCCCCGACAGGAAGCCCCGGGACTTACGCGCGCCGGCGCGTGCAGGGGTTTTAAAATCCGCCCCTTAGTCTTTTATATAATCTTTATCCTGTTGGACTCTATACCCTCCTAGACATAAAGTGCCACACCCACACCAAGTTGATCCTCCCTATGATTGTGATATAATTTGTACCCTGATATAACACTGTCCCATTGGTTATCCTCCTTCCACCAGGTCTCTGTGACGCCAATTATGTCAATCTCATGATTTACTGCTATACACTCTAACTCTCCCATCTTACTTCTTAAACGTCTGGCATTGGTATACAGACATTTAAAGTGTGGGGGTTTTTTATTTGTATTAACAACCTGCTATTCAGCTGATAGGGATAATTTGGAAATCTTTAGTTCAGGTGATATTTTATATATAGGCACATGGACTATGCTTGCTTTTATTGGAACCTCTCTGTTGAGATGTTCTAACTCTCCAAGCTGTATGACTATCAGCTTTCCCCCTTGTTCTAGTTTAAAAACTGCTCTCCTTTTTAAAAGTTAGTGCCAGCAGCTTGGTTCCACTCTGGCCCATCCTTTCGGAAAAATCTCCCCTTTTCCAAAAGTTTCCCCAGTTTCTTGCAAAACTGAATCCCTCTTCCCTGCACCATTGTTTCATCCATGCATTGAAACTCTGGAGCTCTGCCTGCATCTGGGGACCTGTAGCATTCTTCTGGCTTTAGCTATCACCTTGTCACATTGCTTCACAGTCTTCAGATCAGACACCATCACTCCAAGTTCTCCCTCCTGGCCCATGCACATTAGTCTTACATCCGCCATCACTTACAGCTCTTTTGGATTGCTGCACCCCAGATGCATGACTCTGCACTTCTTCGCATTTAATCCCAGCTGTCAAATCTTTCGACCACTTCAAGCTTTCTTAAATAGCTTTTTGTTCTCTCTATTCCTTCAAGCGTCTCCACTCTGTTGCAGATCTTTGTATCATCCGTAAATAGACAGAATACAATACGTATGAATGTTCCATTTGCACTTCAATTTAGGCAAGTGGAGGAGTTTGGGCGAAGTTAATGGTAATGAGTGGCTAACATCAAATGCAATAGAGTAACGCAGGTTTTAACGCCTTGTGCCTGCTGACAGAAAATGGGGGGGGGGGGGGGGGGTGGAGAGACTCTTTAAAGGCCAATATATAATAGTGCCCCTTCTTACTGTGGTATAAATAGTAACCTCTGTAAATCTATATATGCACCCTCCACTGTCTAAGTAGGCAAGTTTATTATATCATATATTTATATTCTGTTACTCAAACCTGGCCAATGCACTTTTTCTCTTTTATACTTTTTATATCTTTTTCAATATTTTTTCACAAGGAAAAGAGAATGTGCATTGGCCAGGCTTATGAATAACAGTATATAAATATATGATATAATAAACTTGCCTGCTTTGACAGTGGGGGGTGCATATATAGATTTACAGAGATTCTGGTTGGATACACCCTAGAACCTTTTATAAGAAGATATAAATAGTAAATTTACATATTTGCCTCTCTCTCTCTCTCAGCCTGAACCACCATTTGCGATAAAAACCTTTTCAGTAGGTAATGTGCCTGTGGTGGATTATTCAGCGTGTGATGCCAAAAATAGCAGGGGTGTGACACATGTATTATGCGTTGCAGAAATTACCTAAGCAATGAGAGAAAAGGGAAATTAGCCTAACCCCCCTCCACTGCCCCCTTTTTTTATTGCAGGTCCTATTTCCAATATATTTATAGCATTTTGATGAATTTAGGGGTAAGTTAGGAGGCTATTATTTATTTATATATTGTTAATCAAATTCATTTTTCATAACAAATATATTTTATCACACAGTGACATGTATGTATCTTGTAGACAGTCAATATAGTTTTTTTTTAATATATTCACATAACACCATTTAACATTTATCCAAACTGGAATAAGCACTTTCATACATTGGGCATTAACTTCAATTCTTACCATTGCTCATGTTCACCTAAACTTCGTGGTCAAACCAAGCACATACTTTATAAAACAAAGTGCTGATATTTCAGTAAGAAAACAATTTATATCTTTATTTTGTTTCGGATAGCTAATCTCCAATTGTTTGCTGCCAGGAATGATGAAAAGATGGAGATGATGATTACAAAACAGAGTTACAACTGGACTTAATTTATCACAGGACTTTCTTTCATTCTGTTCCCTCCCTTCATTTCTCCCTTTTTACTAGACTGGCATTACAGTGACAATCCTTAAGATGAGAACATGGACAGTGATTCCTTTCAGAGTTCAGTGCAAGTTTCACTGTTGAGTACTGGTCAGGTCCATAATAAAAATTAGTCATTTAGTTCAGTCTTCTTCTAAGCAAATTATCTGTCTGATGGCAGGTGAAGTGAATATTCTATCAATTCTACAGCCCCTGATGAGCAATAAATTAGCATCTAAATATATTCTTGTATAAAGAGAATAGCACATAGACATAAGGGCTGTGTTACTATGAAGTGAAAGCCTTGTATAAATCACATATGGCTTCCATCTACAATTCTGGCACTATCAATGTTATCAATAATTTGCGATTAAATACCTAATAGCAGACAACAGGAAAAGGGAGTGGACTTTCATATTTATATTGACACTTATGTAAAAATAATCTCCAGCACTGAACAGACTCTTACCTTTTTATGCAAAAAAACATTAACAATTTGCCAATGACCATGCATGCAGTATGGAGACACTGAAAGATCCACTGTGCACACTAGGGCAAGGCATGCAAACACACTAGTTTAAGAAAAGAGGACACACTATGTATAAAGTACAATATTAATAACCTGCTGTTCTCCTCTACTTCCTTCTGCAAAGGAAAAAAAAAAAGAGGAAGGAGAGGAAAAGATTAATAGAGCAGTTTTTTGCCACATGTCTTGTTAAGAGGAACAGACATACTTCTGAGAGCTGTACAGGACAATCTGTTCATGTAGTAAAAAAGGGATAGCAAATATTTTTAGATGTGCAGGCCTATTAACACTGCATTTCAGCATTTTCCCATTTGTTAGCATATCAAAGTTAGAGTTTTGGTTTCGGCAGATAACCAAAGAACAGGCCTTAATCTCCTTTCTTCCTAATGACTTTGAAAATTGAACTTGAAGGAGGAGCACTATTACAAAACACATATAGGTCTAAATTTCCCAAAGGAAAAGACAAGAACAAAATGCAACCAGACATCTGAAGTTTTCAAATGCTCTATTTATGTGATTTGATCACAATTTGAAAAAAACTGAGTTTTTGCACCTACTAAAAATTTGCTCTGCCTGAAAATAGGTTTTGAAAAGGGTATGATAATATTACTAGGGAAGTGTGGCAGACTGGGTTGTTATAAAATTCCTAGCAAAACAATTCTAAAGCAGATATCCACAAAAACTATTATATTGTTCCGCTGAGCAAAAAGTATTTTCCTGCCATTTCTCTATTCCAGATCTTTCTTCACGTTAGGCTAAGTTTCTTTCGATAAGGTAAAAAAATTAAGCAAACTCAACAAAATTTTGAACCTCCAACAATGTCAAAAAGATTTTAGAATAATAAGAGCCTTTTTGAAAAACAGGTTTTTCCAAAATCTTACTTAGCACACTAAGGGCCAGATTCAGTAAGGCTTTTCTCCCATTTTGTGTCGATGGGAAAACCCCTTAGTTAATCCTGTACTAAGGAATGTAAAAGTGATATTCATGTTACTAGTCTCCAACTTGTTTAAAACAGTTTTTTTTCCAAGGATGAATATGGAGTTTTAACACACCTCAAATGTTTATAAAATTTTAAAAATCTTCACAAGTTTAGAAATTTCACATATTTCAAATCTTTCTGAATAACTAAAAAGTATATTCTAAATTTAACAAGAGTGGATAAATTCAACTAGCTTGCACTATCAACTAATCAAAACAAAAAAAATGGGATCACAACTTATCCAAAAGCCTGAACATGGACAGAAGACGCATACTACAAATTAAATAAATATTTCATACAATTGAATCATATCGCTAACAAATGATGCACAAACAACCTACACCATTAATCAGACTGGATTTGTATCAACAGAAATGGCAACCAAAAAAAAAAAGAAAGACCTAAAACCATTTAAAAAATATCTGCATGCAAATAAGTCACGTCTTAAAGATAGAGGCAGTTGACTATCAAGCGGATTTTCAAAGCCCTGCTCGCGCAAATCCGCCCGGATTTACGCGAGCAGGGCCCTCACGCGCCGGCGCGCCTATTTTGCATAGACCGCCGGCGCGCGCAGAGCACCGGACGCGCATAAGTCCCGGGGTTTTTAGAAGGGGGCGTGTCGGGGGCGGGGCCAAACAACGCGGCGTTTTGGGGGTGGGATGCGGCGTTTCGGGGACGGGCCTGGGTGCGTGGTTTCGGCCCGGGGCATTCCGGGGGCGTGGCCGCGCCCTCCGGAACCGCTCCTGGGTCGGGTCTCGGCGCGCCAGCAGCCCGCTGGCGCGCGTGGATTTACGTCTCCCTCTGGGAGGCGTAAATCCATGGATAAAGGTAGGGGGGGGGGTTTAGATAGGGCCGGGGGAGTGGGTTAGGTAGGGGAAGGGAGGGGAAGGTGAGGGGAGGGCGAAAGAAAGTTCCCTCCAAGGCCGCTCCGATTTCGGAGCAGCCTCGGAGGGAACGGAGGCAGGCTGCGCGGCTTGGCGTATGCCGGCTGCCCAAAATCGGCAGCCTTGCGCACGCCGATCCAGGATTTTATAAGATACGTGTGGCTAACCGCTTATCTTATAAAGTCCAGCGTACTTTTGTTTGCGCCTGCTGCACAAACAAAAGTACGCGATCGCGCTTTTTAAAAAAATCTACCTTTATATGTTTAAGTACTGAAATTACATCATTATGATTTTTCTCTGTTAATGCAGAAGTCTTGACATGCACTTTTATTACATATGTATTTTATTTATTTTATTTTGGAGCGTGTATATTTTCATTCCTTTTTTTTAAAAACTTTTTAACATGTTGTTGAGATTTTAGTACTTCAAGCATCCTCTTTTCTTATGCAAGGGACCATCAGTAACAGGAGCACAGAAAAAGATATCACCAGGACAAAGTGGTGAAGACAAAAGTGCTACTAAAGCAGCAACGGTGCAATCATAGGTGGAAGAGCGCTAGGGTTAGTGTAAGGGTATGTTCCAGTTCTTCAAGCCCTGGACTACTGCTGTCTATCTGGATCATTTTTATTATGCTAGTCTGAGCGCAAGCACAATTTGTGGTATTCAATTTTACCAATTTTTAACACCTTAGCTGTTTTTCTGGTTCATAATTACATCCGATTATCTTCTATTCCCTCCTTTCTCTTTCATCATTTCCTCCCTTGTAATATTTCTCGCTTGTTTTTTTCAGCATCCTTTTTCTCTCTTATTTCTAATTTTTTTGTTTATACCTCCCTCTCCATTCCCTTATGAGGAAAGGGTGCTCGTTTTACTTATTGCTGTTCTTTTTATGTCTGTCATATTTGTTCAGTCATCTCATGCTATTTAATCTACTGATCGCTGCTCTACTATATTACTCTCCAGTTGTATTCGTTTGAACTTCGTCTTCATCTCTCCTAACGCCCAAGTTTTTACTCCCTGTTTATTGTAACTTTGTCTTCTCCATAGTTGTTAATGTGGTTTTTCCCCTAGTTCCATTGTAAACCGGTACGATAAGACTTGTCTGGAGCATCGGTATATTAAAAGAATTTAAATAAATAAATAAATGCTCATATGTTCTTACTCTCTTATCATTGTGTCATAATCACTCATCCCATGAGAAAGTTCCAGGTTCATGTTTTCATATTTATATGTCAAGATGCACATCCAGAGAACCTCTAGAGCAGGGGTTGGGAACCCATGGCTCGCGAGCCAGATATGGCTCTTTGAGGGCTGCATCTGGCTCGCAGACAGTCGCCACACTTTCCCGCTGACCCAGCTGCTCCCCGGTCCTCCTCCGCCCGGGCTTAAAATGCTGTCAGCCCGGGCGGAACGCGGCAGGACAGCTGGAGTCAGCAGCACCGGCGTGCTCTCTTCTTCCCCCCCCCCCCCCCCCCCCCCGCGGCCGGAAGAGGAAGTGGAGAGCATCGGGTGCGTGCGCGACAAGAAGAGGCCACGCTAGTGCGCTCGGCATCGGCCCGAAGAAAAGAAGACTGCAGCGCGGTTCGGAGGAAAATGAAGAGGTTCAACCGCAGCTGATGTGACTCCGCCTCCGCGAAGGCTGAAAATGAAGAGGTTAGCGTTGGGAGGAGGCTGCTGCTGCTGCTGCCGCGCGTTCCCGGAGTGGGGGAGAGAGAGAGTGAATGAGCGAGCAATCACTCTCTCTCTCCCCCACTCCGGGAACGCGCGGCAGCAGCAGCAGCAGCCTCCTCCCAACGCTAACCTCTTCATTTCAGCCCTCGCGGAGGCGGAGTCCCATCGGCCGCGGTTGAACCTCTTCAATTTCCTCCGAGCCGCGCTGCAGTCTTCTTTTCTTCGGGCCGATGCTGAGCGCACCAGCGTGGCCTCTTCTTGCCGCGCAGGCACCCGATACTCTCCACTTCCTCTTCCGGGGGGCCTGTGTGTGTGTGTGTGTGTGTGTGTGTGTGTGTGAGAGATTGCATGTATGTGAATGATTGAGAGCCTGTACATGTGAAAGAGAGTATGTGTGTGATTGAGAGCCTGCCTGTGAGAGAGAGCATGAATGTAAGTTTACCATTGGGAACCTGTATGTGTAAGTTTGTGATTGAAAACCTGTTTGTGTGAAAGAGTATGTGTGTATGATTGAGATCCTTTGTGTGTGAGAGAAATAATGTATATGTATGATTAAGAGCCTGTGTGTATAAGTAAGAGAGAGATCATGTGTGTCTGTGTGTGATTGAGAGCTGGTTTAGGTGATGGAGCATGTGAGTATGTGATTGAGAGCCTGTGTTTAAATGAGAGAGAGACCATGTGTGTCTGTGTGTGATTGAGAGCTGATTTAGGTGAGGGAGCATGTGAGTATGTGATTGAGAGCCTGTGTGTAAATGAGAGAAAGAGAGGACATGTTTGTAAGCATGTGAATGAGAGTCTGTGTGTTAGAGAAAAAGACAGCATGTATTTATGTGATTGAAAGCCTGTGTGTGTGTGTAAGCGTGAAAAGATAGACAGCATGTGTGTAAATGTGTAATTAAGAGCCTATATAAGTGAGAGAAAAAAACGTGTATATGTGAGTACTGAGAGCATGTGTGTATAGGTGTGTCATTGAGAGCCAGTGTGAGAGAGAGCGCTGGTATGTGACTGAGAGAGGAGAAAGTTCCAAGCAAACCACCCCGCCTCCTGCTAATTCAGAACAATCTCAGGACACCTGGATATCAAACGTTCCCAGGTATGCAGAGCAAAAAAATGTTTGTATCCTTATTATTTTTCATTACTGGGTCTTTGTGTCTGCTATTTTGAAATATTTTGTTGGTATCTGGAAATGTTTTATATGAGTTTTTAATTATTGGATATTCCACTCATCAGCTGTTTCGAAATATGTTCTTTTTGTTAGTACAGTTTTACTGCTGATGATTTTATATTTCTTGATTTGTTTTATAAGGATGGGTGATGTTTCTTTTTTCCTTTGTTACACTGCATACAGAGACTCTGCGTTGTTGCAGTTTCCAATTCAGTTTTTTCTGCATGCTTCTTGTTATGCGTTTTGGTCTCTTTATTCTATGTTAGGTGAGGGACAGCATGTGATTCAGGTGAGGTTTTCTGCTGGCGTGTAGTTTCTGTGTAGGACTCTATAGCAGCCTGACTTGGTCCATTTTCCTAATAGGAGATGTATTGGTGTCTTAAGGCCTGGTGTAATATTTTCAGAGACTTATTGTACTTTAAAAGTGTGATCTTACATAAAATGCAAACATTTACTTGTATTTAGTTTTAAACATATTGTATGGCTCTCATGGAATTACATTTTAAAATATGTGGCGTTTATGGCTCTCTCAGCCAAAAAGGTTCCTGACCCCTGCTCTAGAGTGAAGTACGTATGTGTGGCTGGTGTAAGTATCGAGTATAAAAGTAGTCTAGCATCTATGTATAGGCATGCATGGGGTAGTGAAGAAGCAGGAGAGAAGAAAAAGAGGAGAGTTATTTGGAAAGACGGAAGAGACAGCAGGGAGAAAAGAGCCCTCTCAGTATCCTGAACCACCGGATATAGAAGTGACATTTTTGGCAGAAAGCAGCACTAGAACACCACAAACTAAACCCCAGATACACAATATCTGATTCAGCACACAGGAGAATGACCTTGGGACATTGTCTGAAAGGAATCAGTAAGTTTTTACTTGGGACATTGTCTTTTTTAAAAGTATTGGGGCAAAGTTAACTATTGGGAATATTATTTAGTGTGTTTGTGCCTTTAATAGTCAGGCTGTGAATAAACAAGTTAGACTGTTTGTATTTTTAGTCAGTCAATAAGGTAGCAGTAGGGAGTGTGTTTATTTTTAAAAGTCTGCAGAACTGAGTGTTCTCCAGACTTTTAAAGAACTGAGTTTTTGTATTTAATACTAACTGAGTGCTTGTATTGAAAAAAAAAAAAAAAAAAAACACACAAAAAAAACCTCCAACCCAAAAAGTAGGCAGAAGCTAGAAATAAGCTAGGAGCAGTGTATACCTAAGTAAAAAAGTTGAATAGTTCAGCTCAGTTACTCACCTTGGAAAGGTGTTAAGGTAGTTTATTTATTTATTTAAAGGCTTTTATATACCGGAGTTCATGCACTTGTGCATACCACTTCGGTTTACACAGAACAAGGAACAGCAGGATGGTAGTCCTCACATTTATTTATTTATTTTATTTAAAGGCTTTTATATACCGGAGTTCATGCACTTGTGCATACCACTTCGGTTTACACAGAACAAGGAACAGAAAATTACATCAAACAGATTGAACAATTGAACAAATATACAATTACATCCAACAATTGGGTATAAATAACATGGCTAACTTAGTAGGAACTTAGAGTTTGAGGTAAAGGAGAGAGATAGTACCAAATGGTAACAGAACAATGTTAATAGCTAAATAATAAACTAAAATAGTAAATACAAATTCTAATAATAAATACAGATGCTTACAGATTACAGTCTTCATGAAAAGTTTACGTCTACATAGGGACCAACATTTGTTAATCAAGGGAGCAGTGAGTCACTCAGGCTGACTAACTGAAGTTAGACTGTTTGTATTTCCCAACCCTCCCACCCACCCCTAGCTCATCCCTTAATTTATAGGCAGGTGCCACTTTCACAAAAAAAAAAACATCAACAAAAACTTTATTGAGAATTTGATCAGACTCCGGTAGGCCACTACCAGATACATAGTGAATTCACTAATACATTTAAAGGACATTAGACACATTCCTACTCCCATAGCAACCTAAAACTTAACTAGGAACTGATCAAAATTGAGATGAAGGCAGCAGTCCAGCAGCAAGAGGGGGGCTTCCCAGTCTTTTGCACCGAGTGTCACATGTATGATTTTTTACCCACCGGTGAGAAGTTATATATGTGCATGCGATGCAAAGAGCTCCTGGCTCTCAGAGAACGAGTCCGATCTCTGGAGGCTAGAGTGGCAGACCTGGAGGAGCTGAGGCAGACAGAGAGGTATATAGATGAGACCTTCAGGGACATAGTAGTCAAGTCCCAACTTCAGACTGGCAGCCCTGGTGCTGCCTTGGAGGAAGAAGGTCTCATGATGGGAGAGCACCAACCAGGTGCAGCAGGAAAGGATCCTGTAGCAAGGACCTGCTCTCCAGGTGATGCATTGTCCTTTCGCACTGAGGATATCTCCCCAAGGCCTACTGCCCAGGAGGGAAGGGTTAGGTCGGCCGTCATAGTTGGTGATTCGATTATTAGGAATGTAGATAGCAGGGTGGCTGGTGGGCGTGAGGATCGCCTGGTAACATGCCTACCTGGTGCGAAGGTGGCGGACCTCACGCGTCACCTAGATAGGATTTTAGACAGTGCTGGGGAGGAGCCGGCTGTCGTGGTACATGTGGGCACCAACGACATAGGAAAATGTGGGAGGGAGGTTCTGGAAGCCAAATTTAGGCTCTTAGGTAGAAAGCTTAAATCCAGAACCTCCAGGGTAGCATTCTCTGAAATGCTCCCTGTTCCACGCGCAGGCCACCAGAGGCAGGCAGAGCTCCGGAGTCTCAATGCGTGGATGAGACGATGGTGCAAGGAAGAGGGATTCAGTTTTGTTAGGAACTGGGGAACCTTTTGGGGAAGGGGGAGTCTCTTCCGAAGGGATGGGCTCCACCTTAACCAGGGTGGAACCAGACTGCTGGCGCTAACCTTTAAAAAGGAGATAGAGCAGCTTTTAAACTAGAACAAAGGGGAAAGCCGACAGTCGCTCAGCAGCGCATGGTTCGGAGAGAGGTATCTTTAAAGGATACTAATGATGCATTAGAATTAGGGCATCCCGACAGTGAGGTTCCAATAATTAGAAAAGCAGTCCAAGTGCCTGTAACTAAAACCTCACCTGAGCTAAAAAATTCAAACTTATCCCTATCAATTAAAAAGCAGAATGATAATACAAACAAAAAACAAACTTTGAAATGTTTGTATGCTAATGCCAGAAGTCTAAGAAGTAAGATGTATTTATTTATTTAAATAATTTATATACCGGAGGTTCCTGTATAATATATATATCACCCCGGTTTACATAGAACAGTAACAATCGCTACATTTAGCGGATTACATAGAACAGGATTAAACAACGAAGTTTTACATTGAGCAAAAGACGTAAACAAGTTTTTACATTGAAACAAACGAAGTAAACAAGTTTTTACTTTGAAACAAATTAATAGAAGTAAGCAAATAGTAAATACTATTAAACCGTTAATAAACATGCGGTTAATAAATCAATAAATAACATGGAGATATGTAAGTCCACATGAGTATATGTATGTAGACTGTATGTAGACAGCATGAATATATGAATCTCTAATTGAATAAGGAAGAATAAGATAGATCTAAAAAATATCATTGTGGGAGTGAAAAGACTTTTGTCCTGTTCTTGGTTCTAGGGGAAAGCTAGTTTGAACAACCAAGTCTTAAGTTTCTTTTTAAATGTAGTGTGGCATGGTTCCAGACGCAGGTCTGGAGGGAGTGAGTTCCAAAGTGAAGGGCCCGCTGTCGACAGTGCACGTTTCCTTAGAGCGGATTTCGCCGGTTGTGTGATTAGTCTGTTCTGATAAGCGCTTCTGGTAGGTTTTACGGATGTGTGTAGTTGAATTTGAAATGTTAAGTTGAGAGGCGCGATGTTGTATAAGGCCTTATGTATCATCGTTAGAGACTTGAATTGGATCCTGTATTTGATTGGAAGCCAGTGGAGGTAGTGGAGGATTGGGGTGATATGATCTCTTTTCTTGGCATTTGAGAGAATTCTTGCTGAGGCGTTCAGGACCATCTGAAGTGGTTTGGTGGTGCATGCTGGTAGGCCTAGGAGAAGAGAGTTACAGTAGTCTAATTTTGGGAGTATGATGGCTTGTAAGACCATGCGGAAGTCCCTGTATAGGAGGAGTGGTTTAAGTTTCTTTAATGTTTGAAGTTTAAAGAAACATTCTTTTGTTGTGTTGTTGACGAATTTGTTGAGATTGAGTCTGCTGTCTATGATGACTCCCAGGTCTTTAACTTGTTGCGTGATGAAGTGCCCGGTGGTGTCCGGATGTTGATTAGTGTTAGAATGTGAAGGGGGGGTATAATTTTCCGGTGCTATAATGAGGATTTCGGTTTTGTTTTTGTTTAGGACCAAGTTGAGGCTGGTGAGTAGATTGTTGATAGCAGACAGACATTTATTCCAGTATGATATGGCTTTGTGTAGGGAGTCTTCTATAGGGATGAGGATTTGAATATCATCCGCGTATAAGTAATGTCTTAGCTTAAGGTTAGTGAGTAGTTGACATAGCGGGAGCAGATAAATATTGAAAAGTGTCGGAGAGAGGGATGATCCTTGCGGTACCCCCCTCTTGGATTCGATGGTGTGGGACTCTTTGTTATTTATCTTGACCTTGTATGATCTGTTCTCCAAAAACGATTTGAACCAGTTAAAAGCTGCTCCTGAAATGCCGATGTCTATTAATCGTTGCAGAAGGTGCGTGTGGTTTACGGTATCGAACGCTGATGAGAGATCCAGGAGAGCGAGGAGGCAAGGTTGGCCCTTTTCAAGGTTGAAGATGAAGATGGGAGAATTAGAATGTATAGCAGTAAATGATGACATAGACTTAATTGGCATCTCAGAGACATGGTGGAAAGAGGATAACCAATGGGACAGTGCTATACCGGGGTACAAATTATATCGCAGTGACAGAGAGGAGCACCCGGGAGGAGGTGTGGCGCTTTATGTCCGGGATGGCATAGAGTCCAACAGGATAAACATCCTGCATGAGACTAAATACAAAATTGAATCTTTATGGGTAGAAATCCCTTGTGTGTCGGGGAAGACTATAGTGATAGGGGTATACTACCGCCCACCTGGTCAAGATGGTGAGACGGACAGTGAAATGGTAAGAGAAATTAGGGAAGCTAACCAAATTGGTAGTGCAGTAATAATGGGAGACATCAATTACCACAATACACTGGTGCAGGATAATAAGTCTTTAATCACCACAAATTCTATGGTAGTTGTAGGCAGTTCCGATAATGAAAAATCTCAATGCTAATAATGGCGACTCCAAAACGTTCAAAATGACAACGTTTAAATTGATCCCCCAACGTTGTCATTTTGAACGTTTTGGAGTCGCCATTATTAGCATTGAGATTTTTCATTATTGGAACTGCCTACAACTACCATAGAATTTGTGGTGATTAAAGACTTATTATCCTGCACCAGTGTATTGTGATACTTGCTTACGTGCAAGGTTTCTGCTCCTTCTTCTTTTAGACATCAATTACCCCAATATTGACTGGGTAAATGTATCATCGGGTCACGCTAGAGAGATAACGTTCCTGGATGGAATAAATGATAGCTTTATGGAGCAATTGGTTCAGGAACCGACGAGAGAGGGAGCAATTTTAGATCTAATTCTCAGTGGAGCACAGGACTTGGTGAGAGAGGTAACTGTGATGGGGCCGCTTGGCAATAGTGATCATAATATGATCAAATTTGATTTAATGACTGGAAGAGGAACAGTGTGCAAATCCACAGCTCTCGTGCTAAACTTTCAAAAGGGAAACTTTGATAAAATGAGAAAAATTGTTAGAAAAAAACTGAAAGGAGCAGCTACAAAAGTAAAAAATGTCCAAGAGGCATGGTCATTGTTAAAAAATACCATTCTAGAAGCACAGTCCAGATGTATTCCACACATTAAGAAAGGTGGAAAAAAGGCAAAACGATTACCGGCATGGTTAAAAGGGGAGGTGAAAGAAGCTATTCTAGCCAAAAGATCTTCATTCAAAAATTGGAAGAAGGATCCAACAGAAGAAAATAGGATAAAGCATAAACATTGGCAAGTTAAATGTAAAACATTGATAAGACAGGCTAAGAGAGAATTTGAAAAGAAGTTGGCAGTAGAGGCAAAAACTCACAGTAAAAACTTTTAAAAATATATCCGAAGCAGAAAGCCTGTGAGGGAGTCAGTTGGACCGTTAGATGATCGAGGGGTTAAAGGGGCACTTAGAGAAGATAAGGCCATCGCGGAAAGATTAAATGATTTCTTTGCTTCGGTGTTTACTGAAGAGGATGTTGGGGAGGTACCCGTAATGGAGAAGGTTTTCATGGGTAAAGATTCAGATGGACTGAATCAAATCACGGTGAACCTAGAAGATGTGGTAGGCCTGATTGACAAACTGAAGAGTAGTAAATCACCTGGACTGGATGGTATACACCCCAGAGTTCTGAAGGAACTAAAAAATGAAATTTCAGACCTATTAGTAAAAATTTGTAACTTATCACTAAAATCATCCATTGTACCTGAAGACTGGAGGATAGCAAATGTAACCCCAATATTTAAAAAGGGCTCCAGGGGTGATCCAGGAAACTACAGACCGGTTAGCCTCACTTCAGTGCCAGGAAAAATAGTGGAAAGTGTTCTAAACATCAAAATCATAGAACATATAGAAAGACATGGTTTAATGGAACAAAGTCAGCATGGCTTTACCCAAGGCAAGTCTGGCCTCACAAATCTGCTTCACTTTTTTGAAGGAGTTAATAAACATGTGGATAAAGGTGAACCGGTAGATATAGTATACTTGGATTTTCAGAAGGCGTTTGACAAAGTTCCTCATGAGAGGCTTCTAGGAAAAGTAAAAAGTCATGGGATAGGTGGCGATGTCCTTTCGTGGATTGCAAACTGGCTAAAAGACAGGAAACAGAGAGTAGGATTAAATGGACAATTTTCTCAGTGGAAGGGAGTGGACAGTGGAGTGCCTCAGGGATCTGTATTGGGACCCTTACTTTTCAATATATTTATAAATGATCTGGAAAGAAATACGACGAGTGAGATAATCAAATTTGCAGATGACACAAAATTGTTCAGAGTAGTTAAAGCACAAGCAGATTGTGATAAATTGCAGGAAGACCTTGTGAGGCTGGAAAATTGGGTATCCAAATGGCAGATGAAATTTAATGTGGATAAGTGCAAGGTAATGCATATAGGGAAAAATAACCCATGCTATAATTACACAATGTTAGGTTCCATATTAGGTGCTACAACCCAAGAAAGAGATCTAGGTGTCATAGTGGATAACACATTGAAATCGTCGGTTCAGTGTGCTGTGGCAGTCAAAAAAGCAAACAGAATGTTGGGAATTATTAGAAAGGGAATGGTGAATAAAACGGAAAATGTCATAATGCCTCTGTATCGCTCCATGGTGAGACCACATCTTGAATACTGTGTACAGTTCTGGTCGCCGCATCTCAAAAAAGATATAATTGCGATGGAGAAGGTACAGAGAAGGGCTACCAAAATGATAAGGGGAATGGAAAAGCTTCCCTACGAGGAAAGACTAAAGAGGTTAGGACTTTTCAGCTTGGAGAAGAGACGACTGAGGTGGGATATGATAGAGGTGATAGCTCTACCGTTCCCATTTCCCATATGATAGCTCTACCGTTCCCATTTTCTCACCTGAATCTCTTATTTTCTACATGCCTATACAGTTTTGTATATAACCTATGTATTTTTCAAGAATATAACCTATGTCAATTTGCCAATGTATATAGATGTCAATAATATAACCTATGTATACGTCAATAATCTCTCGACCCCTGTACATATTACTCCTTTTGTACCTGTTTTTCACCCACCCACCCTCCCCCCCCGCCCCCTCCCCTGTCTCGACCACCCCTACCCCTCTTTCCACAAGTTTGCTAGTTTTGCTCTGTTTCTGAGCTATGTTTTAAACACTGTTCCTTGTAAAGGCTCTGCCTACATATCTTTGTTTGTAAGTTATCTGTAAACCGGCACGATGTGCAAACGGTTGCCGGTATATAAAATTAAATAAATAAAAATAAATAAATAAGGTGTTTAAAATCATGAGAGGTCTAGAACGGGTAGATGTGAATCGGTTATTTACTCTTTCGGATAGTAGAAAGACTAGGGGGCACTCCATGAAGTTAGCATGGGGCACATTTAAAACTAATCGGAGAAAGTTCTTTTTTACTCAATGCACAATTAAACTCTGGAATTTGTTACCAGGGGATGTGGTCAGTGCAGTTAGTATAGCTGTGTTTAAAAAAGGATTGGATAAGTTCTTGGAGGAGAAGTCCATTACCTGCTATTAAGTTCACTTAGAGAATAGCCACTGCCATTAGCAATGGTTACATGGAATAGACTTAGTTTTTGGGTACTTGCCAGGTTCTTATGACCTGGATTGGCCACTGTTGGAAACAGGATGCTGGGCTTGATGGACCCTTGGTCTGACCCAGTATGGCATTTTCTTATGTTCTTGAATGGGTCCTAGAGCACTACCCAGTACTTTTCATGAAAATGGCCAACAAAAGGTCCATAATGACAAATAAGTTGTGGAAGGTAATTACCATGGCTATCAGCAATTTGTGGGCATTAAACATACTGCAGACCATTGCAAGAAGAGGTACAGTGACTGCAAGCAACTTCTCCAGGAGAAGGTAGCCAAGATCCAGGCTCATCAATGCAAGATTGATGGAGGTTGGCCATGTTCTATCCAGCTCAGTTCAATGAAAGAAAGATTGAAAGTCATCTTAGGATTGAAAGTCATCCCAGAGTGAAGGCACAAAGGCACATGGACTCCAGCATTTTCTAATGCAGATAAAACTTTATTCAAGTTACAGCACTTCGACACAATAGAATGACTGCCTACCTTTGCAGTATGCTTCCAGCTCCCTGGGATTTGGATCAGCATAGATTTACAGGAGCTGCCTCTCCTGGAAGCATAAGGGCCTTCTGAACGCAGCTGGGCCTTACACTCTTATGCCATACAGCTGGTCCTGCCCTCAGGCCTCTCCCTGCACCAGCAGTGTTCCACCCACAGAGCTCTCTTCCTCTGTGGGATTTAAGATGGACCCGGCCTCTAGCCTGGTCCTGCACATACAAGGGGGGAAAAAGTCACTCTGCTACAAGGATCTAAACAGCTCGAAGGTCTCTAAGGTAAACAAGACAAATTCAGTCTCAGCTGCATAGAAAGCAGATTAGACAATTCATGCTACCACATTTAAGGGACAGGAGGCTGTTAATGGTGGTAACGTTACCACCATTAACAAGGCTCTTATCTTACACCAAGTGGATAAAAGGGTGAACTTCACCCATCTCAGATGCACAAAATTACAACATGGGCAATAAGAAAAAAAGACATTAGGAATTAAGCTCAGGCGCCCAGGTTTTGGGAGAACATTTCTAAACTTCTATTTATTTCACATCTCTAATCACAGTGTACACAATCAAATACAGACACTTAACTAAAAGGTGAAATGAATCCTAAACTACTATTTTATACCCTATGTAATAATAGTTAGCATTAAAGCAGAAAAACTTCAGAACATACCACTAATACACTGCATGCAGCAGGACGTATATACTGACACGCTTTTCCTTTTCACCTGCTCAAGCACAGATGTTGGAACGAACCGGGAGGGGGGGGGGGGGGAGGCACAAGGCAGAAGTTGCCTAGGGCACCTGCTACCCTTGCACTGGCCCTGGCCATCTGGATCTCAATCTGACCAAATTCTGGGCCACTGTCCCAAAGTTCTGGTGCTGTACTTATCTGCATGCTTCACAAGATATGTAGATCAGTGTGGGTGCCTCTATTTTCAAGCTCACTTGTATATCTCAGGAGCAAAACTGGATCTGGGATTCACAAATGGAGATAGTATCTGAAATGTGAACATCAAATGATATGGTCTGATATAATAGCTAAGAGAGAGGGAAGTCACATGAAGATCAAGAGCCTGGATACCAAAAACAGAGACTTTGGTAAAATGTCAACGTACCTCAATTGGAGCTAAAAGGGTAGGAAGAGATTGGTGAAGCAGAACAATAGTGGACCAAATTAAAAAGAGCTATAGTAAAGGTGACAAACCTTTATGTTAAAAAAAAAAAAAAAGAGGAAAGAAAAAAGGAAACCAATATGGTTCTTCAGAGAGATGGCTGACAAAATAAAGGTAAAAAGATCAGCATTCAAAAAGTACAAATGAACTAAAAAGAACACCACAGGGAAAAATATCAGGTATAGCTGAAGGAAACAAGGAAAGAAATCTGGAAGACAAAAGCTAAAGTGTAAGAAAACAAACATCGCCAAAGAGGTAATGCAAGGTAACAAAGCATTTTTCAAATAGATCAGTGAAAAGAGGAAGACCAGAGGTGGCACTGTAATAAGACAGAGGAGACTAAGAAAACAAGGTGTGGAAAAAGATGAAAAAATAGCAAAAATATTAAACATACTTAAAATTTGGTTTTCACTAAGGGAGACAATGGAGAAAGACCATAGCTGGATAGCAAGAGAACAGACAAGATTGGAGTAAATACATCCCCATTTACAGAAGAGAGTCTTTGGATGGATCTAGGAAAACAAAGTGGAAAAGACCATGGGATGGGATGAGAACATAGCAGAATACTAAGTTAGCTCCAAGAAGTGCTGAAGAGTCCACTGAAGGACCTGTTCACTAGACCCCTGGAGAAAGAAGTAGTATCACGGGATTGGAGCAGGGTGGTTGTGGTCACCTTTACAAATGTGGTAGAAGGGATGAGGCTGGAAACTACAGGTCAGTTAGCTTTATCTCAGTGGTGGGAAAATGAATGGAAACACTGTTAAAGGAAAGGATAATGAACTGTTTACAATCCAATGGGTTACAGGATGCAAGACAACATGATTTTACCAGAGGAATGTCGTGATTGATTTTTTTGATTGGGTGATTACAGAATTGAATCAAGAAAGCAAACTTGAAATTGGGCAACCAAATGGCAGATGAAATTTAACATGGATAAGTGCAAGGTGATGCATATAGGGAAAAATAACCCATGCTATAATTACACAATGTTAGGTTCCATATTAAGTGCTACCACCCAAGAAAGAGATCTAGGCGTCATAGTGGATAACACATTGAAATCGTCGATTCAGTGTGCTGCGGCAGTCAAACAAGCAAACAGAATGTTGGGAATTATTAGAAAGGGAATGGTGAATAAAACGGAAAATGTCATAATGCCTCTGTATCGCTCCATGGTGAGACCGCACCTTGAATACTGTTTACAATTCTGTTCGCCGCATCTCAAAAAAGATATTATTTATTTATTTATTTATTTATTTAAGGCTTTTCTATACCGAATTTCTTGATACAAATCAAATCAGCTCGGTTTACATCAAACAATTAGGAACTATAATCAACCAAACAGTAAAGACAATTTGAAGGAGAGTAAAGTTACATTATAACAAGGATGTGTAACGTGGAGGAGGAAAAATAAGAGGGGGACGAGAGATTAAGATATACATTGGAGTATGCGAAGGTGACAGGTAGAATACCTCATGATAAATTTGTAAACATTCTCTTAAAAATTTATAAACACGGTTTAGCATTTGTAAAGTGCATAGTTGCTAGAACTGTTATAAGTCAGGCTGTTGGGCTGGTGTCAGAGAAGGCTCGGCAGAACAGCCATGTCTTTAATTTCTTTTTAAAAGTTAGTAGACATGATTTCTGCCTGAGGTCCGGAGGCATGGTGTTCCAGATAGAGGGACCTGTGATGGAGAATGACCGGTCTCTGATATTTGAGTGTTGTATAGCTTTGATAGAAGGCACATGTAAGGATCCCTTGTAGGCATCCCTTAAAAGTCTAGCTGTTGAGTGTAGTTTGAGGGGGTATCGTAGATCGAGGGGGGTCTGATGGTGAATATATTTGTGGATTAATGTAAAAGATTTATGAAGAATCCTGAATTGTACAGGGAGCCAATGTAGATCCTTTAGAATGGGAGAGATATGCGCTCTTCGATTGGTGTTTGTCAAGATTCTTGCCGTTGCGTTTTGGAGTAGCTGGAGAGGTTTTACAGTGGAGGCCGGGAGTCCTTGCAAAATGGAATTACAGTAGTCGATTTTGGTGAAAAGAATGGCTTGGAGGACTGATCTAAAATCATAGTGGAATAGGAGTGGTTTGAGTTTTTTGAGTACTTGTAACTTGTAGAAGCACTCCTTTGTGGTGTGTTTTATGAATTGCTTTAGGTTCAGGTGACTGTCAATGATGACTCCTAGATCTCTAGCGTGTGAAGTATGTATGCTTGTATGCATCTGGTGTTGAAGGGGACTGCTTTCTGGGGTGATTAATAATAGTTCGGTTTTGGTAGTGTTGAGCACTAGATTAAGGTTTGAGAGGTGATGATTGATCGTTTGCAGATGAGAGTCCCATTGCTTAATTGTAGATTCTAGAGAGTTGGATATTGGAATTAAAATTTGAACATCATCTGCGTAAATATAGAACTTGAGTTTCAGGTTAGAGAGTAAATGGCAGAGGGGCAGCATATAAATATTGAACAGTGTAGGCGATAAAGAAGAGCCCTGGGGGACTCCGAATGGTGCGTTAGTGTGAGAGGATTCCTTGTTCTTGATTTTCACCTTATACACCTTATTGCGATGAAGAAGGTACAGAGAAGGGCTACCAAAATGATAAGTGGAATGGAACAGCTCCCCTATGAGGAAAGACTAAAGAGGTTAGGACTTTTCAGCTTGGAGAAGAGACGGCTGAGGGGGGATATGATAGAAGTGTTTAAAATCATGAGAGGTCTAGAACGGGTAGATGTGAATATTTTTTTTTACTCATTCGGATAATAGAAAGACTAGGGGGCACTCCATGAAGTTAGCATGTGGCACATTTAAAACTAATCGGAGAAAGTTCTTTTTCACTCAACGCACAATTAAACTCTGGAATTTGTTGCCAGAGGAAGTGGTTAGTGCAGTTAGTATAGCTGTGTTTAAAAAAGGACTGGATAAGTTGTTGGATGAGAAGTCCATTACCTGCTATTAATTAAGTTGACTTAGATAATAACCACCGCTATTACTAGCAACGGTAACATGGGTACTTGCCAGGTTCTTATGGCCACTGTTGGAAACAGGATGCTGGGCTTGATGGACCCTTGGTCTGACCCAGTATGGCATGTTCTTATGTTTTTATCAATGTCTTATATTTAACTTGCCAACGTTTATGCATTATCCTATTTTCTTCTGTTGGATCCTTCTTCCAGTTTTTGAATGTAGATATTTTGGCTAAATAGCTTCTTTCACCTCCCGTTTTAACCATGCCAGTAATCGTTTTGCCTTCATTTCACCTTTCTTAATATGTAGAATACATCTGGACTGGGCTTCTAGGATGGTATTTTTTTAACAATGACCACACCTCTTGGACATTTTTTACTTTTGTAGCTGCTCCTTTCAGTTTTTTTCTAACAATTTTTCTCATTTTTTCAAAGTTTCCCTTTTGACAGTTTAACACGAGAGCCGTGGATTTGCATACTGTCCCCCTTCCAGTCATTAATTCAAATTTGATCATATTATGATCACTATTGCCAAGCGGCCCCACCACCGTTACCTCTCTCACCAAATCCTGTGCTCCACTGAGAATAAGATCTAAAATTGCTCCCTCTCTCGTCGGCTCCTGAACCAATTGCTCCATAAACCTATAATTTATTCCATCCAGGAACTTTATCTCTCTAGTGTGTCCCGATGATACATTTACCCAGTCAATATTGGGGTAATTGAATTCTCCCATTATTACCGCACTACCAATTTGGTTAGCTTCCCTAATTTCTCTTAGCATTTCACTGTCAGTCTCACCATCTTGACCAGGTGGACGTTAGTATACTCCTATCACTATAGTCTTCCCCGACATACATGGGATTTCTACCCATAAAGATTCAATTGTGCATTTAGTCTCATGCAGGATGTTTATCCTGTTGGATTCTATGCCACCCTGGACATAAAGCACCACACTGCCTCCCGGGTGCTCCTCTCTGTCATTGCGATATAATTTGTACCCCGGTATAGCACTGTCCCATTGGTTGTCCTCCTTTCACCTTGTCTCTGAGTAGCCAATTAAGTCTGTGTCATCATTCACTGCTACCGTCACACACTGAACAGAGTATTTCAAGTATTTTAAGTATTGCCCACTATGCCGCCCAGATCCTTTACTTGGGTGTTAACTCCCTCCCCTGACAAACACAGCGACCTTGTAAAAGGTTATGCTTCACCTTCCTATATATTTTGATACATTTATCTCTGTTATGCTTTCAACTGTATCTCTGTATTTACACGTTCCTTGTTTCATTGTAAAGCGCCTGTTGCTGACTTATGTTTAATGTGAACTGATGAGATGTTCCCAACGTTCATCGGTATATAAAAACTTCTAAATAAATAAAATTAAATAAAATAAATAATATGGAACTTAACATTGTGTAACTACAGTGTGGGTTACTTTTCCCCATAGCATCACTTTGCATTTGTTGACATTAAATTTCATCTGCTGTTTAAATGCCCAGTCTTCCAGTCTCGCAAAATCCTCCTACAATTCTTCACAATCTGCTTGTGATTTAACACTCAGAATAATTTGATCACTTC
Source organism: Rhinatrema bivittatum (assembly GCF_901001135.1). Classification (NCBI taxonomy): domain Eukaryota; kingdom Metazoa; phylum Chordata; class Amphibia; order Gymnophiona; family Rhinatrematidae; genus Rhinatrema; species Rhinatrema bivittatum. The sequence continues at coordinate 819,058,635 of NC_042615.1, forward strand.
ATTCATTGTTCTCCTTTCCAGATCATTTGCTATCTTTTAACCAATTTGCAATCCACAATAGGACACTACCTCCTATCCCATTATTTTTTCATTTTAACAGGCTTCTCTCATGGGGCATTTTGTAAAACGTTTTCTGAAAATCCAAATACACGCATCCACCATCTCATCATTATGCATATGTTTATTAACTCCTTCAAAAAAAAATGTAGCAGATTGGGGTGAGGCAAGATTTCCCAAACAAAGTGGACTCTGTCCTTGAAAGCTCATGCCTCAATAAATTGGGAACTCTAGTTTCCCAGATCACCTCCACAGCCCTTTTTAAAGTTCGGGGTTACACTGACCACCCTCCAGTTTTCCGGCATGATAGACGATCCCATCAATAGGCTACAAATTACCAGTACTGCCAAAGAAGGTATATATACAGACTTTCAGATACTTGAAAGGTTTTAATGATCCAAAGACAACGACAAACCTTTTCTGTTGCAAAAAAATCAGAACCAGGGGTCACGATTTAAAACTCCAGGGAGGAAGACTCAGAACCAATGTCAGGAAGTATTTCTTCACGGAGAGGGTGGTAGATACCTGGAACGCTCTTCCAGAGGAAGTGGTGAAGACCAAAACTGTGAAGGATTTCAAAGGGGCGTGGGATAAATACCGTGGATCCATAAAGTCTAGAGGATGTGAATGAAGACAAGCGGCATGGGGGTGGCTTGAGGGAATGTTGGCTACTACCTGGAGATGAATAACCTTATTCAATAATGTGACTCCAACATTGCTCTATGCTTCAACGGCAAGAGGAAATGTGGAAAAAAGGATTTGCAACCACATAAAAGCAGGGGAGTAGCTTGCTTGTTACGGAGGTTACTATCCCAAACCAATAAAATACCTGATACTTCATTTTCAACGCAAATCCAGCATAGCTCTTTGCTTCAACGGCAGGGGAGGAAGTTTGACACTTCACACATATCCAGTATAGCTCTCTGCTTCAATGGCAGGGGAGGAAATTTTTGACAATTCACGCATATCCAGCATAGCCCTCTGCTTCAACGGCAGGGGAGCAAGACTGATACTTCACTTTCAATGCATAGCCAGCATGACTCTCTGCTTCAAAGGCAGGGGGGAATGAAGAAAGGTGGATCTATATTCAGGCAACAATCAACAAAGACTGAATTACATAGTCTGAATAAACAGATAAGCATGGGTATAGCTTACTTATTACAGTGGTTAATACCCCTAACTAAATTAAGCTATTTTACTTAGATGCAGGTCCAACATTGCTCTCTACATTAATGGCGGGGGTGGAAGGGAAATAGAATAAAAAAAAGGTTACTAAGAACCAAGAGAAACAGATAAGTATGTGAGAGAAAAAAAAGTGCGAAAGCTTGCTGGGCAGACAGGATGGGACGTTTGGTCTTCTTCTGCCGTCATTTCTATGTTTCTACGTTTCTATATAAAATGTTCTATATTCTATTATTACATTATAGCACCTCTATCACTTAAAAATGTATAAAAGGAAAAAGCTCAGACAGCACATTTCAAATCACCAATTTCTGTAGTTCTCAGCAACAAAAACACCAAGCAAGTAATGTAATCCGCATTGAAAAAATATTTTTGGATTTTGCAGAATCTAAGTTTTAAATAAATAAATAGATAAAATATAAAGAAGCATTGGGACATTTAATCATTGTATTGTTTTAGAACTTCTATATGTTTTTCTCATACATGGAGCCAGAACCATCGGGACTTATTAGTTTCATCAATGTTTATAAAGAAGAAAATTGGAGAGATTTCATTATTATGAGAGCATCACAAACCTCAACACTCGGATCAAAATATGAATTGCAATGTCTCCGATTGTGATAGTTATATAGTGTATGTTCTCATTTGTAATCAGATTTTTATTAGCAAAACATCAAGAAAATAAAAGACAGTTTATCAGAACATCACAGATATTTAGCACATGAGCATCTTGAAGCTTCTTTGGTTCGGTATTGTATCTCTTATCAGTACATTTTTAATTATTTTAGATGCTGTGCATTAGGTATAATTCTTCCATATCCTTGTGGTAGAGATTGCGGGCCTCAGCTGATAAGTCGTGAACAGTGGATTTTTTTTGACTGGGGTCTTTACAATCATGCAGACTCAATTTTGCTATTGAATGGAACTATTTTTTTGTAGAATTTCACTGGTTCAAGTGGGTTATTTGAATGCAATCATTTGTTGTTTTGTAGCACTGGAGACTGCTTCCAGGCCAGTGGGAGGTGCTGTGTCTGCCTGTTTCTAAAACACGGGCTATTAAATTTCACTAGGCTTGGGCTACCAGTAGACAGGGTATTGAGGAGTGAGGACTATTTCTTCATCTGCAACTTCAAACATAATATTTACAAAGATTCCAACTCCAGTTACTTAACCCCTTAGATAGGCCTAAAGTAGAATCTCTCATGCAAAAGAGAAAGAAAACCAATGTGACAACCAAGCTGTGGCAATGGGAAAAGGAGAACTGGATTCAGAAAACAACCAATGAGGGCCCTGACGTTTTTGGATTGGGGAACAAATAAACACGGGGGTAACTTGCTGAGGTGGCTTTTACTACTCTTAATCATAAAGCCTGATAGCAATGATGTAGCTGCATCTAAAGTATCTGCTTCCACGGCAGAGGTTAGGGAAAATTGTATTCGGACAGCATTTAAGGGCCCTGACTTTTATGGTCTGGAAAACTAAGCATGAGGATAACCTGCACAATACAGCAGATACTGGCATAAGCTGCTGGGCAGACTGGGTGGTTCATTTGGTCCTTTTATGCAGTCATTTCTATGTTTCTATGCTTTTATATTATAATTTCAGAAAGGGAGATTCTAGAGGGGTTTAAAAAAAAACAAAAAATGTACAACCAAAGCACCATAACATAAAAACATAAGACATGACATACTTGGCCAGACCAAGGGTCCATCAAGTCCAGTATCCTGTCTCCAACAGTGGCTAATTCAAGTCACAAGCACTGGCATTAAATAGATCCTATGCTACAAATTCCAACAAGCTCTGGCTATTCCCTATTGATTAATATCAGTTTATGGACTGAAACATAGAAATAACAGCAGAAAAGGACCAAATGGTCCACCCAGTCTGCCTAGTAAGCTTATGGTAGTATCTGCTGTGCCATGTAGGTTACCCCATGCTTATCAGTTTCCCAGACAATAAAAGTCAGGGCCCTTGATTGCTGTTTGAATCCAATTGCCCGTTACATCCATGCTTATCAGCTTCCCACACTAGCCCTCGTAGACTGCTGTTGAATCCAGTTTCCTGTTTTGCCTTAATGTTGAAGCAGAGAGCAATGTTTGAGTTGCATCAAAGCATCAGTCTTATTGGTTAAGGGAAGTAACTGCCGCATTAACAGATTACCCCTATACTTGTTTCCCCAGACCGAAAAAGTCAGGGCCCTAGGTTGCTCAACGAATCCAATTCCCCTTTTCACCCTGCCATTGAAGGAGAGAGCAATGATGGAGTTGCATCAACAGTATCAAGGCTTATTGGTTAAGGGTAATAACTGCCACACCATCAAGTTACTCCATTCACTCTTTTCTTCATTTCCATCCTTTAGCCTTTATAGATACACAGTATTAACCCATGCCCTTTTGAATTCTTTCACTGTTTTGGTTTTCACCACCTCCTCCGGAAGGGCATTCCAGGCATCCACTACCCTCTCTGTGAAGAAATGTTTTCTAACATTGGTTCTGAGGCGTACTCCTTGCAGTTTCATTTCGTGATCCCTAGATGTACGGATTTCTTCTCCAGGAATTTATCCAAACATTTTTTAAACCCAGCTACACTAACTGCTTAACAGCTTGTGTGTTGAGTGAAAAAATTTTCTCAGATTTTTAAATGTGCTAATTGCTAGGTTAATGGAGTGCCCCTAGCCCTTGTTTTATCCAAAAAAGTAAATAACTGTTTCACATTTACCAGTTCATGCCTTTCATGACTTTGTAGATCTCTATCATATCCCCACTCAGTCATCTCTTCTCCAAGCTGAACAGCCCTAACCTCTTTAGCCTTTCCTCATAAGGGAGCTGTTCTAAGCCCTTTATCATTTTGGTCGCCCTTCCCTCTACCTTCTCCAGTGCAACTATATCTTTTTTTGAGATGCAGCTACTAGAATTGCACACAGTATTCAAGGTGCAGTTTAATCATTGATAAGAACATAAGAACATGCCATACTGGGTCAGACCAAGGGTCCATCAAGCCCAGCATCCTGTTTCCACTCTAATCAGAGAAAACTTTCACCAGCTGCTTTAAAGTTTACATGGAATTAATTACTGCAGACCAACATGCCAGCAGTTTTCTGGCCCATTTTCTAAACCATTTTAATTAAGGAATCACTTTCTCAGGAGCTCAAGAGTTTACAGGGAATTAGTTACTGCACAGAAACATTCAAGCAGTTTCCCACCACAGCTTCTAAACCATTTTAAACAAAGAATCAATTTCCCAGCAATGGCAGAATTTAGTTCTCAATGCTCAATAGTGAACTTAGTAACATATTATCTCTTAATAGTTTCAAGAAAAATCTCTTTCACAGATTATCGCAGCTTTTAACATTCTGAAATCAAAATACATAACACAGAGAAGCATTAAATATCCCCACCTATATCTTATTCCCTTTCCATAAAGAGATAAACAGCCAATTCTAACTTAACTCTATATGAGGGATATGTCTGCACATAGCTCCCCACCCTCCTTACCACACCCTGTGCTACCAGGTGTGCAAACCATGCAATTTCATGGGGCGGCACACCCGGGAGGGCAGTAGGCAGGGCTCACCAAAGGGAGCACTGAGAGGCCCCTGCAACCACTAGTGGACCCCATCCCACTGACGGTGGAAAAAGAGAGAGGCCCGTGCGGCTGCCAGTGGATCCCATCCAATCGGCGGCTGAAGAGGAGGGAGGACATTTTGCGGTTCCTCATGTGCCAGTTGGCCCCGTGGTAAAAACTCACAGTGCTAGCTCATCTTATGCATTGCGCGATGAGCATACAGGAAGTGCTAAAACCACCAGTGTTGAGTACAGTGGGGCAGGGCTGCACACGAGGAAGAGCAGTAGGAAGGACTTCTATGTCACTGCAAGGAATCCTGTTCTCCCTCAAGGAGCAAGGTGCTGGGTGGCAGCAGCAACAAGAGAGGAATAAGAGTCCAATGTAAGGGTGATGATATGATTCCTGGCCCTACAGCCCTTCAATTATAAAATCCGACATACAGTAGGAAAGAAAAATGCCAATGTGGATTTCCTATCCAGAGAGGTGTCTCTAGTGCAGGCAAATGCTCATTCCGACAAGGCTGAGCTGAGGGGGGAGTATATGTGAGGGAGTCTATAGAAAACTCTCTCAGAATATCTTAAAACCCCGGGCACGGCTGTCTCACCTGGACCTCCTTAAAATCCAGATATACAGGGAATCCTAGGTGATGGGAGGGGTCCATCTCCAGAGTTTAAGACCTTAGGTCCTGGAAGGGTTAGACAGGCCCTGGGAAACAGGAAGAGACCCACCATACGCCAGGACCTGTAATGGCTAACGGACTGAGTAATGCTTGAAGTTTAGGTGACCTGCATTAATTGTTTTGCGATCTAAAGATTAAGATGTGCTGCACTAGTTTTGAATTTGTTTTCCACTGTAAATAAACTGTACTTAAGTACACCCAGAATCTGCATCCTTTTCCCTCTGGCTGTTTCCAAGCTGCTACTGCTCAAGTTACCACAGTTTCTTTATTCTATATTTGGTGAGGGTCTGTGTACTGCATATGCAAGTGAGGTGAGGTATTCTGCTAGAATGTAGTTTCTATGTAGGAATTTAGAGCAGACTGGTTTGTTCTGCTTTTCCAATATGAGGTGTTAGGGCCTTGTGTAATATTTTCCTTTTCATAGGGTTGTTCCTGTTTTGAGTGTTTGTGGTTTGGTACAGGAATTTTACTATATTCCTGTCATTCAATTTACTCAAGGTTGTCCAAGGGCCAAATCTATACTTAACATGCAATACAATAGGCCTAATATTATATAGGTTCTAAGTGTCTTTTTTTGCAGTTTTCTGGGTGGCACCACAGCAGTGCATATTTTTCTGTACAACAAACCGGTACCTGCTGCAGGGCCCAGGTGGCACCAATTTTATATATCAGTAGGTGGGGCAGGAGCATCTGGTGATAATTCCTGCATAATTTAGAAATTTTGGACTTGTGGATGGCGTAAAATAGGTTCGCGGTAGCGTGTTAATTTTGACTGTTTGGCTTGCCAGAAGGAGCAGGGCTTTTTTCCAGCAGCGAAAAGGGGCTGGGACAGAGAGTTAGACTGACATTTTCTATAGTCTATTGGATATTGGGAAAACCACAAAAATTGTGTGTTAAAATAAAACAAACCTGGGAGTGAGGAACGGCAGCACAGCAATTTTTCACACAGCAAAAATTTATTGGCCCTGCTTCTGCCTTTGCTTCTCCTTCCTCGTCTCATTCTATGATTTTCTATAGTGGGTCTGCCATTTGCACTAGAATTCATGTCAGGGAACTCCCTCATTTATTGCACCTACCCACCAATAATGAAAAACCAGCTGAGTCACCCTGGCCAAGCCTACTCTGGCTCATGCTTTCTCAGATACTGGGTACTGGGAATTGTAGTCTCCTCCTTTGGCATCCATCTTAGTTTTTCTTTGTTGCGCCCGGTCGCAGGCGGCTGCGACCTTTGCTACTCACCTCCTTTCTCTATGCAGCTCCGAGTCTGGGGAGAACGGCTGCCTCCGCTTCCACACGCCGACCCTCATGGCGTGCCTGGATGGCGTGGGCGCTCACGTCAGCCATCTTTCATCGGGAGTTACCTAAGGCATGTGCGCACCAGCCCCCTTCTTAAATGCGTCATGGCGGGAACCTCGAGGGTGTCCCCACAGCATGACATCATCCGCCTACCATACTTAAGCTCAGCTGACTTTCCATGCATCAAGTTAGCAAGGATTCCTGTCCTGCTATTTCCGCCACACTGGAACTCCATCTGGGTGACCTATGTACCTGCTTCTCGGGGGCCTTGCCGCACTCAGGGCTAGCCGCTCCTCGGAAAGCCATTACTTTCTGTCTCTCTGTTCCAGTGAGTTCCTGCATTGTCTCCGGACGACCCTTGTTATTCCTGTTCGGACTTCCTCGATGCCTGATCCTCCATCTACAGTACTGGCGTGAGTAAGAACCTGCTCTTCTACCTTTGTGGCACAGATCTTCGGGTTATCCCGCTTGCGGGCCACTACCAGATGACTCCTGTCTTGTGCAACTTCTCATTGGCTTCTGGCCTACCCCGCGCTGTGGATGACTATCGGAGTTGCCAGCACAAGCTATGCCTAGAGAAGGTATTCACCGGACTACTCCACACTGAGGATTACCACTCCGATCGACCAGCTGCAGGTCACTCTCTCGGGACTGACTCTATTGATCCGCTCCTCGGATCACTATTGGCTGTATAATAAAGTTGTTTCCTTTGTTGTCCATCACTACTGAGACCTTGCCTGTTGTGGTAAGGGCCCACAGGGCTCCTCCCTGTTGGCGGAGTCTTCTCTCACCACGACCCAAGGGCCCACAACTAGTTTAAGACACACCGAATGTAACATTCTTTACTTTGACAGGTAGCTAGATCCTATCTACCAGAACAATATTTGCACAGGGGCTATCAAATATTACTGATCCATCTAATTATAAAAATAAAATAACAGTGATTGATCGTTTTAAGATAAAATTTTCCTCAGATTGGTTAGCAGAGTAATGTGCATGGTTTAAAAAACATCACTCTTCCTTAAAAACCAAGATGGCCATTTAGGATGGCGCAGATTCAAGTCACTGAGTAAGCAAATATGACAAATCAGCCCTAAAGCAGCGTTTTGATAGCGAAACATGGCCATGTCGGCATTTTGGCTTCCTTTAAAGTAAGTAGTGCTTTAAGATGTCTAAGATTTATTCAACTGGAATGTTTGAAAAAGAAGATAGCATTGCATGAAATTAAAAATGAAAGTGGAGTTGCACAATATAAAGAACATGTGCACCAAAACATATGTGGATAACATTTGAAAAAAGAAATGTGGATTGATATTTTGAACAATATGAATTGATATTTTGAACAATATGCATAAAATAGTATGATAACATTTAGAAGGGTTTTTTCCTGTGATGGCAGCTTGACAGTCTTTTTGTTGCTAAGCACTACAGAAGTTAATGATTACAAATGTGCTAATGTTTTCCCTTTCCTACATTTAAGTATTCAAGGTATAATAATGCAAAAAAGAGAATTTAGTACAATATATAACTTCTTTGGCAATACTGTTTATTTGAAGTGAAGATAAGAAGAAGAGAAACAAAATTAAGTAAGGTTTTTAATAAATCTGAAATTGAAAGAAAAAAATAAAATTGTAGCAGTATATTTGGGTTTATTTTCACATTGATTGATGATAGAACTGGGTAACTTAATTTGTTGGTGATTTACAAATTACCAGTAACAGATTTGCAATTTCATTTTTTATTATTTTTTTCAGAACTCTGGGGTATATACCATCTAGTCCGGGAGATTTGCTATGCTTTAGTTTATCAATCTGTCATATTACATCTTCCTCATTCATAGTGATTTGTATCAGTTTTTCTGAATCATCACTATTGAATACAGTTTCCATTACAGGTATCTTCCCAACTTTCTCTTCAGTAAACACAGAAGGAAATAATTCATTCATCTTTCCATGATGGCCTTATTTTCCCTAAATGCCCCTTTAACCCCTTGATCAAATAATGGACCAACCAATTCTTTCACAGGCTTTCAGTTTCAGTTATATTTTTAAAAGTTTTAATTATGAGTTTTTTAATCTTTTCAAATTTTCTTTTAGCAAGCCTTATTCATGTTTTACATCTAATGTAATCTAATTTGCCAATGCTTGTTTTTTTGGGGGGGGTTTTTGTTTTCCTCGGATCCTTTTTCCAGTTTTTGAAAGAAGTTATTTTGGCTAAAATAGCCTCTATCACCTCATCTTTTAATCATACAGGCAATGGTTTAGCCTTCCACTTTTTTTTAATGCATGGAATAAATCTGTACTGAGCTTCAAAGATGGTACTTTAAAACAATGACCACGCCTGATGTAAACTCTCAGCCTTTGTAGCTGCACCTTTCAGTATTTTTCTAAGTTCCTCATTTAATCAAAGTCTCCCCTTTGAAAGTTTAATGCTAGAGCTGTAGATTTACTTAATGTCCTCCCAGTCATTAAGTCAAATTTCATTGAACTATGATCACTGTTGCCGAGTGGCCCCACCACCATTAACACTCACACCAGATCCTGCATTCCACTAAGAATTAGGTCTAAACTGGTTTCCCGTCTTATCAGTTCATGGATCAATTGCTCCATATAGCAGTTATTTATTTCATCAAGAAACTTTACTTCCATAGCATATCCTGTTACATTTACCCAGACAATATTGGAGTAAATGAAATTGCCCATTATTACAGTGCTGCCAAATGTATTAGGTTCCCTGATCTCTGTCAGCATTTCATCATCTGTCCATTTTTGCCAGATGGACAGTAGTATACCCCCACCGCTACACTCTTCCCCATAAGACATAGAATTTCCACCTATAAGGATTCTACTATGGATTGTGTTTTTAGTCTGCTGTAGGATTTTTAGCCTGTTAGATTCTATGCCATCCCTATAAAGTGCTAACCCTCACCCACCCCTACCAAATTCATCCACTCTTATTGCGATATAATTTGTACCCTGATATAGCATTGTACCACTGGTTATCCTCCTTCCACCAGCATGCTGAGATTCCAATTATATCTACCTCTTCATTCAGTGCTATAAATTTTAACTCTCCCATTCTTGCTTCTTAGACTTCTTGAATTAGCATATTGATATTTCAAAGTATGTTTTTTTGCTAGTATTAATTTACTTATCGCTTGACAGGGGTATTTCGGAATCTTAACTCAAGTGATTCTTTACTTATAGGCACATGGGCTACTATTGCTTTTACTGGAACCTATCGGGATGCTCTAACTTCTCTATTTTAGTATCTTTAAAGACACTTCCCTCTAAACCATGCACTGAGTGACTGTTTTCCCCCATGTTCTTTATTAAAAACTGCTCTATCTCCTTTTTGAAGGTAAGCACCAGCAACCTGGTTCCACCCTGGTTAAGATGGAGCCCATTCCATCGGAATAGGCTCCCCCTCTTCCCCAAAATACTGTTCAGTTCCTAACAAAACTGAAGCCCTCTTCCCTACACCATCATCTCACCAGCGCATTAAGACTCTGGAGCTCCACCTGTCCCTGGGACCAGCATGTGGAATCGGGAGCATTTCACAGAATGCCACACTGGAAGTTCTGGATTTCAACTTTCTATTAAGAGCCTAAATTTGGTTTCCAGAACCTCCCTCCCACACCTTCCTGTGTTGTTGGGGCTCACATCTCCTTGCCAGCACAGTTTAAAATCTTATCTAGGTGAAGTGTGAGTTCCGCCATCTTTGCACCAGGCAAGCAAGTTACCAAGCAATCCTCACATCTTCCAGCCACCCAGCTAGTTACATTCCTAATAATCAAATCAATTATGACCTGTGCTTCATGGATTGGTTTAACAGCTTAAATAACAGGGTTTATAGGGTCAGGCATTTGTTATATAAAATGATTGTTGCTTCATTCCACTGTCACTGTTACAAGCAAATGGAGATGAGCAGATAAATTCACCACCATGTACATTAGAGTAAACTTGAATTATGTGTTGAAAAAGAAGAGAGTTGAAAATAAACATGACGGCTCCACTTTTATTCATAGATTTCATGCAGTAAGGAAATGTTACCAAGTCCCCCTGATGCAGGAAAAGGCAATGAATTCTGAAACATGGACTGTGTTGGGGATATACCAGCTGAATAAGCATTGGATTCAAGTTAAGTTGGACCTTTTACAACTTAAAATATGACTTTTCTGTATGAACAGTTTTATAAGCACTGAAAACTCAAAACACAGGGGAACAATAATTAAATTGGACACAGACAAGACATATTTGCAACCAAAGCCAATAAGCTATGTACATGACCCGTGGCTATGAAAGTCCTCTCACCAATAATATTAAACATTTTTTAGTTCTAGTGTTTCCTTGATTAATATAATAAACAAATGTACAGAGAGGAAGGTGTTTCTTTCGTATTTGTCATGCCTTTTCATGACAAATGTTGAATGGCATTTTTCCAAAGGTAGATGGTGAATGGACACTGCCACCAAATCCCTGGGAGAAGTAAGCAACAAGAACTCCCTGGAAATGGCAGTAAAGAGAGATGATCAAATCTATAGATGACACAAAAGTTAATAAAAGTAGTTAACACAAAAACTGAGGATGTGCAAGAGGACCTCATGAGACTGGGGAATTGTGCATGAAAGTTAATGTAGACAAGGGCAAAGTGATGCACACAGAAAAAAAATAATCCTAATTATGTTTACACTGAGGTGGGCTCTCAGGTTTACAAGAGCCTCTTAACTGGTCAGGTTTTTATGATATTCCTAATAAATATGCATGAGACAGATTTTCAAGCACACTGCCTCAATGGTGTGCAAATCTCTCAGGCAGATCCATTATTTATTTAACATTTTTTATATACTGACAATCGTTTGGAACATCGAATTGGTTTACAGATAATTAGGTCTAGCTTGAAAACCCAATTGATTATTAGGGGCCTAGAGAACCAGATTGCCCAACCCTGATGTACACAATACTAGGTTCCATATTAGGAGTTACTCATCTAGAAAACGTACCTTAAGGAGTTGAGGATAATATATTAAAATCCTCAGCTCAGTATGAAAAAGTGGGCAATAAAACAAATAGATTATTATAGCAATTACCTGGGAAGGAATACAGTAAAATAATGAGACTAACATAATGGGGCAGATTTTCAAGGATTTATGCGCATAGGGGGGGGTTACATCCACCGGGCCTATTTTCAAAAAGGCCCAGCAGCGTGCGTAAGTCCCGGGGCTTGAAAAAGGGATGGGGCATGGATGGGACGTGGGCAGGGTGGGGTGGACAGGGGGCGGGCGGGGCGGGGCCGGAGCCTCCAGGCACAGCATCCATTTGCCGCTGTGCCCGGGATCGCGGGCCAGACGTCGGCCGGCGTGCGCAACCTACGCCTGCCCAGAGGCAGGCGCAACTTATAAAATAAAGGTTAGGGGGTTTTTAGGTAGGGCTGGGGGGAGGGTTAGGTAGGGGATGGGAGGGGAAGGTGGGGGGGCGGAAGGAAAGTACCCTTGGAGGGAACAGGGAAAGCCAGCAGGGCTCCCCAAGGGCTCGGTGTGCGCAAGGTGCACTATTGTGCATCCCCTTGGGTGCACCGACCCTGGATTTTATAACATGCACGCAGCTGTGCGTTAACCAACATCCGTAAGGTACTCAATGCAATGGCACTCTGCGGGAGAGTTGAAGAACCCTACTTAGTGGTCAGCTTCAACATAGAAAATGTTTTTGACAGGGTTGAGTGGGAATACTTATTCCATTGCCTGAGAGTTATGGGTATAGAGGGGCTGTTCTATGATGCCATACAACTGTTATACAAGCACCCTATGGCTGTTATTGTCGCGAACGGAGCCCACTCGAGCCCTTTCCCAGTTTACAGAGGAACTAGACGGGGTGCCCCCTTCTCCCCTTTGCTTTTTATTTTAACTCTGGAGCCTCTCCTGCTTTTGATCCAGTCTACTAATTCGATAAGAGGGGTCAAATTTTGCGACACAATTTTCAAATATGCGGCTTTTGCCAACGATATCTTAGTATTCCTGGTGGACCCTTAGCGCTCCCTATCACATTTACTATTAGTTTTTCAGGAGTACGGAGCTTTCTCTGGTCTTCGCTTAAATCAAAGTAAGTCTGAAGCTTTGGCCTTCCCAGACGCTCTTAAGGAGTGTTGGGGCGATACCTTTCCCTTACACTGGGCCGGAGACTCTGTCCGCTGCCTTGGAGTTCAACTGTCCACAAATTTAACACTTCTCTACGGGCTTAATGTTGCCCCAGTTTTATGTCTCTCACAAGATAAAATGCAGGCATGGAAAGATTTACCGCTAACCCTGGGGGGCTGGGTAAACCTGTTCAAGATGGCCCTTTTGCCGAAATGGCTCCATGTGCTCCAAAATTTGCCCCTTAGACTTAAGCCCAAGGACCTTTTAGCCATAAGTAAAGCCCTATATGTTCCTTTTTGTGGAAAGGTAAAAAGTTGCGCATATCTCTGAGGTGGTTACAAGGGGGGTGGGGTAGGGGAGGCACAGGAGTTCCCGACATTGCTCTTTACAACATAGCCAGTAATCTGTGTCTCTTGCGAGACTGGATCATCGGTAAATCCCTATTTGTAAACCTTGAGGGAGAGAGGGCTTTAGTTTCCCCATTAGATCTATGTAACGTGCTGCAGGCCCTTACAAAAGACCATCCCTTATCTTTGCAACATCATATTTTATTAGAGCCTATGCGGTGGGCATGGACGCAGCTGACAAAGAAATTGGGCATCCCGAGGCTCTGCTCATACCTTTTGCATTTCTTGTTACAGAAGGAAAATGCTGGGAGAGCAATCCCATCTTGAGGGGATTGTATGCCCTTGGGCCTTGGCACGACCCCAGAGGACTCCAAGGCAGCACAGAGGGTTGGCGAGGCGTGTCCCAGCATGGGTGGAGACGAACGGTCTGACCCTCTGCCGGACCTGCATGCTTCTGAGCCAACACCTAGTGTTAGTTATTGAACAGTCCTCCGACCGTTCCCAGCCCTTTCGGACCTGCCACAAGGAATGATAAGAAGCAGCAGACCGGACTACGGACGAGGGCAGATGAAGGCTCTGGAACATAGAGACTCTAGATGTAGGCAAGGAACTTCGAAGACTCAGGATCAAGGTTCAGGAACAAAGTCAAGTACCGGGTTGAGGCTGCCACGCAGCGTGCCCTACACAGCCCACTGTAAATGGGTGGACCCAATGGGCTGGTCACAGACCACGCTAGAATGCGAAGCAGGCTCTAGACGAGGTGTGGAATAGATGAAGTTGGAACATGGCGAAGATTCGGTAGAAGCCTGTACAAGGCGTGCCCTACACGGCCCATCCTAGGCTGGTCGTGGACCACGCTGGAATAGCACAGATTCAGTCAGAGTCTTAGGCATGGACGGAGCAGCCCCAAGAACATCCAAGGGCTGGAACGAGAGTCAGAAGGGAGGACCAAGATGGAACTTGGCTTCAAACAGGAAACAGGTCCAAGACAGGACTTGGCTTCAGGCAAGGATGACCCTCTGGAGACTTGAGCTGTGGACGAGAAGACAGGCAATGTACCATGAGCATGCCAGGAAAGGGTGGCATCGAGGAACAAGAGGTTCTGGAAGCAGAGGCAAAGACAAGGCATCAGAAAGCAACATCAGGAACCAAGGACATCGGACATCAGGAACATGAAAACATATCAAGACAAGACATGGAGCTCCAACGAAGAACGAAGGCCTGACGGAGCGCTGGAAGGCAAGACATCCAGGAGCAAGTAACTCCAATGCAAGGCAAAGCTGAACTAAAAGAGAAGTCCTTTTATAGAGCAAGAAGCAGGCAACTCCCTGGGAGGAGTTTAGATGAACTACACCCGGCTGGCCCTATAACTAAAGAGAAGAGCTGCGGGCCGACCCCTTAGGAAGAAGGGGCGAGGCCCAAACCAGAAAGTCAAGGAGGAAGCAGAGAAGGCCTCAGATAGGCCCAGATGGGTTATTTTTCCCTATATGCAACACTTGCACTTGTCCACATTAAATTTTATCTGCCATTTGGATGCCCAATCTTCCAGTCTTGAAAGGTCCTCCTGTAATGATTCACAATCCACTTGTGATTTAACTAGTCTGAATAATTTTGTATCATCCGCAAACGTGATAACCTTACTCATCGTATTCCTTTCCAGATCATTTATATATATATTGAAAAGCACCGGTCCAAGTACAGATCCCTGAGGCACTCCTCTGTTTACCCTTTTCCACTGAAAAAATTGACCATTTAATCCTACTCTCTGTTTCCTGTCTTTTTACCAGTTTGGAATCCACGAAAGGACATCACCTCCTATCCCATGACTTTTTAGTTTTCGTAGAAGCCTCTCATGGGGGACTTTGTCAAACGCCTTCTGAAAATCCAAATACACTACATCTTCCGGTTCACCTTTATCCACATGTTTATTAACCCCTTCAAAAAAATGAAGCAGATTTGTTAGGCAAGACTTCCCTTGGGTAAATCCATGTTGACTGTGTTCCACTAAATCATGTCTTTCTATATGCTCTACGATTTTGATCTTGAGAATAGTTTCCACTATTTTTCCCAGAACTGAAGTCAGGCTCACTGGTCTATAGTTACCCGGATTGCCCCTGGAGCCTTTTTTAAATATTGGGGTTACATTGGCCACCCTCCAGTCTTCAGGTACAATGGATGATTTTAATGATAGGTTACAAATTTTATTTATTTAGAATTTTTTATATACCGACATCCGTTTGCACTAATAGATCAGAAATTTCATTTTTTAGTTCCTTCAGTACCCTAGGATGCATACCATCTGGTCCAAGTGATTTGCTACTCTTTAGTTGATCAGAAATTTCATTTTTGAGTTCCTTCAGTACCCCAGGATGCGTACCATCTGGTCCAGGTGATTTGCTACTCTTTAGTTTGTCAATCTGGCCTACTACATCTTCCAGGTTCACAGTTATCCTGCCCAGTCCTCCTTAAGGATGAATCCCACAGGAAACCCTGGGTTAAGGGAGAAGACCTTAAAACCTGAGGGCCTGAGAGGGTTAAACAGACCCCAGGGAGCTGACAGAGTTCCAATGAGAGCTTTCTTAGGCCTTATGGGATACTCTGAAGATTCATCTCTAAGTATTCAGGGTAGGCAGAGCCTCTTACAAGGCTACTAGTAAAGAAAGCTCCAGAGAAGGTCCAATGGTCGAAGGAAGCTGAGAAGGCCTTCAGAGCGCTGAAGAAGGTGATATGCTTGGAACTGGTCCTGATCAGCCCGGCCTTCACTGAACCCTTCAAGGTGCAAACTGATGCTTTGGAGGTCAGCTTGGGGGCTGTGTGCTCCGAATCTGCTAGGGAGTTAGCAATCTGTTCTGAATCTGATGCTTGATAGGGGGAGAAATCAGACAGTAGTTAGCAATCCGTTCGGGATTTGTAGTTATGAGAGCTGAGGGTGGATCCTTGGACCAGTGGCAGATGACCACGCCCCCGGGGAATGATCCTGAGAGGGACCACCGGTCAGGCTCAGAGTTAGGAGACAAACACACACTAGTTTTTTAATAGACAGTATACTGAACCACCAGAGATGGCAGTAGTGAGCTGGTAAGCCTGGCTGGGCTGTAGTCCCTCAGATACTGGAACAGCGATCCCTGGAGGCTGAGCTGAAGAGAGACTGAGATATAGTGAGTAGGCAGGGTATGCAGATGGTAACACTCACACAATGTCCCAATGAAGCCCATGAGCTGAAAAGTATAGGCCCTCGAGGAGCGAGTACCTGGTTCCAGGGAAAGCTCAGAGAGAATGATGGTAACTCACTGATGTAGCTGATATAGTTGGTAATGAAGACTTCCAGGCAGAGGAGTATACGAAGCAAGTCTGGGATCAGGGCCCTCGAGGAGTGAGTACTGGTTCCAGACTGTCACCTGAAAAAACAAGGAGAGAGCGAGGCCCCCGAGGAGTGGGTACCTCTGGTAAGTCCGAGGAGGCAGAGTAGCTTAGGTAGCGAAACCCCATGCTAACTTGATGTGTTAGCAAATTCCAAGACCTTAAATATCCGTCGCGGGTGATGTCATCTTCGGGGGATGCCCCCGAGGTTCGCGCCAATGCCGGTACTTCAATCGGAGCCGCGCCGCGCGCGCGTCCCTAGGCCTCCAGGAAACATGGTGATTGCAGCATCGAGTTGGTCTGGGAACGCCCAAGAACAAATGGCAGGAGAACACTGCGGTAAGCCAGTCTTCCTGCAGATGGAGATGGAAGCGCCAGAGAGGTAAGGAGGGCGGATAGAGGGCGTCTGGCACCGATGAACACAACACTGTGTTAACCAGAGGAAGTATGGCCAGGAACTTCCAGTGGCCCTTATTAGCCAGAAGCTCATGCCATGTGAAAGATGGTACTCCACAGTTGAGAAGGAGGTCTTGGTGGTCAAGTGAGCCTTAGAGGTCTGACATTATCTGCTGGGGCAGCAGTTCACATTTGTAACAGACCACCAAATGTTCCTTTGGATCAATAGAAACAAAGAATCCAATACAAGATTCATGAAGTGGTTCTTGGCTTTACAACTCTTCAGCTACAACTTCTGACACAGGGCAGGAAAGGAGAATGCTGATGTGGATTCCTGACAAGGGAGGTGTCCCTCATGCAGGTTAACGCTCAACCTGCAAGACTGAGTTGAGGGGGAGGGCATGTGAGGGAGTTTATGGAGAACTTCCTCAGTCTACTTTAAGAGACCGGGCACATATCCTGCCCGGTCCTCCTCAAGGCTGAATCCCACAGGGAACCCTGGGTTAAGGGAGAAGACCTTAAAACCTGAGGGCCTGAGAGGGTTAGACAGGCCCCAAGGAGCTGACTGAGTTCCAGTGTATGCACAAACCACTTATCTGTAAGACTGGTAAAACTGTATGTGTTTGAAGGTGAGCTGCACTAGTGTTCTAACTTGGAGTTTCTGTGAAGTACGCTGAGCTGAACTAGAAGCTTAAGTGACTATGAACTAGGCTGAGCTGAACTAAATGCTTGAGTTACTGTGTACTACACCAAAAGCTTTTGACCTGAAGTTAAGGTGAACAGCACTGTATAATTTGACCAGTTGTGCTGCCTTTTTGTTTTGTTTTTTTTCACTGTTTTCCCACTGTAGATAAAGTACACTGAAGCACAGTCAGAAACTATTGGTGTTTTTCTCTGGCTGTAACCCGGCTACCAACCACTCGCATTATCATATCATCATGTAACTGCAGTGCGCACATTTCTTTAAGCCACTGACAAACCACTGAAACATTGTTAGAAGAATATATGATTGAAATGATGTGACAATTCTTTAAAAACTCGACCAATGCTGTGATGCACACCAATACCTCAAAAAAGCTTGTTTGGTTTCTGTCTAGGAAAAATAAACTTCTAAAGAAAAAATTCACTAAGGATACTAACAGGATGAGAAGCAGCCAGAAGAAGATGACTGAAGATGTCCACAATGACAGAAAATGCTGAAAACAGTCAAAAGATTACCAAAAATGGGTAATCTTGGAAAAAACTGAAGCGAGGGAGCCTATTGAGAGGAGAGAGAGAGAGAGAGAGGCTCTTCAGAAACCCAGGAACTTTAAACAGCGCTGTAAAGAACATCATTACCCACCAAGTGAACAGCTGAGTGCCGAGTAGGGGCGGGACTTGTGACATCGCCGGAGAGACAGCCCATAAAATCGGCAGGCAAGCAGATCTCCGCCGGCGCGCGGCTTTGCCCAGCTTGGCCCGGGAAGACCAGAAGATCGGAGGAATCTGGTGAGTTCTGGAATTTCGTTTCTGAATATTGGAGAACTTTGCTGGTCTAGGCCATCCCAGACATATGGGGAGGAAAAGAAAAGTTAAAAGTTTTCCCATATCTCCTATTACACCGAGAGGGCCGATGGACAACCATGTCTTTCAACGGGTCGGTTCGCCGGAGGATAGTTCAGGGGGGCAGTTTTCAGCCTCACTGAGTCCTGGCGCTGGGCCATTACTTCCCCCGCAACCATTGGCAACATTATCAGATGGGTTTTTGCTTCTAGAATCTCACAGCCCCCAGAAAGGAAGTGACTGTGTAGATTCCCAAGATCCAAAAACATGTGATCAGCCATCTAATTCTGAAGGAGTATCAAAGAGGTCTGAACTATGGCCTAAGGATCCACCTGAAGATGTTACACTGAAGGACATTTGGAAAATGATGTCTAAGATGAATGATAACGTTACCCAAATGAATGTGTCTTTGTCAACTATTGTAAATTCAAATAGAGTACAGATTGAGGAACAGAGTAAGGGTATGTCTAAATTGAATGATGAAATGGTGAAAGTTGCATCTAAACTAAAGTTATTGGAAGATACTGAAAATATCCGTATAAGAGATAGTTTTTCTATACATAAAGAGTTGGAGAAGATAGAAAATACAATGAGGTACAAAAATCTACGTTTGATCAATTTTCCTCAGACGAGACTTTTATCTCCAATAGAAATGTTCAAAAAGTATTTGCGAGACATAGTATAATATGAGGAAAAAGACATACCTTTAATATCTAAGATTTTTTATTTCCCAGAAAGGTTGATGGGACAAGGCGAGGAAAAAGTGGAAACTTCAACTATTGGAGTATCCACATTCCTCAAGGAATCTATAGATATTATACAGAAAAGAGCTTCCTTACTGGTTTCTCTTCAATTAGAAAGTGACAAAGATAAACTGTTTAGAGATTTTCTCAAACATAAAGATCTTAATTTTTGTGGTCAGAGAATATTTATGTTTCCTGATGTCTCGAGAGCCACACAGGCTAGGAGGAGACACTTCCTTACCTTGAAAGCAAAATTGTTAGCAATTGGAGCTAGCTTCTTTTTGAGATATCCTTGTATTTGTTATTTAAACTTTCAAGGAAATAGGTATAGTTTCTCTGACCCATTACATTTGGAGATGTTTTTACAAGATAAACAGATAGAAGGAGGTAGTTTAGAAAGCCCAAAAGAAAGTTAAATATCTCTCTCCCTTCAAAGTGTAATTTATGTTGAAGTAATATATGTTTACTCTCTCCTTTATTGGAGTGGTAAATGAGATACAAGATATTGAGTTGTATGTAATGATATATGTAATTAATTATTTGGTATCGTCATTACTTATGTATATTTTTGTTTAAAGAAGTTTGAATGAAAATTGAATAAAGAATAATTAAAAAAAAAACAACTGAAGTGGCCTTGCATGATGTGAAACATCGCACATATATTCAATGGAAAATGAATAAAATCTCTAGAAGCTTGAGATGAATCCTGTGCTCTGTCGAATGATATCACCCACTTGTGGGGACTAGTGTTGTAAGGGCAAAAGAAGCCAGACCTCGTCTTGACCCAGGATCTATCCTGTTGTAGAGTGTGCCCATAAGCCATTAGGAGAGGTTGCTATATTGGGGGAAGTTGCCATACTGCTTCATCCCAGACCTGCAATCCCAACCCTGAAGACTCAGATTAGTCCTCAGAAGATCAACAAAAACTGCTGGGAATACCTGGAGGGTAGTCCCAGCATTTAGAAGCTAGGAGGCCAAGGAACTGTTTGGGATCCTGGAGGAAGACCTGTGAGTTCTTCCCCATTTGTACATTACTGTGATATTACGTGATGTGAAGACTTGAAGCCTTGTGTTAAAACTCAAAGTAGAAGTTTTGTCTCAAGCATATTTTTGTTTGTCTATGAACAGGAATTACTGTGGAACTGCCATGGACTGACTATATGGACTGGAATTAAGCTTTACCCAAACAGTGATACCTGTTCTATTTCATACCTAAGTGCATCATAAATCAGGGAATGTCCTGTTATTGCCTTATCTAACAAACCTATATTGCGACACTAATCCCAACATGTTTGCACTGTAGGGGCTTCCAACCTGGTACACTTGAGGATCACCTCCTTTTCCGGGACTTAGCAACAGGGAATAGATCTCCCCATTAGGCTCTGCCAGGTACTTGCAAGTGTACTCAAAAAACTGCTTAAACAGTGTATTACATTACATGAAAAACCATAACACCGATAGAATTATATTGGGATTAAGGTTATTTTATATATATACACAACCAGACCTCATATGTCAAGTTTGACAGTTTTTTTTGGGATTACTCTCACTAACGAATTACCACATTTTCTGTACGAAATCAATATATGTATTGTGGTTCCTTCAATTTTTCAATCATTGGTCATGGTTGGATCGATCTTATATATGAAAAGTTTTTAAAAATTTTTTTACAATGGCATTTATCATTTTGTACATTGAGTGACCGCAATTGTTGATATCACTTATCTTTAAACTTGAGTGACCGAAAACGCTGAGATGGTAAATATGCGCCCGACACGACTCGTGTTTCTTTATTGCTTCATCAGGGGCATTTCATTTTCTTCTAGAATGAAATATAGTAATTAGATAACACAGCATTTGAAATTAAAAGTCATATCTTTCACTTATTATACACACGCTCGGCAATTCTATGCTGTCACCCGACAAGGTCAGCGTCTCCCAACAAATGATCCTCCATTTTGTTAAATTCAAGGCGGCTTTTAAACCTGCCTTAGGATGGTATTCTAACCAATAGGAAACCTTCTACGTCCCAACAGCATCATCAATACGACGTAATGCGTAGTTACATCAGATCAATGTCGCCCAATCGACTGCTTCATTCATTCCTCCCAAGGTGTGGGTGGATAATTTAAAAATCCATTTTTGTTCACTAAAGTTTAATTTAGTCTGAACATCATTATCGTGGCCGGAATATATTATTTGGTCAAGTACAGTCCATTTCAAATGTTGAAACTCATGTCCGTTCTGTATACAATGTTTTACCATGGGGGCTTCCAAATTCAGTGTGTTTAATCTGCTTCGATGTTCGCGCAGACGAATCTTAATTTGTCTACTTGTCCGACCCACATATATAGATGGGCAAGGACATTGGATTACATATAAGACATTTGTAGAAAACAATTTGTAATTGAAGTTTTTTTATATTTTATTCCAGTGCTGGGATGTTGCCATTCAACACCAGTCATGGATTGAATGCACATATCACATTCACCGCATATATTATTGCGAACCTTCTTTCAATCCAGTATCACAAATATAAGTGTCTGCACGGACAACATGTTCTTTTATATTTTTGCCCCTTGAATATGAAAAAAGTGGAAAATCCGAAAATATTGAAGAATGTAACTGTAGAATATGCCAGTGCCGCTTAATGCTTTGAACTATCAAATGGGATTTGTCAGAATGTTGTAACACACATACGTCTGAAATTGCTTGTTTTCGTGTTTGATATTCTAACAATGATGATCGATCCGAATATTTCGCACGTTTATAAGCTTTCTGTACTGCATCATAGGGATATCCCCGCTCAAAAAATCTGTATGCCATTTCTTGTGCTTGTTTTTTAAATTCCTGATAATCTGAACATATGCGTCTCAGCCGGAAAAACTGGCTGACAGGTAAACCTCGCTTAAACGCTGTCGGATGACAGCTATTGAATCTTAACAGATTGTTGCGTTCAATTGGTTTACGATATACTGTGGTGTGCAATTCTTTATTTTGAATATGAATCTGAATATCCAAAAAATTGATCTGATCTTTACTATACTGAGATGTAAATTTTAAGTACGGATCAACGGTGTTAATCCATGTTAAAAATTGATTCAAAGATAATTCATCTGATGTCCAAAAAAACAAAAGGTCATCAATATATCGTATCCAAAATGGAATCTGTTGAAAGAATGAAGACGTGTAAATATACCGACGTTCGATCCGATAATTATCCGCCCACACCTTGGGAGGAATGAATGAAGCAGTCGATTGGGCGACATTGATCTGATGTAACTACGCATTACGTCGTATTGATGATGCTGTTGGGACGTAGAAGGTTTCCTATTGATTAGAATACCATCCTAAGGCAAGTTTAAAAGCCGCCTTGAATTTAACAAAATGGAGGATCATTTGTTGGGAGACGCTGACCTTGTCGGGTGACAGCATAGAATTGCTGAGCGTATGTATAATAAGTGAAAGATATGACTTTTAATTTCAAATGCTGTGTTATCTAATTACTATATTTCATTCTAGAAGAAAATGAAATGCCCCTGATGAAGTAATAAAGAAACACGAGTCGTGTCGGGCGCATATTTACCATCTCAGCGTTTTCAGTCACTCAAGTTTTGCGGTCACTCAATGTACAAAAGGATAAATGCTATCCATTGTAAAACAATTTTCAAAAAAAATTTCAAAAAACTTTTCATATATAAGATCGATACAACCATGAACAATGATTGAAAAATTGAAGGAACCACAATACATATATTGATTTTGTACAGAAAATGTGGTAATTCGTTAATGAGAGTAATCCCAAAAAAAACCTCTCAAACTTGACATATAAGGTCTGGTTGTACATATATAAAATAACCTTAATCCCAATATAGTTCTATCGGTGTTATGGTTTTTCAGGTACTTGCAAGTGACATGGACTGGCCACTGTCTGAGACAGGATGCTGGGCTTGATAGATACAGCATGGCACCTTCTATGATCTTAAGCTATTACTGGTGTCATGATAAACAACAAATTTAGAGGTGAATGTACTAAACTGCAATAAAATGGGGAGTTATGTCTTAACACATGATAGCTTGGATTAACTGCAAGCAAATGAGTTTGGAAGTAAATATCTCATGTTAACGAGTGCATTAAAACAAGAAATTTATGACAAAATAACTATACCTTTTTGAGGTAAATTTCTGGCTAAATTGGCTTTGTGTAGATATGTGCGCATTATATCACACATTATTTAGAATGCAAATATAATAAGCTGACTTGAAAATTAAGCAGCTCATTACTTAGTTTTCCACAGATTTTGCATCAAAAGTTGCAACAGTTAAATAACGCGCATAAAATTTCACAAATGAATAGCACATGTTATTTGCTGATTTATCACACAACTTTTTTACAAAGCATAACACACCTTAGTACATCTAGGAAGTTAATCCAAGGAATTATTACTGCATGATGCGTCTCACTATTCTTTTTTCTGTATTCTTAGTTTGAAAAACCGTCTTTGGCAAAATATGATCCATTAATGTAACAATCTAAATACTTAGCTGAGAGAAAATTACAGCATCATAAATTTGCTTTTTTAGCTACAAAAATTAAGGATTCTTAAAAATAATATATAGAGCATATACTTTTCTAGGGCAAAAAGCTACACTATACTAGCAATGTGAATTTTAGGGGTTTTGGTTATATAACAATATGAGACCATCTTTCATTTTTACCTAATAGTGTTATATCATGTTACCTTCTAGAGGTCTCCTTAAAAGAACACAACTACTAGTTAAGTGTTGTATTACCAATTTGAAATGATGCTAAAAAACATTTATATAATTTTTGTAAATACCTGATATTTCTTCAGCTGAAATGCAGAATGTTTCCTGTACTATGTCCTTCAAATGTTTACGTTGCATTTTTCTTTTTTCCCTCAGAACGTTTTTGAAGTTGTTGATGCATTTGTTCAGATAGATCGTCTCTGCACACACTTGCTCAAGCCTCAAGGTTTTGCATTCTTTAATGTCCTCAGGATTTTCAGGCATAGTAATGGGATCATTTTTAAGTTCAGGATTTGCCAGGGAATGAACAGCAGAAACCTTGGAGTCAGGACAGAGCAACAAAGCAGTAGATGATTCATGAGATACAGGAGATACCTGGTCTGGAACACAATCCACTTTGTCTTTAGGTTTCGTATCACTGTTAGTCTGAATTAACTGCCCAGACAGACTTTGATTCAAATGACCATTTTTTTCACATTCTCCCACTTTACCAAGTCTATGTATACTGTCATAGTTTTCCATTTGAAACCTACTGTCTTTGTTTTCCTGCAAACCTTCAGGACTTAAGGAACTACTATTTTCTAGCTTGTTAAACACCACCTTTATAGCTGATCGAAAGTGATTAAGAGCTTTTCCCAGTTTATTAGCATAGAATTTTATATCTCCAAGATCAATGTTTTCATTAGGCTGGTCAAGGAAATTTCTAAAGACATGATTTGTGTCATCTTGGCCATCCATATCTATGTGAACCATCTCTTTCAAAGTTTCTACTGATGTTCTATTTGACAATTTGTCCACTGTGTCATCAAAACTCAAAGATGTAAAGCTCCCAGACTGATCTTTAATGATGACATTTATCTTTTCTGTGCTCCTAATATGCAATCTGGTATCACTCCTTTCAAGTTCACTTTCTCCTGAGCATACTCCCTCATCTATAGAAGAATAGCATCTCTTAATTGCAATTTCTGCTTCTTCTCTTTCACAGGATGATGACAGCTGGTTAGTATGGTTTAATTGATTTGGGCAGCTGCAAGATATTTTCTCACTATGTGGCAAACTGGTGAAGTGGAGATTTTTTTGAGATTCTTGAGAATTAACACGAATGTAGAGATGACTCAGACACTTTTCTGAAGATTGTTCACAGCAGTTACCATCCATTATTTGAGTAACATCCCCTTTGTTTTCCTCCAACTCAGCTGTTAAGCTGCATTTTTTAGCCAAGGTGCATTTTTTGGTAAAACAGAATTCTCCTCCATGGCATGGTGCTTCCAAGCTTGTATTTTGATACCGGACACAGTATGATTCAGTTTGAAGCTCTCTATCCCCTCCATCAGTTCTTACTATTTCCTTATCAAGACTCAGGGAGCTCCAACGATTTTCTCTAAGATCATGTTGCAATAATGAAACTGAATCTGTTCTGTGTCTACTTTGTACATTTTGCAGATTTTGTTCTTCAAAAGGGAGAATTTTTACTCCTGCATGTTGGAAAGTAACAGATTTCTTTAAGATAAAGTCTTTGTGATCAGGATGTGCAAGTTTCACAACTGTTGGTCTTGGTGGCAACAGTTTACTCGCAGCTTTGCCTTTGCCTAACCTGTATGCATCTTTTATGTAATCCCCACATTGGATACCATTAAAACAGTGGTGGTCAGACAAGAAGTTGTGAATGACCTCCATCATATTTTCATCATCTTGCTCAGAGAGACCATAAAAATATAACACAGATTCTTCACTCAGTGCATCCCTGTAGGATTCTCTAGTCTGTGCAACCACTGAGTTTCTAGAAGTTGAACTAAAACCAATTTGTAGGTTCTCTATCTCACTTAAGACTGTATCTACACAAGTGGAAACTTCTTCTACTGAACCTTTTATTGAGCTCAAGTGTTGTCGCAACTCTGCGATCTCTGTCTGAATTCGGCTAATACCTTGCAGCTCCTTAATGATAAAATCGACTACATCTCCTGAATGGTCTTCTGGTGGCGAACTCTCACTGTTGTATAGTACAGAGTTATTCTGAGAAAAGAGCTGGTCATTCTCAGTAATCTCATTCCAGCTCATAGTGATATTAATTGTGGAAAGATCCTGGCTATCTGAAATAGGCATGCTCTTGTTTTGACATGGTGACTGTAAAGAATTTACCGGTATATGATTAACTGCAGATTTTTCCTCTAACGCTTCATATCGATTCTGTTCTATACAGCATGGTATTTTAATATTTTTGTCACATTTAAATTCTCTCTCATTAATATACAGTTTACTGGTATCCTCCAAACCGCCACTGCTGTTCTGCTCAAAATCATCTCCATTGGAAGTAAATTCAGTGTTGATGGATCCCTTTTTTCCACAAACATGTACATTTGCATCAGTTTCTATTTGTAATAGCTGTTGATAGTGATGTTGCTTTGTAGAAATATCTTCCAGTGGACCATAAAGTAGCCTCTTCATTTTCTCCCTAAAGCAAAGTGTCAGGGTTTTTTTTATTGCTTTCTAGTAAAAACGTTTAGCAATAGATTTTCTGTGCTGAGTATAATAGTTTCTTGTTTTTTAAAACCTGATTCTGACAAACATCAACTGCTGCACCTGTACTTTCTCATAGTCCTGTGCAGGTCAATACCATTAATCATTGTGGAACACATTGCCTGTAAACTCCAGGTTTTATTCTTCATGATGTGGCTATCAAAGGAGGTAAATGCATATTACAATCAGAAAGAAATTCATCATAAATGGTGATATAATAATAATATAAAAAATCAGTTAAAACTGATTTTTTCTCTTTAAAACATTCTAGCAGATATTGCTACTTTTAGTTCACATAAAGAATATATAATTTAATTGCTGAATCCTCCCCTATGCCATCTGTGCACAGTCTTACTAAAGAGAGATCAGTTCTGAAAAAAAAACATCCTGTTTTGTCTAAATTTGAAAATCTAGGTTAACTGTTAATACTCTTCAAATTTATCAACAGCAGCTTCCTCTACAATGGTTCCAGCTGGATATGGAATTCTACCAGTAGAAATGAAATAAACCGCATGGCTCCTAACATTTTCATTTTCTTCATCATGAAAGTGAAGTAACATATGCTCAATACTATGGAAACAAGGAAAACCAATAGAAACAGAAGTCGTATGAACCCAGATATTTTATTGCACAAAGCAGAATACTCCTCAGTTATCTTATTGCAGTTATTATTTTTTCTCTAAGGGGCCTATGTATAAAAATCAGATTCAAATTAGCATGTGTATTAAGGCATTATTATACTAAGCCCCTAAAGTGGGCATAATGTGTGTTATTAAATGCACATGTGGGTGTGACATTTTAAACTGCCTGGATTTAAATGCTAAAAGTTCCTTATCATGCTATGTATTCAGGATCCAGTGGCAGGACTTACATTTAATACACACTTTTAGCACATAAAATTTAGTTCCTATTCAAGACTGCAGTAAACTGTTAATGCAAGGATGGCCAGCTCTGGTCTTCAAGAGCCCAGACAGGCCTGGTTTACAGGATATCAACAATGACTATGAATGAGATATAACTGCATACAACGGAAGCAGTGCACACACACCTCTTACATGCATATTCAATGTGGATATTCTGAAACCAGATGGGTTTGTAGCTCTTGAGAACTGGAGTTGGCCACTCCTGTGCTAGTGCCTCATATAGTTTACAAATGGATGGAGACCACATCTAAGCCTTCTTCCAACAACTTCACCCTTCTTACATTCCCTGCATGGTTCAAAGTTTGAGGTGCAACATTGTCACTGTAAGTCAAGTGGTAAGAGATAAGACATCTCCTGCTGGCTTGGCATTCAAATATGTTTAAAGAATTGAGGGAAGGATGAGAAAGAATGGGTTCTCACAGGGGGGGGGTCTACGTTTTTAGAATTAATTTCTTAGCACATTCTTAGTATAAAAGCCCCACAGATACCAAATATTAACATGACATTGAAAAAACAAGTACAATAATCAGAATGACGCTAAGTACAAATTGGATTTTATATGCTGTTGTATACAACTTTGGACAGCCCTTTGGGGACAGGAATGCAATTAAGAAATGTTTTAAAATAAATACAATTATGATTTAGAACCAATAATTGATTTTATTAGAAGCATTTCATTTGATTTTATTAGCATGTAAGTTACAGGAATATGATACTATAAACTTTATGGAAGAAAAATTAACTTTTAATTAAAAAAGAATTTTCTATTTAATCTTCAGGATAGCACACATTAGGAACAGGGAGAACAATTATGAAACTCCCTGCAGTGCTTGCAGGCTTGTGGATAGCTTGCAAATTGATTTTCAAAGGGAAAATCACAGTGGCAGGTTGGTGCCACAGTGAGTCTTTTTCCTGCATGGGGGAGAAGGGGACATTTTTAAAGGGATTTT
Organism: Rhinatrema bivittatum; assembly: GCF_901001135.1. NCBI lineage: Eukaryota > Metazoa > Chordata > Amphibia > Gymnophiona > Rhinatrematidae > Rhinatrema > Rhinatrema bivittatum. Next base: position 819,087,094 of record NC_042615.1, read on the forward strand.
TCCTACATGTAAATATTAAGTCACCCATGGAAATTCTATTCAAAATTGCCCCCTTATTCATATTTATCAAAAGACAAGCTCTGACCAGAAAGATAGCCTCTTATGAGCTGGTCTCTAAGAAATCTCTGCAGCAGGGAAAGAACCAAAAAAGAAATAATTCAAAACTATGTATTTCATAACCTTTATTTACAGTTAGCTATATCTGAAAAAATATATATGGTGCTGTGTCTGAGTTGAGCATTTCAACATCATCTACTTTCAATTGGCTATGCTAGAATGCTGTTTTTCAATTGTAGGAATAAAAAAAATAAACTGTCAGAAAAGTCAGGATTTTTGTTTTTAAAATATTTGGTCCCAAGACTAGTGGAAGCAATAGGCAGACTAGGCTGCCTCCTAGTGCGCCACCATTCCAGGGATGGCATAGGGATAGCATCTCCTCCTTCCTGCCTAAGTTGAGCCTGAAAGATTAAGAGGTATAGAAAGCCCCTATCCTGGAAAGAGGAGATGCTATCTTACAAGTGGGAGCATGAGCACTTTACAGCATAGGCAGGCGCAGCAATGAGGAGCAGGAGATCGAGCAGCAGGCTGCCGCAAGATCAGATGGAGGAGAAACAGCCAGATCTGTCTTGTTGTCAAGAGTAGGAGCCCAGAGAACCAGCATGGCCATGTGGGGTCGGGAGGAGGAGCAGCCGCTGCCACTCTATCCCCAGCGGTCAAGAACATGAAAAGGAGCCAAGCTGCATGTGGGCAGGAGAAGGAAGAATAGCATTGGCAGCCCCTACAGCCCATGGGACTCTTCCTCTTTCTTTTCAGGCTTTGGGGACTGAAGTAGGAGGTAGTTGCTGCCTTATGCACTTCCCAGGATGGGGGGGGAGGGGTCGGGGTGTGGAGGGATTGAGAGAAGAAAATGTGTGTGTATGATTGAAAGCATATATGGAGAGAGATGGCATGTGTTTGTGAGACTGAAAGCATGCGTGATTGAAAATGTGTGTGTGAATGAGAGCATGTGTGAATGAGCACATATTTGTGTGTGTAATTGACAGCAGGTGTGTGTCGTGTTTGAGTTTAAAAGCATGTATAGACAGCATGTGTGTTTGTGTGATTGAAAATGTGTGAGTGTGACATACACACAAAAAGTTTAATACCCAAAGTCCCTGATGCAGATGGGATACCACCGAAAACCTTTGATGAGATGAATTTGAGTTGAGCCATAAGAGTTCCGATATCTTCTTTCTACAGTCATAGCAGCAACAAATAGGGTGATTGGTGGCCTTAATGTGGCATCTATAAGATAAGTAATTTTATTTGCACATAAAAACTTAAACAAAAATCTTTCCTTTCCTGATGACATGTCTATGGGACTGCTAGATGATTAAATCAGATGCCATTATGCCAGCAACAGATGGTTAAAGAAGCCCATGATATGATACCATTATTTTTATTTTAATGGAAGATCAGCATTTAGACTTCTTTGAGCTTTTGGCAGTGCTATACACATGTCAAAGTAATATGAAGAGAGGGCTATCACAGAATTTTTGGACTGATTAGAGGAGGTGTAGAAGTGTGAGAAAGTGAAGTTACTAATCTGTAATAGGTATTCCCCATAAACAGGACAAATCAGGCACACAAGTGGGTGATGTCATACAATGGCCAACATGGACATGCTCTCTCAGAGCTCATAAAGAAAGTCTTTTGGAGCATGTGCAGGAGTTCCTGCACAGCCAATCCAGGAGAGTCTTCTCAGCTTTTTCACTAGCCAGGCTTCAAATCTATGGGGAGAAGGCTGGAATTTTATAGCTGATTTAACCTTTCATCTATGGAGAACATCTCTTACATATAAGCAACTTTACTTTCTCAGAGGACAAACAAGAACAAATAAAGCTACACACAAGAGGGGATTCCCAAACAGGATTGCATGAAAAAAAATGTATTTCTGGGGGTCTGGTCGTGAAGCTGAGAGGACAACTAGCTGCCCTGGTTTCAGTCAATGGGAGCGAAAACGCTTGCTAATTACCAGCTTAATGCGAGCAGTGAGTAGCAGAGAGGCTAACACCATCAGCTGTGCCCGAGACTGACGTCATCACCAGGAGACCGGGTTTAAAACCCGAGAGACGCCGGCATACCAGTGGGGTCTGGTCTGAAGCTGAGAGGACAACTAGCTGCCCTGGTTCCAGTCATTGGGAGCGAAAACGCTTGCTAATTACCAGCTTAATGCGAGCAGTGAGTAGCAGAGAGGCTAACACCATCAGCTGTGCCCGAGACTGACGTCATCACCAGGAGACCGGGTTTAAAACCCGAGAGACGCCGGCATACCAGTGGGGTCTGGTCGTGAAGCTGAGAGGACAACTAGCTGCCCTGGTTCCAGTCATTGGGAGCGAAAACGCTTGCTAATTACCAGCTTAATGCGAGCAGTGAGTAGCAGAGAGGCTAACACCATCAGCTGTGCCCGAGACTGACGTCATCACCAGGAGACCGGGTTTAAAACCCGAGAGACGCCGGCATACCAGTGGGGTCTGGTCGTGAAGCTGAGAGGACAACTAGCTGCCCTGGTTCCAGTCATTGGGAGCGAAAACGCTTGCTAATTACCAGCTTAATGCGAGCAGTGAGTAGCAGAGAGGCTAACACCATCAGCTGTGCCCGAGACTGACGTCATCACCAGGAGACCGGGTTTAAAACCAGAGAGACGCCGGCGCGCGCGGCTTAGACCGGCTTTGACTGGACTTTGGCTGGACTGAGGCCGGGTTTTGACTTGGAGAACAGGAGAGGAACTGGACCCCTTTAAGACCTAATGGGTCGGAAAAGGAAGGCTAAGTTTACAACATCTTCACCTTCTACGACTAGAAGCGGCCCTATGGATGCCCACGTGAGTCGGCAGGGACTGCCAGCAATGGACAATTTGCGAGACTCGTTTGAAGCCTCGCTTAGTCCAGGCAATCAGCCCACCCCCCTCCAACCACAAACAAGTCTGTTAGAAGTCCAGCAGGACGGGAAGGATTCATCACACGTGAGTGCAACGAATTTGCAGGAAGTGAGAGATGAGCCTGAACCCTCTTTGGGCCTCAAAAGTGTTTCAATTGAGGCACGAGAGGAGAATCTTGCTGTGACTCTTGGTAATACTCAGATTAATTCTGTAGATCCTACCAAGGTAACTCTATCGGACTTGTGGAGGGTTCTGGTAAAGCTAGATCTGAATTTGACTCAGGTTAACTCATCTCTCTCATCATTAGTAAATGTTAATAGAGTGTCAATTGTGGAGCAGGGTAAGAAATTGAGCACAGTAGAAACTACACTTAATGAATTGTCTGAAAAAGTTAATGGTACACAAAATATGGGGAATGCATTGGTAAGGGATAATACCTCTATACATTTTGAATTGGAAAATCTGGAAAATATGTTAAGGGTTAAAAATCTAAGATTGGTTAACTTTCCTATTACAAGGTTATTATCTCCAACGGAGATGTTGGTTAAGTATTTAAAAGAAATTCTTATGTATGAAGATAAAGATATCCCAGGCATTTCCAAGATTTTTTATTTTCCATTTCGGAAAAATAATGTAGTAGGTGAAGAAAATAGCTTAGGTATCACCACCTTTTTAGAAGAATCTATAGACATCATTAATAGTAGAGCTACGCTCTTTCTATCCTTTATGGCTGAGAAAGATAAGGAGATTATGCTTGAGAAATTTTTCAGGAATAAAGATATACAGTTTTGTGGTCAAAAGATATATATGTTTCCTGACGTTGCTAGGGTAACACAAATCCGCAGGAAGCAATTTTTGATACTGAAAAGTAAGACTCTAGAAATTGGGGCAACTTTTTATTTGAAATACCCATCTAGATGTTTTATTAATTTCAAGGGTAAGAAATTCAGTTTCAATGAGCCTCTGCAGTTAGAACATTTTCTGAAAGATAAATCTAGTCTAGCAAATAACCAAGTATCAAACATGGGTGAGGCTATAGAACTGAATGAATAAAGTTTGTCTTCTCATATCTTAATTGTTATGAGTAAAAGTATTATCATTATACAGACCCCCCTTATTATTAGTTCCTAACTTGGAAAATTTTTTTTTTTTTTGGTAATTTTAGTTAAAGTATATTTGGGAATGTTATGGTTTTCAAAGAAAGGATTGCCTAATTGTGATGTAACATGTTTTATGTTAAATATTTGTTAAAAATCTCAATAAAGATATAAATTATAAAAAAAAAAATAAAAATGTATTTCTACAAAAGAAACATATACACTGTGCTAAAAAGAATAGAGGGAGAGTTGAAGTTTTAATTAAACAAATTTTTTAGAACGGTTTGGCCAAAGTTACTCTCTGAGAATCTTCTAACAGTGGTGTTTGACAAAGATATGTAAAAGAAGACCAAGTAGCTGAATTGCAGGTTTCCTGCATTCAGACAGAGCGAAGATATACTACAGAAGTTGAGGTTGCTCTTATTTGATTAGCTTTAACTTTGAGGAAGGTGAATGCCTGCATAAGTATAACAGTAGACAATGCAGTCAATTCTAGGCCGCACAGTTTCGCACCCATAGCACCATGGGAAAAGGTGCAGTTATTTCCCATGATGCTGCCTGTGATAATGTAGAAAACATTATCGCCCGTAGCACTGCTGGGACATAACTCTGACCAAACCCCGCCCACATTCCTCCCCTTCCCCTAATTTGCATTGTACTGCCACAATGCGGTGGATATCGCGTGTGGTAGGGCCTTAAACACACGCGATACCAGCATATCGCGGTTTAATGAATGACCCGCTTAGATTGTAAGCCTTCTGCGGATAGGAAAATACCAACAGGACCTGAATGTAATCCAGTCACGAAAGGTGGAATATAAATTAAACGCTTAAAATTATGGGTTTAGGTTGTATATACTACCAAAGAGATAGATTTTAAATGTGTTGCTTGCACAAAAACAGCCACATACATGGCTGTTTTTAAGCGAGCAACACAAATTTTAAGAAGCAGGGAAGGGTGTGCGTACATGCATGTATATGCATCCAGAATAAAGAGGTGAAAAAGGGACAGGTCATGGGCATTCCAGGGTTGGGTCCAAGACCGATGCACATAATCACAAATTTTCTGCAGGCAATGCGCGTATTTCGCCTCTGTAACTTTTCTACTCATGAGGTGCAGGAGCTGAACGAGAGGGAGAGAGAGCGCGCGCCTCTGTATAGAGTCAGTCTGATACTCTATGGTGGTTGCCTGGAATGCCCTTCCGGAGGATGTGGTGAAGACCAGAACTGTGAAGGACTTCAAAGGGGCGTGGGATAAACACTGTGGATCCATAAAGTCAAGAGGCCGCCAATGAAGAGTGGGTGACTCGCCAGAATTAAGGCTACTGCCTGGAGACAATACCCTTATTCAATAAACGTACACATGCTTACTGTGACTCCAACATCGTTCTAGCTTCAACAGCAAGAGGAAATGTGGAATAAAGGATCTGCACTCACAAAGGGGGCAGTAGCTGGCTTGTTACGGCGGTTACTACCCCAAACCAAATAAGCCTGTTACTTCAATTTCTATGCATATACAGCATAGTTCTCTGCTTCAACGGCAGGGGAGAAGAAAAAACTGATAGTACACACATCCAGCAGAGCTCTCTGCTTCAACAGCAGGGGGAGAAGAAAAAAGGGTCGCACTCACAAAGCGGGGAGTAGCTGGCTTGTTACGGCGGTTACTACCCCAAACCAAATGTGCCTGATACTTCACTTTCGATGCATATCCAGCATGGCTCTCTGCTTCAACAGCATGGGAGAAGAATAAACTGATACTTCAAGCATATCCAGCATAGCTCCCTGCTTCAACGGCAGGGGAGAAGAAAAACAACCAATAAGGGCTGTATAACATAGTCTGAGTAAAACAAATAAGCATGGGTGTAGCTTGCTTATTGCGGCGGTTACTACCCCTACTACCCCTAACTTATCAAGCTAGATATTTCACTTGGATGCAGCTCCATCACTGCTTTCTACATTAATGGTGGGGGTGGAAGGGAAATAGAACCAAGAGCTAAGAGAAACAGATAAGTATGAGAGAAAAAAGTGTGTGAAACTTGCTGGGCAGACTGGATGGGCCGTTTGGTCTTCTTCTGCCATCATTTCTATGTTTCTATGTTTCTATATATGTACCACTCTAGAAGGGCACGTTGGTTGGGGTTAGGGGGTGTTTGTTACACTCATTCAGAGGTATTCATAGTAAAATTGACATCAGTATAGAATTGTCGTCTTTATAAGTAATGAAAAGGAGTAGATTTGTCCAATGCAGCTAGCACTCCATTGTACAAATCAACTCCTCTTGTTATGCATTTCATCACTTATAAGGGCTACAATTCTTTACTGATGTCAATTTTACTATGAATACCTCTGAATGAGTGTAACAAACACCCCCTAACCCCAACCCTCCTCCCAAAAACCCACCCTGAATCAAAGTGCCCCTCTAGAGTGGTACATAGAGAGTGTTAGACTGACTCTATACAGAGGTGCACTCTCTCTCTCTCCCCCTGAGCATGCAAGATATGCATGTAGAGTTTGTAGAAGTATGCATGGCAATAGTATTTTATATGCTACATACATATTTTATAAAATAAGGCATATTTTTGCTCACGGTGCAATACGTGCATTTATGGGCACATGCGAATTCCTTTTAAATTTTACCCGAAAGCTTGTAGTTTGCCTATTTTGTGAGCTGAGTTTATTGCAATCAAGACTACTTTCCATGTTAAAAAGTTTATATCAGTTGATGCCACAGGCTCAAAAGTAGGCTGCATCAATTTTGAGAGTACTATATTAAGGTCCCTTTAAATGAGAGGATCCTTAATAGGGGGATAGAGATGAAAAGAGGTCTTTAATTACTTTGCTACCAAGAGGTTGCCAAGACTGGAAAGCTGTCTGAAAAATGGCAATATGCTGTGATAGCACTCAAGTATATTCTGGCAGAATTATATTTCAATCCTAATTGAAAGAGATGAAAGAAGATACTGAATAAATGAAGTTGAATGGTGAAGGGGACTTGTTTGAGAGATAAGCACCAAATGGAGAACCTGACAAAATAGTTACACAACTCATGGTCTTGAGGCACCAACAAGCTTGTTTCAGAATGTCAAAAATATGTTGTGAATATTCATTGTGGATGTCTTGAAAACCAGAGTTGCCAATAGCTCATAAGGACCAGAACTGGGATCATGGTTAGTAGGGATACTTGATCCAGAAACCAGAGCGTAATCTGTATAACTAGCTTCTGAAGTTATAGAATGCCTTGTAGATGATGATCTTGCTGCTGTTACCTCTAACTTCCGAGGGTAAAGATAAGACTTGACCTACTCTGTGATCACTATGCATGTTGTGAAAGCTAGAGACTGAAGGTTGGAATGAGGAAAACAACTGTTTTGAGTCAGTAGAGCTGGAAAAATCTGAAAATGAATTTGATGGGTGATCACTAGTATTTGAAGCCATGGGAACCAAATCTGATGTGGCTAGAATAGAACTATTACAATCATTTTGCCTTTGTCTCTCTGTTGCTTGCAAATAATTTTGGTAATAAGGGCTTTTGGAGGAAAAGCATACATGAGATTGTTTGCCCAAGAAATTGCAAAAGCATCAGATATTACAGTGTGAGTGTTTGGTCTTTTGGAGCAATACAGGGAAAGCTTGTGAGGAGCAGCAAAGAGATCTAATTACAATATTCCCCACCAATTAAAAAGATACTATACCATCTTGGAATGGAGACACCATTCATAAGGTTGAAGGCATCAACTCTTAGTCCGCTAAACAATTTTGTTCTCCTGGAAGTATTTTCTTTACATAGCCTACTTCCATATTTTGCCTGCTTCTATGCCTCCCTACTAGTTTATATATTATATTGCTACTATGTGGCCCATTTGGTTCTGGAAATTGAATGTTATAGAAGGTTCTAACACCAGAAAGATTTTGAAGATTGCTTTGAGCTCCAAAAGGTTTGTATGTAGTTTCTTCTATTGCTTGGTCCAAGCTCCTTGTAAACAAATTATGTTAAGATTTGCATCACAATCTTGGTAGGAGGCATCTGTGGTCAAGATCTGTTGAAACTGAGGATGAAACTGTAGACCAGACAGAAGATTGCATGGTAGAGTCCACAACATCAACAATCAGAAAAGAGGAATGAAACACAGAAACATAGAAATGACGGCAGAAGACGACCAAACGATCCATCCAGTCTGCCAGGCAAGCTATCACACTTTCTTTTTTTCCATATTTATCTGTTACTCTTGTTCCTTGTAAGTAACTTTTTGGTTCTATTTCCCTTCCACTCCCGCCATCGATCTATTTCCCTTCCACCCCCACCATCGATGTAGTTAGCAGTGCTGGAGCTGCATCTAAGTGAAGTATCTAGCTAATTGGTTAGGAGTAGTAACCGCTGTCATAGCAAGCTACTCCCACGCATGTTTATCCAGCCTATGCAATTCGGTCCTTGTTGGTTGTTGTCCGAATATAAATCATCTTTTCATCATTCCCCCTGCCGTTGAAGCAGAGAACTATGCTGGATATCATTGAAAGTGAAGTATCAGGCTTATTTGGTTTGGGGTAATAACCGCCGTATCAAGCAAGCTTTTTTGTGGATGAAAACCTTTTTTTTCACATTTCCTCTTGCCGTTGAAGCATAGAGCAATGTTGGAGTTGCATTAACCGTATGTATGTTTATTGAATAAGGATATTAATCTCCAGGTAGTAGCCGTCATTCCCGCAAGCCGCCCCATGCCTCTTCACTTCATTTACATCCTCTAGACTTTAGGGATCCACAGTGTTTATCCCACGCCTTTTTGAAATCCTTCACAGTTTTGGTCTTCACCACTTCCTCCAGAAGGGCATTCCAGGCATCCACCCACCTCTCCGTGAAGAAATACTTCCTGACATTGGTTCTGAGTCTTCCTCCCTGGAGTCTTAAATCGTGACCCCTGGTTCTGCTGATGATTTTGCAATGGAAAAGGTTTGTTGTTGTCTTTGGATCACTAAAACCTTTCAAGTATCTGAAAGTCTGTATCATATCACCTCTGCTCCTCCTTTCCTCCAGGGTGTACATATTTAGATTCTTCAATCTCCCCTCATAAGTCATTTGATGAAGACCCTCCACCTTTTTGGTCGCTCTTCTCTGGACCACCTCCATCCTGTCTCTGTCCCTTCGGAGATACGGTCTCCAGAACTGAACACAGTATTCCAGGTGAGGCCTCACCAAGGCCCTGTGCAAGAGGATAATCACATGCCTTTCTCTTACTAAATATTCCTCTCTCTATGCAGCCCAGCATTCTTCTGGCTTTAGCTATCGCTTTGTCACATTGTTTCGCCAACTTCAGATCGTTAGACACTATCACCCCAAGGTCTCTCTCCTGCTCCATTCACATCGACCCTTCACCCCCCATCAAATACAGTTCTTTGGGATTTCCATACCCCATATGCATGATTCTGCACTTCTTGGTACTGAATCTCAGCTGCCATATCTTCAACCACTCTTCCAGTTTCCTTAAATCCCATCTCATTCTCTCCACTCCTTCCGGGGTGTCCATTCTGTTGCAGATCTTAGTGTCATCCGCAAAAAGACAAACCTTACCTTCTATCCCATCCGCAATGTTGCTCACAAAGATATTAAATAGGATCGGTCCCAACACTGATCCTGGTGGCAATCCGCTCAACACTGCTCTCTCTTCAGAGTAAATTCTATTTACCATCACACATTGTCTTCTGTCCGTCAACCAGTTTGCAATCCAGGCCACCACCTTGGCACTCACTCCTAAGCTTCTCATATTATTCACAAGCCTCCTGTGCGGGACCATATAAAAAGCTTTGCTGAAATTCAAGTAGATGACATCAAGTGCTCTTCCTCGATCCAATTCCCTAGTCACCCAATCAAAAAAGTAAATCAGATTTGTCTGACAAGACCTTCCCCCTGGTGAATCCATGATGCCTCTGGTCCAGCAATTCTTCTGACTGTAGATAGTTCACTATTCTCTCTTTCAGCAGCGGACTCATTTACTTTTCCCACCACCGAGGTGAGGCTGACCGGCCTGTAGGTTCCAGCCTCCTCTCTGTTCCCACTCTTGTGATGGGGGACCACCACAGCTCTTCTCCAATCATTCTGCACCACTCCCATTTCTAGGGATCTATTGAATAGGTCACGTAGCAGAACCGCCAGCACATCTCTGAACTCCCTCAGTATCCTGGGATGAGCCTCATCAGGCCCCATGGCTTTGTCCACTTTCAGTTTTCCTAGCTCTTCCCATACATTCTCTTCTGTAAACGGAGTTTCATCTACTCCATGCCACTCCAGTTTCTTGTTAACTAGCGATGGTCCTTCTCCAGGGTCCTCTTTAGTGAACACCGAACTGAAGTATTCATTTAATATTTCTGCCATTTCTTCATTTCTCTCCACACATTGATCCTTTTCACCTTTCAATTTCACAATACCACTTTGGACTTTTTTCCTTTCTCTGATGTATCTGAAAAATGTTTTGTCACCTTGCTTTACCTCTTTGGCAATCCTTTCTTCCGCTTGAATTTTTGCTTTCTTGATTACTTTCTTTGTCTCCCTCAGTTCCACCAGATATTCTTCCTCGCGATCCTCCCTTTGGGATCCTTTATATTTCTTAAACGCTGTTCTTTTAGCTTTTATTTTATCAGCCACCTCTCCTTTGAGAACCAGATAGGTTTCATTTTTCTCTTGCTTTTCTTTACTTTTCTAACATATAGATTAGTTGCCTTGGTAATTGCTCCTTTTAGTTTGGTCCACTGTTCCACATCTCTCATTTTCTCTCAGCCTTCTAGTTCTTCCTTCAGGTACTTCTCCATTTCAACAAAGTCTGTGTTTTTGAACTGCAAAACTCGGGTCTTCGTGCGACTTCTCCATATCCTATTTGTGATATGAAACCATACCATTTGATCACTGGTGCTGAGGTGGGCACACACCCGGACATTAGAGACATTATCTCCGTTAGTGAGCACTAAATTGAGTATAATTCCCTCCCTCGTGGGTTCTATTACCATTTGTTTGAACAGAGCCCCTTGTAGGACATCCACTATCTCTCTACTACTTTTAGATTCTGCAGAAGGGATTCTCCAGTCTACATCTGGCAGATTAAAATCTCCAACAATCACTTCTCCCTTCTTTCCCATCTTTTGATGTCTTCAACCAGATCTCTGTCAAGTTCTTCCATTTGATTTGGAGGCCTATATACCACTCCATTAAAAATGGATGCCCCATCATCTTTTTTTTAGGACGGCCCATAATGCTTCTTCTTTGCCCCATCTTCCTTGCAGCTCAGTTGGTTGGATATTGTTTTTAGCTATACTAAAACACCATGTTAGGACAGCTGAGGATAAATATCTTTAAACTATGGATACCTCATAGACTTTGCATGGGCTTATATTTGAATGCCTCACGCTCGGGTTATACGTTAAAAGTATAAACGTAAACAATGTGGTTACTGATGATTATAAAGTGGGAGCATATTCAAAGATAAAGTGATTGACATGCATAGCAGTACTTTATACGCTGCACAACCCGAGCGTGAGGCATTCAAATATAAGCCCATGCAAAGTCTATGAGGTATTCAGCTGTCCTAACATGGTGTTTTAGTATAGCTATAATTTGAGTATACAGCAATATTGCTTACCTTGTAATAGGTGTTATCCCAGGACAGCAGGATGTAGTCCTCACATATGGGTGACATCAGTAATGGAGCCCTATGTACGGAAAACTTCTGTAAAAGTTTCTATGAAACTTTTGACTGGCACCAGAGTGCCTACTGAGCATGCCCAGCATGCCATGATATTCCCTGCCACAGGGGTCTCCCTTTAGTCTTTGTTTGTAGCAAATAGCGTTAGCCAAAAATAAAATAATAAAACGTATCGGACCCAACTCCGCGGGGTGGCGGGTGGGTTTCGTGAGGACTACATCCTGCTGTCCTGGGATAACACCTATTACAAGGTAAGCAATATTGCTTTATCCCAGGACAAGCAGGATGCTAGTCCTCACATATGGGTGATTAGCAAGCTAGAGGCTGATTCATTTTGTGCTGAAATGACCGTAAGGTATTGTTATTGAAATGAATCAGTCGAAATCACAGCAGGTTGGATGTAGAAGGAGTTGGGATTAAACTGGAAACAAGTTCTTTAAGACGGATTGTCCATATGCTGAATCTTGTCTTCCCTCTTTGTCTAGACAGTAGTGAGCTGCAAAGGTGTGAAGAGAACTCCATGTTGCTGCTTTACAAATGTCCAGAATAGGTACAGAGCGAAGGTGTGCTACTGAAGTTGACATTGCTCTGACTGAATGTGCTTTTACTCGCCCTTGGAGAGTAAGGCCTGCTTTTTCATAACAAAATTGTATGCAATCTGCTAGCCAGTTTGACAGAGTAGGCTTACCCACTGCCTTACCTGGTTTGTTTGGATCATAGGACACAAACAGTTGATTTGATTTTCTTTGGGCTGCAGTGCGGTTTAAATAGAAAGATAACGCACGTTTACAGTCCAAAGTGTGTAAGGCTCTCTCTCCCTGGTGAGAGTGAGGTCTAGGAAAGAATGTAGGTAAAACTATGGTTTGGGAGAGAGACCACGTGACCTGATGAGCCGGTAAGCTGCATGCAGACCGTGCTCCTGGCTCCCCCACCACATCGCAGCGATTACAGGCAGCGAATTTCTGAGCAAAGTGGCGTCCCCAACAGAGCAAGGAACACAGAAGCCGATTACAGATTTTTTTTGCACCGAAGAGGCTGCTATGTCCGCGAAACCGCAAAGGAAAGATAAGCTTCCTACCCGGCAGAGTGAGGCCAAGATGGCCGCCGGCCCCCCGAGCCCTGGACCCGCGACAGGAACGGCAGATATTGTGAGTGAAGTGACCGGGGCGGTTGTTAAGGCGCTAGAACCGAGGTTCAGTGACTTGGTGCAGAAAATTAATTTGGGTAATGAAACCCTTCTGGAAATAAAACAACAAGTAGCAGATACTCAGCAACGTGTGGCTGATGTGGAAGCAGAGGCGCAAAATTTAGTACAAAACCAGGGCACCATGCTCAAGAAAATCTCTGAATTAGAAAACAAAGTGGAGGATCTGGAAAACAGATCAAGGAGGAATAATCTGAGATTCGTGGGGTTTCCAGAGTCCGTGGCAGATAGGGAACTGGCACATTTGTTGGAATCATGGCTGCCTGCAGCTCTCAACCTGCCTAGCTTAGTAGGCAAAATTGTTGTTGAAAGAGCGCATAGATTGGGGATGAAAAAAGCAGACGCCCCCAAACCCAGAGTGGTAATTGCACGTCTCCTGAATTTCAGTCAGAAATCAGATCTTCTGCAAGCCTTTCGCAAATGTGACTCCCTGCTCTATGAGACTCATAGAATACTGATTTTTCAGGACTATTCCGCAGCTTTGTCAGCTAAGCGCCGGGAGTTCTCACCCGTATGTGCTGATTTATTCAAAAGGAAACTGAGATTTAATTTACAATATCCAGCAAAACTTCGCATGGAGCATAATGGAGTCTGGCACAGTTTTGACTCAGTGGCGGAGGTGAAGCAATTTTTGACTGACAGAATCGACTCCAGTTGAACCGCTCCTTTGAGAGCCGCTAATTGGCTATGATGGATTCATGCAGAATGATGGGCTCTGCTCAGGGCCTTGGCTCTGGTTGGGGGAAGGTTCTTGCCTCCCATAAGCAACACAATGTTTGGTTTTTGTTTTCTGCTCACTGCTCAGTTATATGATGTTATAGCACTGGCTATTGTTGGTGGGGGAGCCGGAGGGAGGTGGATCAGGTGGTCTCTCTTCTCCAATTAATGGAGGACACGAATTTGGTTTATATGAGGGGGAAGGGAATTGGGGGGAAGGGGTGGGGGGAGGGATGTTCGCTATGGTCCATTGGGCTTCTGATATTGTATCACACATTGAGACATGGAAATGCAGGTCTTGCGCACATGTTGGAGGAAGTATATGAGATTTGGGGGTCTGTTCAGGGGTCCTCCCTAGGCTGGGGGGGAGGGACCTGTGGAAGTAGAGAAGCTTCTGTACTTTTGTGGGGTGATACCCTCTACTCTCTAGAGTATGGCTGAAACCTTGCGCTGTATTTCTTGGAACGTAGCGGGTCTGGGTTCTCCTATAAAAAGAGCTAAAGTGCTTCAATCTTTGAGACGTCATAAGGCGAACATTGCACTACTGCAGGAAACACACCTTACAGAAGGTGAAAGTAGAAAATTAACCAGAGACTGGGTGGCGCAGGTATTCTTTTCTCCTGCAGTGGGCCGGAAGGGAGGTGTGGCTATTCTTATGGGGAAGAATGTGGTGTTTGAAGAAGCACAGAGTTTTTCTGATAAGGAAGGAAGATATGTTTTGGTCACTGGGAAATTGTTTGGTACGGTTGTGACACTATGCAGCGTATATGGCCCAAATGTTTATAGCCATGATTTTTTTCAGGACCTGATACACTTCATTTCCACCCATCAACAAGGGTTGCTCTTTGTAGCAGGAGATTTTAATCAGGTGATGGATGGCGAGTTAGATAGATCCACCAGAGGCTCAGGTCCGCGGCAGCGGCAAGATAGAGGGTTGCCTTATTTTTGCCACCAGGTGCACTTGGTGGATCCCTGGAGACTTCTACACCCGGAATTGCGCAATTATACCCATATCGCAAGGGCCCATCCCATGATGTCTAGACTTGATTACATTCTGGTGTCTCCACAGTGCTTTAATGCGCTCAGGCTGGCTGAGATTGGTCCGGAGGAATGCTCAGATCACACCATGATTTGGGTAGAAGTGCAACTAGGGGGCCCTAAGCCAGACAGGACCAGGTGGCGTTTCCCGGCCTATCTGTCGGAGGATGTGGGATTCCGCTCTTTCCTTCAGGAAAAGTGGCGAGAGTACACCCTTCATAATACGCAGCATTTAGACACCCCGGCGCTATTTTGGGAGGCGGGAAAAGCCACAATCAGAGGTGAGATCATAGCCTATGTCATACGACAGAGAAGGATTGCCAATCAACAACTCATAGATTTGGGAAACGCAGTCACTAAGGCTAGGGGGTACCTTACCACACATCCCACTCCACAAGCCAAACGGGATTATAGGGACCTTCTTTACACGTTAAACTGTTATATCCACCAACGGACACAGAGGGATTTATTGCATCAGGCGCACAAGCTGTATAGGTTTGGGAACAAAATGGGGAAACTATTAGCGAACCAAGTTAGGGCTCAGCGGGGAATGACATTTATTCCTATGCTAATGGACACCGCCGGTAACAGACATACCAAGGGTGCTAAGATTTGTGCCATCTTTCGGGCTTTTTATGAAGGATTGTATACAAATGACACTTCTGCACAAGCACCTGTAGCTGAAGCAAGTTTCTTCCGCAATTTAACACTACCTAAAATTAGTACTGCCCAATTGGAGGCGGTGAACGCCCCCATCACTAAACAGGAAATATGAGAGAACATAGGAGACAGTAAGGCGCACAAAGCTCCAGGTCCGGATGGGCTAAATGCGGACTTTTACAAATTATTAAAAATGGAAGTGGGGGATCCGTTACAACGATATTTCCTTAGTATACCCAAGGCTGGGTTTTCTAAAGAAGCGACAATGGCATATATTACTGTACTCCCCAAGGGTGGCAAAGATCCACTTCATCCGGCTTCTTACCGGCCAATCTCTCTGTTGAATTATGATGTCAAATTATTTGCCCGAATTTTGGCCAATAGACTTAGTAAAGTGTTACCAGAATTGATCTCCATCAATCAGGTGGGATTTGTGAAAGGGAGGAAGGCCAGTAGACACCTTTTGAGTTTGTGGATGGCAATGACACATTGCTCGATGCACCGCATTCCAGCCTTAGCAGTGGGGTTTGACGCCGAAAAGGCATTTGACCGTGTGGCGTGGGACTATCTATTTTCTGTTTTGCAAAAATATGGTTTTCAAGGCAATGTCATTAATAGCATTGCAGCCCTCTATCACCATCCTTTGTCTATGATAGTAGCTAACGGCCTACTGTCTACTCCGTTTGAGCTATGCCGCGGAGTTCGGCAAGGTTGCCCTCTCTCCCCATTGCTCTACATTCTGTCTCTTGACCCCTTATTAAGAACGATTCAGGGAGATCCTGGGGTGGAAGGCCTGCAGTTGAGGGGGTCTCAATTTAAGATTGCCGCTTTTGCAGACGATGTGCTGATCTTTGTGATAAACCCGGTAACTTCTCTTCCCAGAGTCCTTTCACTTCAAGCACAATTTGGGGTATTTTCTGGCTTAAAAATTAATAGAGATAAATCGGAAGCTATTGACATTCTTGGTTCCGTGAAAGGACTTTGGCCTGGAGTTTTCCCATTGCGATGGGTAACCTCTGAGATGAAGTATCTGGGTATTAGAATTAGAATACCGGTGAATGTTAATCATTTATATGATGTGAATATTTTGCCATTATTGAAAAACACGAAAAAGAAACTTTCGGACTGGATGAACCTGCCACTGTCCATCTCGGGACGGATACAATTGTTTAAAATGATTGAGTTGCCCAAGTGGCTGTATATCATGCAAATGCTGCCCATGTGGGTCCGGCAGTGTCACATACGTGAGTTGAATGCCGCTCTTCGGACATTTATTTGGCAAAAGAAGAAAGCCAGGATTGGTATGTCTATGCTTATGCGTACCCAACAAGAGGGAGGTCTGGCGTGTCCCAACATCCATCTGTATAATGTGGCCCTGTTATTATGTCATCTACAAGACTGGATACGGGGCACGAGTCTTTTTATTCCACGTGACCTTCTTCGAGATTGGTGTCACCCGCTTGACATTGGTAATTTACTTATTGCCCCTAGATCAGCCTTGCCTAAGCATGTGGGGGACTTTCCATATATTGGGGCCTGTAGGATGGCCTGGAAAAGACTGTGCTCTCAGCTCTCTATTTCTTGGAGGTCGTTATATTTTGCTACTATATGGGGTCTTCCACAATTTTCTCCCAGCTGGGACCCCTCTATTTTTCGTCAGTGGACTGAGTTTGGTCTTACTCACATCGAGCAGCTAATGAACCCCACTGGTCCTGGATTACTGCCCTTTGCAGATTTACAGGCGCTCTATGGCATACCCAAGACACATTCGACATTTTATTATCACGTGGAAAGCGCCCACGATAACGGGAGTCTTAGGAGAGCGGCTAGAGATGTTTTTCCCTGTTACTCCCCATCGGACTTCTTGTGCCACTATGTTTCAGAAACTTACGTCCTTGAATCCCACAACGGGGTTGACACATCTAACGGACAGCTGGAACGCGGATCTACACAGTCAACTTTCCCCCAGGCAGCTGGAAGTTTGTTTCCGCACTATTGGTTACTACACTGACAATGTACAATTGAAGGAAGTACAATTTAAGTTGCTACATAGAATTTATGTAACCCCGGCTAAAGCCTGCCAATGGAAGATGACCACCTCTTCCGCTTGTTTTAAATGCGGGTCAGAAGGGGCCAATCTATGGCATAACTTTTGCCATAGATCTGGCAGAAGATTTTGGCCTATATGGGACGGCTGTGGGAGTGTGTTATTCCAGGGGATCCACAGCTGTGTCTACTCCATCTCTCACCAGATCCAAGGTTGGGGACACACACCAGTGCACTGGGACGTTTCTTACGTAAGGGCTTTCTCTTGGCCAAACAGGTCATTCTGTCTCACTGGTTGGATAAAGACCCGCCAACCTTTACTCACTGGCGTCTAAAACTTCATCAGATGGTAGTCTATGAACAGCTAACGGCGAAAGCTACCCTGTCGCTTCACAAGCAAGACCAGTTTCTGGAAATCTGGAACCCGTATCTCCTTACATTGCATCAGCGAGCCCGAAGTAGGATCTTAGATTTTTCATCTTGACCTGGACCATGTCGCACGGCTACATCAACATCTGGTTTACTCACACAGACTCTGCTTTGCTTTCGGTTGTTTTCTGTTGTTTCTTTTGTTTTCTTTTGTTTTCTTTTACTTTCTTTTTCCCCTTTTTTAGTATCTGGTGTTTTATGAGATCGATATTGAAATTAGGATCACCCATATTTCATAGAAATGTTTCTCTGTATTGTTCAAAGTTTAACTGCTGTCTGTACCTGCATACGTGTCTTACCTGGGACATAGCGGACCGGGGGGGGGAGGTTAGGGTTGGGTTTAGGGAGGGACAGTGAGGGATTGTGACTGCGTGATAGTCTGCTTTATGTTTATGATAGTGGTTGTAACGTTAAAATGTTATAAATAAAGGATACAAAAAAAAACAAACTATGGTTTGGTTCAAATGAAATTCCGTGACAACCTTAGGAAGGAATTTTGGATGTGTACGGAGGACTACTCTGTCATGAAGGAACTTCGTGAAGGGTTCGTAAGTTACTAGTGCTTGTAGTTCACTGACCCTTCTAGCTGATGTAATGGCTATGAGAAATACCGTTTTCCAAGTAAGGAATTTAAGGTCACAGGTATTTATGGGTTCAAATGGAGAACGCATAAGCTTGGTTAAAACTACGTTCAGGTCCCATTGAATGCTTGGGGAATGAACTGGAGGTTTAATGTGAGTTAGGCCTCTCATGAATTTACTGACGAGAGGCTGTGTGGAGAGAGGCGCATCTCCTAGCTTGTTATGATAAGCTGAGATTGCACTTAAGTGTACCCTTACAGATGACGTCTTAAGACCAGAGTCTGAGAGATGGTAAAGGTAATCTAGTAGCGAGGTAGTGGGGCAAGTGAAAGGATCTAAACCTTTCTGAGTGCACCATAAAGTAAACCTTTTCCATTTGTATGAATAATTCTTTCTAGTGGACGGTTTACGTGCAGCTATTAGTACCTGAGATATATTGGTTGAAAGGTTGAATGGTTGCAAGATCAAGCTTTCAACATCCATGCTGTCAGGGACAGGGATTGGAGGTTGGGATGGCGCAACTGTCCCTGTTCCTGAGTTATGAGAGTGGGAGCTACTCCCAGGCGAATTGGATCCCTGACTGAGAGATCTAGCAGTGTGGGGAACCATACTTGTCGAGGCCAATATGGGGCTATGAGTATCATGGACCCCTTGTCCTGTTGTAGCTTCACTAGTGTTTTGGTTATGAGCGGTATTGGTGGATACGCGTATAACAGGCCTAAGTTCCAATGGCGGGCAAACGCGTCCTTTGGTAAGCTGTTCTGCTGGAAGAGGAGAGAGCAGTAATTGTTCACTTTGTAGTTCAGATGTGACGCAAAGAGATCTATTGTTGGTTGACCCCAGCGTTGAAATATCTTGGTTGCTATCGCTGGATCGAGGGACCACTCGTGTGGTTGGAAGTGACGGCTGAGGCGATCCGCTACTGTGTTGTGGATGCCTGCTAGGTAGGTGGCCCGTAGTAGAATTGAGTGTGCTAGGGCCCAGTCCCATATTTGAGCTGCTTCCTGACAAAGGAGGTACGAGCCCGTACCACCCTGCTTGTTGATGTACCACATGGCTACTGTGTTGTCCGTTTGGATCAGAACAGTTTTTTGTGAAAGGCAGTCCTTGAATGCATATAGAGCATAGCGTATAGCTCGAAGCTCCAGGAAATTTATCTGAAAGGAGGCTTCTTGATTTGTCCACTTGCCCTGTGTTTTCAGATGAGCAATGTGCGCTCCCCATTCCAAGGTGGACGCATCTGTAGTTAAAGTCACTTGTGGAACTGGTTGCTGGAAAGGTAGGCCTTTGAGCAAGTTGATTGGTGATGTCCACCAGAGAAGGGAAGACTTCAGCTCTGGTGTTATCTGGATGTGAGTGGACAGTGGCTGAATGGCTTGAATCCATTGAGATTTCAGTGTCCATTGCATTAGTCGCATGGTCAATCTGGCCATGGGAGTGACGTGAACTGTTGAGGCCATGTGTCCGAGTAGGATGAGGCACTGATGAGCTGTGACTGTATGTTGATTGCGAATAGAATGTACTAGGAGAACGAGCGATTGAGCCCGGTCTTTCGGAAGAAAGGCCTTTGCTGTGATGGTGTTGAGATCTGCACCTATGAACTGCAACTGGTGAGATGGTGTGAGATGGGATTTGTCGTAATTGATGAGAAATCCCAAGGAGTGAAGCAATCTTATTGTGAGATGGAGAGAAGTGACAGCTCCGCTCTGTGTATGACTTTTGATGAGCCAATCGTCCAAGTAGGGGAACACATGCACTTGTTGCTTGTGAAGATGTGCCACCGCTACTGCTAGACATTTTGTGAATACTCGAGGTGCTGATGCAAGGCCGAATGGTAGCACCCTGTATTGGAAGTGTTGACCTTGTACCAGAAATCGCAGGTACTGTCGATGAGGTGGAAAAATGGGAATGTGAGCGTAAGCGTCTTGAAGATCCAGAGAGCAGAGCCAATCTCCTTTTTGAAGAAGAGGTAGCATGGTGCCTAAGGACACCATCCTGAATTTTTCCTTCTTTAAAAATTTGTTGAGATTTCTGAGGTCCAGGATAGGACGTAGACCCCCGGTTTTCTTTGGAATGAGGAAATATCGGGAGTAGAATCCTCTGCCCCACTGAGGCCTGGGAACTCTTTCGATGGTCCTGGCAGTCAGGAGGGTGGATAATTCTGCTTGCAGGATTGTGTAATGATGAGACACTGTCCAAGACGGAATAGGGGGATTGTGTCTTGGCACAGTGAGGAAGTCCAAGTGGTACCCTTGAGATATGATTGAGAGTACCCATTGGTCTGTAGTGATGGAGGTCCAAGTTTGAAGATGGTGAGCAACTCGGCCTCCGACAGGTACTTGTGGATAAGGATTTTGGGAATGACTCATGCCCTCTGGTTGTACTTCAAAATCCGGAAGTGGACGCCGCAGGCGGAGGTTGTTGAGGCCTAGCAGGTCTTTGGCGAGGCTGAGACCGTTGAGCAGGTCTTTGTTGTCTGGGCCTGGCTACTGGTGGATAATACCGCCTAGGGCGGTAATATGGCTTTCTTTGTTCCCTTCTTGGAGGCCTCCTTGAAGGTTGATGTACCTCTTGTGGCAGCTGAGAAAGCTGTTTGAGGGTTTCTGTGTGGTCTTTGATGGTGGCCACCGCCTCCTTGACCTTATCGCCAAAGAGGTTCTCACCTAAGCAAGGCAGGTCCGCCAAGCGCTCCTGTACCTCTGGTCTCAGCTCTGAAGATTTGAGCCAGGCCCATCTTCTAGCTGTTATTCCGGATGCAGACAATCTGGATGCTGTTTCAAATGAATCATACGTGGCTCGAACCTCGTGTTTTCCTGCCTCTAGGCCTTTATGTACGAGGTTTTGAAATCCTTCCTGAAGATGGTCAGGTAACTGATGAGACAGGGATTCAACTTGTTTCCATAGGTCACGCTGGTATTGATTCATGAAAAGCTGGTATGAATTTATCCTAGATACCAGCATAGCAGCTTGGAAGATCTTCCGGCCAAGATTGTCCAAGAACCTATTATCCTTTCCAGGAGGTATAGAGGCGTGTTGCTTTAATCTTTTGGCTTTCTTTTGAGCCGACTCAACCACCACTGATTGGTGTGGTAGTTGAGTTTTTTGGAACCCTGGGATGGGTTGTACTAGATAAGTGGCATCCGCCCGCTTATTAACAGCTGCCACCGAACCAGGGTGTTCCCATATCCTGTACATAAGTTCTTGTAATACTTCATGAACAGGAATAGCAAGAATTTCCTTGGGAGGATCCACGAATTGAAGCACCTCCAAGGTTTTTTGCCTGCTGTCTACTTCAGAAATGAGAGAGAAAGGAATTGTTTGAGACATTTCTTTAATAAAGTTGGAGAAAGACAGATCCTCCGGTGGTGACTTTCTTCTATCTTCTGGCGGAGAAGGCTCAGAAAGGAGGTCTTCATCCGAGGAGAATTCTTGGTCACTATCATCCAGAGGGTGCTCCAACGGCCTAGTAGGCTTAGCTGGCATTTCGGATAGTGGAGTCTGAGGTCTAAGGGGTGGCGTGACACCCGAGGGACCTGGTAATGGCTCTTGATTCTCATCTACATCTATAGGTTGTGGTAAAGATGAGAAGCAATGGATCAGTGAGTCCAGCTTGTCCATTAATGGTTGAAAAATGGATTCTTGAGAAGGCATCGACGGTGCCATCGGGGTCGATGGCCATGGTGGAATCGATGGTAACCGGGGAATCGGTAGTGCTGGAACCGGTGATTGCGGCCTAGGTAGAACCGGTGATGGAATCGGTGCCATCGAGGAGAGCGGTGATTTCCTTGGCATCGGTCGTGAAGGAATCGGTGATGGGACCGGAGATCCTCCTATGACCGGTGTCGATGGCAGAACCGGAGTGGCAGGCCGTGGCATCGCCTCGATAAAGGCATCCTTAACCGCTTGACGTATGTAACTGTCAAGTTCCGCCCGCATGGATGATGTGAAC
This sequence comes from Rhinatrema bivittatum, assembly GCF_901001135.1. Lineage (NCBI taxonomy): Eukaryota > Metazoa > Chordata > Amphibia > Gymnophiona > Rhinatrematidae > Rhinatrema > Rhinatrema bivittatum. The sequence continues at coordinate 819,109,419 of NC_042615.1, forward strand.
AGAGCACCCATGGGGGGAGGCGGTGGCGGCGATAGCAGTACAACCTCAGAGCCCTGAGGAGGTACGATTCCTTCCGCCGGAATCGGCGAGGGTTGGCCTGCTGGTGGCTCAGAAGCCTTACTTTGGAGCCGGGCTTTCTTAATCGGTGTCCCGTCCTCCGCCGATGGCTCGCCGGGTATCGAAGCGGTGGTTGCTGTGTGCGGCCTGCGATGCCGATGGCGATGTTTATCTTTTTCGCGCCCTTTTTCGCTGCTCGATGTGGACGCTCTGGACGATGGAGAGGGGGAGGAAAAGGGAGCGTCTCCCGACTCACCTGAGTGACGTTTCTTCAATACTACTTTCCTAATCGACCCAGCCGGAGACGATTGTGTGGAAGTAGACGGAGCAGTAATCAGCTGTATCTTGAATAGTTGCTCCATTTTGTCCATCCGTAGACGTCAACCTTTCGAGGTCATCGTAGCGCATAAGGGACAATTTTTTACATCATGACCTTCACCAAGGCAAAGTACACAGTCTTGGTGAGGGTCTGTGATAGACATATTTCTCGCGCATTTCGGACATTTTTTAAAACCTGTAGCCATTTTGTGGCCGGACAGCCGTCGACGGCCTAGGACTCAGGTAAAATTGTTTTTAATCAAAAAACGGAACGGAATCGCGAGAACGGTAAAAACTCACCGCGATGACTAAACTAAGGGAGACCCTTTGCGGTTGAAGTTTTTGAAGCTTTCCGTAAGGAAAAATATGTGGAGAATCCCACAGGACTCCTGATAACCGCGAGGCTAACTGCTTCGCGGAAAAAAGAAGACTAAAGGGAGACCCCTGTGGCAGGGAATATCATGGCATGCTGGGCATGCTCAGTAGGCACTCTGGTGCCAGTCAAAAGTTTCATAGAAACTTTTACAGAAGTTTTCCGTACATAGGGCTCCATTACTGATGTCACCCATATGTGAGGACTAGCATCCTGCTTGTCCTGGGATAAACCATCTTACACAGTTTTTGTTCAAGTGGATATTGATTTTGACATAAAGAGTCACTCCTCCCCCTTTTCTGTCCTCTCTGTCCTTCCTTAACAAGTTATAGCCTGGTATGGCCATACCCCAATCATTAGATTCCGTGAACTACGTCTCCATGACAGCAACAATATCCAAGTCCGCCTCCAGCATTACGGCTTGCAGATCTGGGATTTTATTGCCCAAACTACGAGCATTTGTGCTCATAGCTTTCCAGCTTTTCTCGTTTAGGTTACTGCTTTTCTTTGACTCCTTTAGCTGACTTTTGTTATCCACTTCACCCTTTTCCTTTGCATTTGTATTTGGGGGGTGACATTCTAATTTCCTTCTGCCACCCCCGGCATCTAGTTTAAATGCCTTATGATATAGGATTTGAATGTATCTCTTATGATCCTTTTTCCTGCCACAAAGAGCTTTTTACTGTTCCATACATGGCCCCAGCCCCCACTATATCCAAAACTTTGTTCCTTACACCAGGATTTGAGCCATACATTGAAGTTATCAATATGGCTTAGCCTCTCCTTCCCCTTTCCATGAACAGGTAACACTTCTCAAAAGGCAATGGTTGTCGCCATGTGACTAATCTGCTTCACTAGAGACTGGAAATCTCTCTGTACCACTTGGATGCTGTTTCTAGCAAGGTCGTTGGTATAATGCTAAAGAGGAATTGATCCTCCATTTTATAGATTTACCAGATGACTAAAAGTCGTGGGTTTGCCCAACTACATGCAGGGACTTGTAGTTCTGGTTTCCCTAAGAAAAGCAGGGCTGCAAGTCCCTGTAGAAAGTCAGACAAAACCCAGGACTGGCTTAGCCTGGCGACTTGAAGGTATCTAGTAAGCTTAATCACTAGGAGAGTCAATAATGGTGAACAGATGCTGCCTGCAGTCCTGACTAATTATACTCCTATACTACCTTAAGATAATTAGCTCAGCTTGGACAAAAGCTCTCTTCTGATAGACTGATTTACCAGGAATTGAGTTTACTCAAGTCAAAGGTACATGGACCAATTGGGCTGCTCTCCCAATCCCGGAACATATTAAGGGTTTTGAGATTGGTTGAGCTGAACTGTGTTCTATCAGTCAGTGTGTCAAATGGGTCAGGTGCTGGCAACCCCTCAGGAAACTTTTAAACCCAAGGATGCAGCACATTAGCCATGTGCAGAAAGGAGTTCAGATATGCAGCCTTACTCTTTTCTCAGCGGTTTCTTTCAATTAAAAAGCAAGATTAGAATAAACACCAGATTATGAGATTAGTGAATTCAGGGGTTTTTGACTCAGAATCCTGCAACTATGCAGATAGCCACTATGCCACTGGCACTACATAATGGGATCTTGCCACCACCCTGACTTACTGCTGTACATGCCCCTCATGCTTCACCTTGTGGGTCTTGCTATTACTCTGCCCTGCTGCCATCCATTCCACTGATGCTACACCCTATGGGTCTTGCTTGGCACACTGCCTTGCTGCCATCCATGCCATTGGTTCTATATGTTGTGGTTCTTGCTGGAACTCTGCCTTGCTGCCATGCCCCTGATACCATACCGTAGGGGTTTTGATGCCTCCATGTTGTTTGCTGATTGGATCCCAACTTAGTTCTTCCACTCTAATTCTTTCTTATTTATACTGGGATGTTTTGTCACCAAAAGGCTCTAAGCTTTTTGTTTAAGTCTGCATTGTTACTGCCCTGCCCAGCCTGCTCCTGCCTCTCGCATGGTGCCTTGTATAATATCTACCCACTATGAGTAACATGTGCCACTTTGGTGCTCTTTTGGTGTCTTGCCTCTTTTGAACTGCTCACACAATTATTGTTGGTTCCCTTTGCTCCTCTCACATTGTCTTGGGGGTTTTGATGATTCTGTGCTTTATACAATACCCCACTGCACTCTGTGCCTCGGAAATTCTGATGCCTCTGTACTGTTTGCATTTCCTTCCACTGTATGAGTTAGAGAGTTTTGATGCCATTCTTTCTTTCTCACTCTATATGCTGCTGTCTTGTTTTCTAATCTGCACACACTATTAATTTTAGAGGCAGAATGCAGTGAACACCATTCTGAGCCTTGTCTGTTTCTTCTTTGTTTCAGTTTGTGTGTGTGTGTACAAGGAATCAGCACACATACACAGTGTGTGAGACATTTTTGCATACACAGCATTTCTGGGTGATGCATTCTACTGTACAATCGTAGTATACTGTATAGGCTAGCCAGATAGCCAATACATACCACAAAACATTTTAACTGCTTGCTGCATTGCTCTGCTCCTATTGTTTGTGCTTTTAATCTCCAGCACCTACCACTATTTCTGCTGCTGCTGCTCCATGCCACGTTTGGTACCTTTGGGTGGATCTGCCGCTGTTCCAGCTGTCTTTGAGGTTGTTTTCAAATTACCTTCCTTATGATACTTGCCAACTTTTGGTCTTGCCCTGGTCTTTGCACTTTTGCTGCACTATCCATGGAACCTTGGGCCCTTCCTGCTGCTCCTGATATTACTTTGCCCTTCTTGGTGCCTTGGACTTTTTGTGGCCATTCTTCCTGCTTAGAGCCCTCACTGTATATCTTGGAATCTTGCTGTCACTCTTCTTGCTGCGATGCTCTGAATCTATCGTTTGTGCTTTTCATTTTTAGCACCATTGCTGCTGCATCAGGTCAATCATGGTAACCTTGGGTAGCTTCTTCTTTGCTCCAGCTATCTTTGAGGTTCTTTCAAAATTCCCTTCTCTTATGGTACTTTCCAAACTCTTGGTCTTCCCTGGGATACTCTGCTCACTTCCCGCACCACTTATGGACTCTTTGGTCCTTTGTGACAATCCTGGTACCACTTTGCCATTCTTGGTGCTTTGGGCTTTTGATCCCATTCTTCTTCCTGCATCAGCCCCTCATTGTACATCTTGGAGCCTTGCTGCCACTCTTCTTGCTGTGTTGCTCTACACCTACCGTTTCTGATTTTAGTTTCCAGCACCACTGCTTCTGCTGCTCCAAGCCACTCTTGGTATTTTTGGATGGTTCTGCCTCTGCTCCATCTGTCTTTGAGGTTGTTTTCAAATTACCTTCCCTTACATTACTTGCTGACTCAGCGTTGCCCTGGCAATCTGATGCTTTACATATTTCTTACCCAGTTATTTTTAATGGTTTCATGACCTATTGGACATTTTCTTTTAACTCTTTTCTCTTATAGTTGTTACAGTTATTGTTCTCATCCAGCATTTAGCCTTTGATGGATTAAACTATAGCAAAAGACAAGGGCTGCATAACTGTAGCACTCTGAACCAGGATTGTGCTTCTCTATGATTGCTACATCTCAAGTAATAGAAGCAGTATTTGCAAAAATTGATTCAAAAGAATTGTGTCCTGAATTCTCTGAATCACGAGATATTGAACAGCTAGTGGCTGAAGAGAATTTGGTGCTTTTAAACAGTAGTTTTTTAGCCTCCAATGAAAAGGTGGAGGATGCAGATAATACTGAGGCTAAGATTAGACACAGCAAAGGGGAAGACCAACTTCAAGTCTAAACAGCCATCCTCTTCTACCTAATGTCGTCATACAGAAACATGAGGCCTCCTCCAGATATTTTCTCCAGGTTCGCCCTGTCTAGAGCTTTGTACCAATTTGATTGGTGACCTTTGCCCCTCATTTGGAACATTGGGGTATCCTTGCCACTATGGGTGGTTGTTTTGCACCTCTCATAATGCTTTAGGTTTTTCATGCCACTCTTTCAGCTGCTTTGACCCTCTATTGCTGCTTTCTTCCCCTTCATAGTGCATTTTGTTGTCCATATCACATTTAGTGCTGCTTTGCCCTTATTGTGCAGCCTTGGGGAGTTGTTGGTGTTTATCCCACTTTTGGAACCTTTGGGAGTTCTGGCTACTCTTGCTGTTGCTTAGCTCCTCTGATGGAGAACTCCCGCTACTTCTGGTACTGTTTTGCCCTACAGTGTGTCCTTGGGCTATTCATGTCAATTTTTGCCATATGGACACAGAGTTGAAGCACTGGAATGCCTTCACCCTTGTGATGATGTCTACCCACAAATTGTTTTAGAAATGATTAGTAAACCCAAATTTGGGAGCCCAAAATAGGCTGCATCGCTTCCTCCATTGACTTTAATGGGAAACAAATGAATAAAACAATGTTTTTCATTTGAAATGAACCACATTAATGATTGTGGCCTATGAGATGAATAAATGAAATTAAGTGAAAGTTTTCCCTCTGTACATTTCTATTTGCTAATGCTATAAAAATATTAATATAAACAGGCCCTAAAAATGAAATTCATGAAATTGTGGGTTGTCATTCACTTCTGTTTACAAAGCATTTATATCTTTGGGATAGAATATTTCTATAATCTAGGTGAAAAACTTTACATCCACTTGCTAACATATCTATATCTATCTATATATATATGTATATTTTAATCAATAACAGATTACCATTTTTACTCAAATTAAAACAAAGTTAAGTATAATTATTTTATTTTCAATAATGTTGGGTGAAAATGTTGTTAAATAGTTTATAATGAATAAAACATGGAAAATAAGTAATAATAAAGGAAGTTGAATATATCATGAAAGTGAATTTATTTGTTAGTTTGGTTACAAGATGCATATTTGATTTGAACAACAGAATGCTATTTCCACTTTCTTAGAAAAAAATTGTAAAGACCATGCAGGAGCTAAAAAAAACCAATCTTACAGAACAACTGAAGAAAGAATGGTAAGAATTCCTTGCAAAGAAGCAATAGAGTACCTGCACTGCCTTATTAGCATGAAACCAGGCTTTCTTTATCCAGAATCAGAGAACAATATACACTTTCTTACTGAAATATAGGCTAACAAAGTGTCACGCTAGTGATAAACTTTAAAAACAAAAATTGATGTTCAAACTAACCATTAGTTCACAAAATATTTATGACTCTGGAGTACTTAAAGACACTGCATGACATGATTAGCTTGAAGTTGTGGGAATGCTTCACTCTTCTCCCCCCATATCATATAATTTTAAGAACAGTTTACAATATATGACCTACAGAGAACCGAATGCTTTAACTTCTAGTCAAAAGTAAAAGCACCAGTAAGGAGGACTACCAAGCAAGAAAGAAGGCTTAGGGACTAACAATTCACTCCAAAACAAGCCAGTTTTACAATTTACTACAATTAAACATTATGAGGTCAATATTCAAAGCGTGTTCGGCAAGTAAGTACCTTATACTGCTAAAATGTACACACATAAAATGTAGGCGTGCCCTAGGCGGATCGGGAGCACAGAGAGTTAGACATATAACTTATATGCCTGCCTACCGATATTCGGAGTTAGACATATAAGTGTGTGTCTAAATTTAGACACCCCATAAAGCAGGTCTAAACTTAGCCAGATAGACTTATCCAGTAAAGTGTGCACACATAAGCGAATATTCAGCGGCTTTGCCATACCGCTTAATATACATCGTAACTTAGCCAGATAAGTTATAACCAGCTAAGTTACTTTCACGGCCAGCTTTGAATATTGACTCTACAATTACAAGGTTTACCTGTCACTGTTACCATAAACATAACAGGCAATTTTGCTTAGTCCTTGATGATACAAGTAGTGGTTAAAATAATCCTAAAAATCCTGAATCTTGTCAAAACAAGTAGTAGTTGCCTACACTGAGAAACAATTTGCATCATTTATTTTTTTTACTCAACACAAATCTGAATTTTGTTTCTCTGGAATTTTCTGACCTGATCACTACTCCTTTCAAGGATTGTTTCTGAATTCAGAGTGAGGAGAGAAAGTCATTCTTCTGCAGAGAAGAAGTAATACATATATAAACATGCTCACAAGACAATTTTTTTTTAGGGCTGTACTAATCTTGAGAAGACATGCTGAAAACAATCGATGCCAACTGTGTAAAGAAACTTAAAAAAAAACTCACTGTTGATAAATTTTCAGAGTGCAGTTTTTAGTATTTAAATATTTGTAAATTGTGAAGCATTTTAAATGAGCATCATAATATTCCAAAGATAGCCCATTAGATCACCTAGTTTCCTCAAAATAGCTAAACAAACACTGAAAGGCCAATACCAATACAGCTTTCACCAACTGTCCCAAAATAATTTCCTTTAAGCCCATCAAAAATGCCTAACTTTTTTTTTTTTTTTTTTTTTAATGGAAGCTTCCTTATCTTTTTGTATTTGTAAAGTGTGTAAAAATTCTGGAGCCCAATATTAATTAGTTCTTTTTGGGATAATATCGACAAATGAGTTCTCTTCATTTGCAAGAGTTGCAGGATCCAAACTGGAACAGATCAGCTAATAAGCAGTGGTATATTGCAAGATGACAGGCTTTTTAGAAATCATTTCAGAAAGAAAAGGTGAGCGAAGACGTCTACTAAAGTGAAGTATTACCTGAGGACTAAAAAGGAAGGAAATAGAGGAAAGGGATTTTTTATGACAAAAGATGTCGTCCCTTTAAAATCACAGCAAAAAAAAAAAAATACAATACAATTTGGAGCTTGCTTCCAAGCAAAGATAATCTTATTTTTAACTGTTGATCCTGTCCATGTAGTGCCTATGAAACTCTAGATTCTCTCATGTTCCATACTGAAGTTTGTCCTATAATATGCTTTTCGGCATTAGTAAAAGTGCTTCTCTTATGTACAAGGATAAAAGGAAACAGAAAATAAATTACACCATCTGTGAAGTTTCAGAATTTAACAGGATCCCTGTAGCTTTTCTTCTTCATAAGTCAATATATGACTTCATAAATTAATCACAAGAACAAACCATCAAGCCATAGATGCATGTAAAAAAATATACATGTGGCTGCACATATAATATATGGCATAGGCATTCCAGAAAGGACCAACAGTCACCCTATAAAATGTTACTTGAACAAGCAATCTATCAGGATGCTCTATAAAAAGCTTTTGTTTTAGAACAATAAGCACTGTTCTGGAATTGGGATGCAATGATGCCATAAATCACCTCATTAATCAATTATGGTTAATACACAGCATTGGTAGCTCTTAAGACTTTCTTTCACAGTGGGTGATAACATGACAAGGGCACTGACCAATGCATACAAACCTAAAAAGAACATTTTGGGGAGCTTACAATTTAATCCTCACTCTTTGACAAGGTTCCTTACATTATGTTTACAATGGGATTGTGTAGCAGGGTGTTAACCCCTATCCCATATTGTATAGGTTCTCAATCTCATACCACAGGCCAAGAAGAGACCATCCTCAGCTCAAAGTTCAGACTATACACTTGGATATCAGCCCAAAAGACACAAACATCAATATTGCACAGATATAATGCCTATCTATTGTTTGTAGGGTTTTCTCTTGTGTTACATGTAGTTTCCTCCCATTTTGTATCACTAGGGAAAATGTTTATCACATATAGCTCACCCTTACTGGAAAGGGAGGAGTTTTCAACTTCCAAATAACTTGTGGCTTTGCTACTCAAATTACAGAATCCCTTCACTCATAGACTGTAAGAAAATCTCTCTATATTCATTATACCATATGTATACATACATACATGATTACAAATATTAACATGTTATATGAGATGACAATGTATAACAAATATATATGATAAATTGTAATTAACATCTGCTTCTGACTGAAAATTATGAACTAGATATGCTCTTATCTCATAAACCTTGGCTTTTTTCAATGAAGCACTTACTTACCTTCAGTCATAAATCCCTGTTTGTCACCAGCCCAAAACTTACCTTAAAGATTTTATCCAAAAAAAACCCTCAAATCAGAAATACACACACTTAAGATAATAAATAAAAATGAATGCAGAATGGGATCATTCTGTTGCATTTATATTCTTGTAGACTCTCCAATCTTGTTGTGAACGAGACATTCAACTGACTTTATAAATACAAATACTGAAAATCTTTGATGTCCCAACAGAGTAGTTGGGAAAACAATGCTGCTCCATATCAGTCTTGCTACACAAGGTGCAAATTCAAGGATCTTAAAAATACTCAAAAATGCAAAGCTGTAAAAATTACAAAATAAAATGGAACTAAAAATAGCAGAACACAATGAATGTAAGGATCAGATTCCAGAGAACTGTGCAAATTTTAGGCATAAATTTTTCTCTGCAGTTTTTATACTAGTCACATTCATGATTCTGTCAGCACCAACGGCGGTCAAACTTCAATCTTCCCTTGAATTCAAACTCAAAAGAAAATACTGTACTGAAAACGCTACAGAAGATAAAGCAGAGCAGCTATTGTTGCTTCTACTATTCCTCTCCAGCTGCTTCATGCTTGAATCCTCAGATATAGATCCACACACACACCGCCCCCTCCTTTCTGCCCTCCTCTCTCTTTCTTAAACATGTATGCTAGTGTGTTTGCACATAAAGACTTGAAATCATGACAGACTCGATGTTTGTTTTCTTATCCAAAGCTAAATAGCTGTTGCAACCAGACAAAAAATCATTTTCAGGATTAGGAAGGCATGAATCCAGGAACAGTGAAAGCAGGAAAACAGACAAAAATAAATTACTGCACTATGCCTATTGTTTTGCAGATTTATTTCATAACAAATCTTTTATGGCTGGAAGGGGGTATCATTATAATTGTGTATATGTGGGCTGTAAGTCAAAGGAACACCGAAAACTAAGAAGAAAATAATTGTATTTCTCTGTCAGCTTTCTATCCACACTTGAATAAGCAGGAAACTGAGATACCATCTCTGCAATAAATGTGTTTATTTGCTTAGGTTTATTAATTGTCTGTCTGGGACCCTGAGTGATGTACACTAAATTACATACATATAATAAGCAAAATACAATAATAAAACCAAAATGTAGAGAATACAAAGTCTTCCTACCAGATAATCTAAATAAATAAAAGACCTAGTTAAAAGCTTTCTTAAACAAAAAGGTTTTTAAAAATCCCCTAAAATGGAGACAATCATCATCCGATTTCAACTGTTTCGGGAGTGAATTCCAGAGACTTGGAGGAGCCACGCAGGTAAAAGCAGATTTATTACTTTTGACTATTCTATATTTTTTAAAAGAAGGAACACTCAGTAATTATTCCCCCAATGAAAACAAGGACTGACTTGGAATGTATTTCACAAGCTTTTCATTAAGTATCACGGTGCCAAGCCATGTATGTGACAGTTGTCTATGTTCTGCCCCAGAAATGAGTGGCCTAGTGTCAGAAGAGCCAAATCCAGGTTGCTGACAGAAGAAGTATTCCACCTATGCCAGCCAGGTTTGGCCCTCTGGTGCTGATGGCTGGTGAGGCATGACACACAAGGTGGAGCCCTCTGGTAAGAACAAGGAGCGAGAGGCCTGGAACGGTGTGAGAAGCTGGACAAACCAGGAATCCAGAGAGGACAGCAGGCAGGAGTGCTGATCTGCAGACACAGACTTCTCGAGACAGGAAAAGAGCCAAAGTACAAGGATAAGAAGGTAGGAGCAAGCTCTGGCAACTGATTGACAAAACTGCTTCAGTATTAATACAAGTCTATACAGGAAACTGTTGTGTTTGGTGGTTCGTGGACTCCTCCCATGAACCACTGCACTCACCCGACGGGTCGGGCCCCAGCAACCTTACTCTGACACTGCCAACATGCTCTCTCTTTCCACGTTGTGGGATGTCACTCCTTGCCACAACAGATGCTGCTGATGGTCATTGTGGCGGGATGCCGCCAATGCTCACTACAGGACCTCCTAAGGCACGCATGCGCCCGTCTCATTTAAAGGGCCTGAGGCAGGAAAAGGCCAGCAGTGCCACCCTATGATGATGTCAGAAGGGGAGGCCTATAAAAGACTACTGCAGCATCTCCCGCCTTACCTCAGCAACAGGTCTCCTACAGTCTCTCTAATGTGAGTTGCCTCAGTGTTCCTTTCAGCATTCCCAAGTTCCTGTCTTCAGTTCCTGGTCTTTGTCTGGCCTTCTGTTCCTGATCTTCGCCTTGTCTTTAGTCTCAGTGGTCTTTGCTCATCTTCAGTTCATCCTCAGATCTTGTGGTCAGTTCTTCAGTTCCTTGGTGTTCCTCTTCATCGCGTCTACCCTCCTGTGCTGCTTCTTTTCTTCCTGCCCTGCCTATCCATCCTGCCTTCCCTTGGACAGATTCCCAGTTTTGACCTCGCCTGCCTCCTGGACTCTCCTTGATTGCCGCCTGTTATTGACCACTGCCTGTTACTGAACATTCTTGATCGCCGCCTGCCACTGACCACTGTGTTATTGGATCTCCTTGTATGCAACCTGCCCTGACCTGAATCGGTCTTCGATTGCTCCAGCTCGCCACAACCTTATCCTCGGATCTTCTGTCCCATAGCAGAGACCCCCACCTTAGACCTGCTGGATCCGGCACCTGAGGGCTCAACCTAAGGGGAAAGTGGGATGGTATAGGTGAAGCTCCAGTTGGGCCTCTGCTTCATTCAACTCTGCCAGCCGATGGTGGGGACCTATAGGCCTCCACCCTGCAGGTTGTGCTACCCCCACCTCAGTCCAAGGATGGCCACCAAGGGGAAGCGAGGGACACTTGGATAGACCAAGCAGCTCAAAGCACTATCTGAAGTCCAGAGAATTCAGCAACAGATTCACAATATTCCGACCCCTCTCCCTTTTCAGGGATAACCTCTGAACATCCCCTTGCTTTGCAAGAAACATCCTCAAGAGATGAGATGCGTGAAGGTCAGAAGCATCAACCCAAGATCTTTCTTAGGAGCCGTGCCCCTTCCAATGAACCAAGTACTGTAATTTGTTGAGGGCCACTTAGTGCAGAATCTCCTCAATCTCAAATTCCTGCTGACTATTAACCAGGACCAGTTCCAGATACATTCCCTACCTATTGAAAGGATCTGGCATAGCTGGCTTCAACAAGGAGACATGAAACAATGATGGTATCTTAAGCATGGCTGTCATGTCATGTCAAGGCTGTGATCCCTTACGCTGTGGCATGCTAGACATATACCTAGTAGGCAAACACACTAGGTCCATGCCGTCCCCTGCCAGACATGCCCTTACTGGGACAAGAACTGGAGCTTCACCTGTACACCAGCCCCATTTGCCGCGGGTTGAGCCTTTGGGTTCCAGAGGCAGTAGGGCTTAGGAGATTGTCCCTCAAGGAGTGGTTAGAGAGAGTCCAGATATGGATAATGGTCTGTGCAGACAGTGAGCAGAGAAAGCAGAGTTGCTTACCTGTAACAGGTGTTCTCACAGGACAGCAGGATGTTAGTCCTCACATATGGATGACATCATCAGGATGGAGTCTAATCACAGAAAACTTTTGTCAAAGTTTCTAGAACTTTGACTGGCACCTACTGGAAATGCCCAGCATAGGACGAACCCTGGTTCCAGCAGGAGTCCCCCTTTAGTCTCATCTTATAACAAAAGTACATGCGAAAAATAAGAAAACATAACAAACCCAAAACCGCGGGGTGGCAAGCGGGTTTCGTGAGGACTAACATTCTGCTGTCCTGTGAGAACACCTGTTACAGGTAAGCAAATCTGCTTTCTCATAGGACAAGCAGGATGGTAGTCCTCACATATGGGTGAGTACTGAGCTGAGGATGCCCGAGCAATGCACCAAATGTACCCAAAGACATGCAACAGGCACAACAACTGGGGTGAGAATTTGATTAAAAGGGTATCCTGAACCCTGATGGGTCGGTGGAAGGCTGGTTGGTACATTAACTGGCAAATAGGTTGTGTAGGACAGACTGGCCGAAGATGGAATCTTGTCTGCCAGCCTTGTCTAAGCAATAATGGGCTGCAAAGGTAAGGAGAGAGCTCCAGGTAGCAGCTTTACAAATATCAGTAAGTGGCACAGAGCGGAGGTGTGCTACTGAGGTCGCCATGGCTCTGATAGTGTGCGCTTTGACACGGTCTTGGAACAGAATGCCTGCCTGCTGAGAGCAAAAGGAAATACAGTCTGCTAACCAGAAGGAGAGGGTCTGCTTTCCCACAGGTTTACACAATTTGATGGTATCAAAAGAGACAAACAATTGAGCAGACTTTCTGTGGGTGGCTGTACGGTCTAGGTAGAAGGCTAGAGCACGTTTTCAGTCGAGAGTATACACAGATTGTTCTCCTGGATTTGAATGGGGCCAGGGAAAGAAGGTGGGTCGTATAATGGATTGATTAATATGAAACTCAGATACTACCTTAGGCAAAAATTTAGGGTGAGTGCAGAGTACTACCCTGTCATGCAGTAGTTTAGTGTAAGGCGGGTAGGTTACTAATAGCTGTAACTCACTAACTCTGCGAGTGGATGTGATCAGTAGAAGAAAATTAAGGCTCCAGAGAAATCTGAAAATCTTCAAATCTAACCTGAAAACCTGGATCTATAAACAAGCCTTCGATAAAGACAAAGTGAAGGAGAAAACCAATTGATTAAGTTGGACGCACCGAACAAACTCATAGTAATGTTAATCTTATACCGTTGAGAAACTGTTATACCAAATTGATTAGCTCACTTAACTTTTAGCTTATTGCACTATATTGTTACCGAACTATGTCGGCACATACTCAAGTTGTAATCTATACCACTCATAATTGTTATCATGCCTATATGTAAACAGTTGTGATGGTTCTCCAACTTAACGACGGTATAGAAGAGTTTTTAAATAAAATAAATAAATAAATCACCTTCCAGGTGAGATAGCGGAGATCACAGGATTGGAGAGGCTCAAACGGTGGTTTTATGAGCCGCCCCAAAACCACGTTATGGTCCCAAGAAGGGGCCGGAGGGCGCAATGGAGGTTTTAGGTTCAGCAAGACCCTCAAAAAGTGTGTTACCAGGGGTTGTACCAATATGGAGACATCCCTGACACCTTTATGAAAGGGGGCCACCGCACTGACATGCACCCTGATAGAGGAAGTTTTCAGGCCTGACTCTGACAGGTGCCAGAGATAGTCAAGAAACTTTGCTGTGGAACAAGTGAAAGGGGTCGATGGACATGGAAGTACACCATACCGTAAACCTGTTCCATTTATAGCGATAAGACTTTCTTGTGGAAGGCTTTCGAGAAGCTACCAAGACACGGGAGACCGGCTCTGAAAGGTTAAGAGGTTGAAGAATTAACCTTTCAACATCCAGGCAGAGATAGGGCCTGGAGGTTGGGGTGACGTAGATATCCGACGTTCTGAGTGATCAGAAGCGGATCCTTCCCCAGAGGAATGTGCTGGCGAATTGATAGGTCCTGAAGTATTGGAAGCCATACCTAGCGTGGCCAGTGAGAGGATATCAGAATCATCAATCCCCTGTCCTTTTGCAACTTCATGAGAGACTTCGAAATGAGTGGAAGTGGAGGGTATGCATAAAGGAGATCACTGGTCTATGAGAGGGAGAAAGCATCTCTTAGCTGCAAGTGTTGGCTGCGAGTGAGAGAGCAGAAGTTTTCTACTTTGCGGTTGTGGATTGATGCAAAGAGGTTGATATGAGGGTAACCCCAGTATTGGAATATTGAATCAGCTACTGTGGGGTTGAGGCACCACTTGTGCAGTTGAAAAGTGCGACTCAGCTTGTTTGCCAATACATTGTCCACTCCCGGCAAGTAGGTGGCCCTGAGGCACATCGAGTGGGAAAGGGCCTCCACCCATATCTGTGCAGCTTCCTGACACAGGAGATAGGTGCCCGTTCCCCCTTGCTTGTTGATATACCACATGGCCACCTGGTTGTTGGTTTGAATAAGGATGACCTTCTTGGTGAGGTAATCCCGAAAGACCCTGAGAGCATATCTGATTGCCTAAAGCTCTAGGAAATTTATCTGGTGTTTGGCTTCCTCTGGAGACCAGATGCCCTGAGTTTGCAGGTTTGCAACATGTGCACCCCAGCCGAGGTTGCAGGCATCTGTTGTCAAGGTTATTTCAGGTTCTGCAACCTGAAATGGGAGGCCTTGAATAAGATTGGATTGGTTTATCCACCAAGCCAGTGAGAAGCGGAGCTGGTTGGTGATGTGGACAATGGTGGACATTGGCTGAGAAGACTGAATCCACTGCGATTTTAGAGTCCACTGCGTTACTCTCATGGCAAGGTGGGCCATCGGAGTGACATGCTCTGAGGAGGCCATATGACCCAGTAAGATCAGAAAGTGACGTGCAGTTGAGTGTTGTCAACACTGCAGTTGGTGGGCCAGAGAAGCGAGAGAGAGAGCCCGATCCCGGGGTAGGAAGGCTTTCGCTTTTAAAGTGTTTGAAGAGGGGTACTGTTGCATTCATCGGTCCTAGACAGCTTCGCTCCATTTGCCTCACCTTGTTCACGGCTCCTCCCATTTACCTTGGGAAAATGGCTACCGCCCCGTCTGCAAGCTGCCCTCTCCGGCGTCCCCGGAACAACTATGGCTGCCTCCCGCCATGCTCCTCCCAAGTGGATAAGTACAAGGTGTTGCATACAGGGAAAAATAACCCTTGCTGTAGTTACACGATGTTAGGTTCCATATTAGGATCGACCACCCAGGAAAAAGACGTAGGCATCATAGTGGATAATACTTTAAAATTGTCGGCTCAGTGTGCTGCAGCAGTCAAAAAAGTAAACAGAATGTTAGGAATTATTAGGAAGGGAATGGTTAATAAAATGGAAAATGTGATAATGCCTCTATATCGCTCCATGGTGAGACCGCACCTTGAATACTGTGTACAATTCTGGTCGCCGCATCTCAAAAAAGATATAGTTGTGATGGAGAAGGTACAGAGAAGGGCAAACAAAATGATAAAGGGGATGGAACAGCTCAGCTAAGAGGAAAGGCTGAAGAGGTTAGGGCTGTACAGCTTGGAGAAGAGATGGCTGAGGGGGGATATGATAGAGGTCTTTAAGATAATGAGAGGTCTTGAACGAGTAGATGTGAATCGGTTATTTACACTTTTGAATAATAGAAGGACTAGGGGGCATTCCATGAAGTTAGCAAGTAACACATTTAAGACTAATCGGAGAAAATTCTTTTTCACTCAACGCACAATAAAGCTCTGGAATTTGTTGCCAGAGGATGTGGTTAGTGCAGTTAGTGTAGCTGGGTTCAAAAAAGGTTTGGATAAGTTCTTGGAGAAGTCCATTAACGGCTATTAATCAAGTTTACTTAGGGAATAGCCACTGCTATTAATTGCATCAGTAGCTTGGGATCTTCTTAGTGTTTGGGTAATTGCCAGGTTCTTGTGGCCTGGTTTGGCCTCTGTTGGAAACTGGATGCTGGGCTTGATGGACCCTTGGTCTGACTCAGCATGGCAATTTCTTATGTACTTATGTTCTTATACCAGGAGCAGTCCGCCTACCTGGAGGGAATACTACTTTCTGCCAGGACAAAAGTACTTGCCGTAGTAGCCCATGGAGAATGTATAGCCAAGGCTTCTGGAAGAAATGCCAATCTGCTTCTTGTGAAAAACTGGCATAACTTGATGAAGGTCTTCATACCTTCAATGCCGAGCCTAGTGGACTTCCATCCCAAGCATCAATTCCCACAACTCAAAACTAAAAAAACAGAGATTGTATGCGATCCTCTAAGAAAAGGCTCCCAACCAGACCTCAATCTTAGCATCTGCCATGCAATGCAAAGAGTGTGCATGTTTCACGAAGGCATAGAAATATCTTCATGAAAAAATGGCAAAAAACCATGCCTTCTTCCTCTGAGAGCACAGTACTCAATTAAGAAAAACAGTGCAATCAGGCTGAACTTTAGGCTCCACCCATTTAAATTCTGTCCCATGAAACAAAAAACCCCACATCTTTTTATTTTTTTCTTATTGGGAAGCTGAATTCAACAAATGAAAACTGAGCCAACAGAAAGCCTCCTTCTCGCCTCAGATATTTGCAATTTACAGAATGCTGGCTAAAAAAAATAAAAGAATGGCAGATACATTTGTTCAGGAACCAGTTCCTGGCTAAAAAGAATCTGCTTCAAACTGCCACCTACAAAAGGAGCTAGGGTTGGGGCAAATCTGAAAATCCCCTCAGCCTCTAAAGACCACTATGATGCAGAGCTGACTAAATCAATACGGCTGTCAGCCCGCCAAAAATAAGTTTCAAAGGAAAATACCGATAAACCCTTGTTCATGGCGTCTGTCAGGGCTCCTTTCCTTCATCCATAGAAAATGTCCAAAATGCAAAAAATCCTTGGGGGGGGTGGACGACCCACAAAAGTTACCCACAATAGCCGGGCGCATTACCTTGACAGATGCAGTACCTCTACAGATCTGGCCGCAGTGGTTGCATTCCAATGCTTATAAAATCAGGATCGGCCCTTCCCCATAGTTGAGGTGACTAGGTAAACACTGAAGCCAGTAGAAAAAAGAAAGGTCCTACAGGCACCTACCAGAGGTCTATCCCAGTCTCTGGATGTCTGTACTCTGATTCAAAGAGCTCCGTTTCTCCTTGCCTTTCCTTCCCCCCGCCCTCCCCCAAGAACAGGTCTGGAGCAGAGACAGCTGGGGGATGGGGTAGAGAGGAAGGCAGTGAGGATCCTCATTGTAGGAGATTCTGCCTTAGAGCTTCCCCCATATGTTTCTTTCTAGCAAATGTATGGGTAGTCTGTGCTCCAACTTCTCCATGAGTGCTGCAGGCCCCCCAGAGCACTAACTCATAGCTCAGTTTGCACCCTCTCTCTTCCCCCCCCCCCCCCCCCCCCCGATGCTACTGAAGACTCAGTCCCCACTGGTACTCAGTTATCGGGTGTGCTGCCCTGCAGCTCAGCCTGTAATCTCCCCCTTTCGGGTCTCTCTATTTTCCTTTTTGTTTTATTTTCAGAAACGGCAGGAGAGGAGGCAGAAAGAGAGAGAGAGAGAGAGAAAGGGAAGTGGGAGGCTAAAGGACTGCTAGGCCCAGGGGAAACAAAGGCACTTCCACTGCTTGCTTCTTTTTTTTTTTTTTTAATAATATGCACAAGCCCTGCCCCTTCAAGCTCTATCTAGTCCGTCCCCCCCAGGACTGGGAGGTGACATAAATGGCTCACTCTGCTGGCCAGATCCAGTGGCCTGGCTCCAGGTCTGCTTGGAACTCAAAATCCAACATCGTACTGCTGCACCACCAGGTCCTACCATCTACTGGAGGCAGTAAGCATTGGAATTTTCCTGAGCTGCTCCACCCCTATGTATTGGTGATGGATAGGAAAACAGTGTTCTCTGTCTCCATCTGCTAGTAGGGGGAAACAATCCATTCATATTGCCTGGACTGGTGTAGCAGGACGAAATGGAAGGTCCCAAAACCACATGTATAATGTACAAGGTAACGGACAGAACAATAGTTACAACTCCATACCACAGCATACAGGATAAAGAGACTAATGTAAAACATAATAAGAAAAAAATGTCTGATAGGCAAATACATTAACAAAAGGGACTGTATCAAATGTACCAGAAAAAGCATTTAATTGAATGTGTTGTATTTCCTAAAACAGTTCCATACGCAATCATTCCTAAACCGCTCTCTTTTTGACATATATCGCAGCAGCTTAATATCAGCAATCTGTTTAATATGCTCCTTGTTATACCTTTTGCTTAATTGTTAAGAACTTTGATTTTGATGATTATATTTTTGTAATCTCTTAGCCTCAGGTACAAAAATTTTAGATTGTAAGCCCTTTTAGGGGATAGTGAATTACCTATTGTACCTTATTGTAAACCGATGTGATATCTCTTTTTGAAATGAACATCGGTATATAAAAAAATAAAATAAATCGTAAATAAATAAACAAACAAATCTGTCAAAACTGTGCCTTCCTGTAATCAAAACTTGGATTCTGTTGCTGATAGGTAGCTATGGTAAATCTAGCTGCTAAAAGCAGTTGGGAAACCAAAGTCCTTTTAGGTTTAGGGATGAATGACTCCTCCCATCTACCCAACAATCCGAGCCTGGGTGAGATATAAACAAGAATAGATAAAATGTTTGATATTTCTTGAGCAATTTCTTCCCAGAAATTGTGTACCCCCAGACAATGCCATCTTATGTGAATACAGGAACCTTGGTCCCCCACAACCCTTCCAACATGTAGGATCTTCAGCAGCAGAAATTTCAGAGAAATCAAGTCCGGTGTAGTAAGTTCTATGTAGCAGCTTGACCATTAATTACACTAGTCTATTACAAATGGAAACATAATGCACCACTTTCTAAATATGTTTCCAATCTTTAGCATCATAACTGGAATTTAAAACCAAATTCCATTTATCAATCAGAGTCTGAGAGACAAGAGTACCATATTTAGTTTTGAGTATTATAAGGGGGATACCAGATGTTCTACCAGTGTATGCAACAAAATATGAATTCTAGCTTCTATGAATACTAACCTCAGAAGGACACAGACTTAAAAGGTGGATGCTGGCATGTATGTTCCAGCTAAGAAACACTGTCCCAGCAGAGAGAAACAAGATAAGAACTTTGACCAGCACAACAATGCTACCCACCTTATCAGATCAGCTTGTTGATTTAAGGAGTGTAAGCTCTTTTTCTATTAAACATGAGCTAAGCCTTTGAAATTGAAGGAGACAGCCTGAAGTCCAACTTCTTGGTGAAAGCTAAGGAATATCTTTAATTTATCTTTATTATAGAGGGCTGGTTATGTTTTTCTGTTTTTGTATAGTGCTAGCCTTAATTTTCTATTTTTCTAGATATTAATATTGCTGCTTTAAATTGCTGTGTGTTTGTCTAAGTAAAAAAAAAACAAAAAAAAAAAACTATACAAAAAAAAAAGAGTTGGACTAAGCAGCTATTGGCAACTGACTCAGTGCATTCCAGGGGGTAATCAAGTTCAGTCTGCTTTGAAATTGAAAGAGACAGCCTGAAGTCCAACTTCTTGGGGAGAGCCAAGGAAAAACCTTAAATTAGTCAAATCCGGGGGAGGGTCTGTTCAAAATCAATAGCAGATACAGTGTCCAGTGAACAGCTCTGGCCAAGTGCAACTTGGCCAGAGCAACTGGTTTCTGGCCATGCAACTTTCAAAAGAAAACTCAAAACATGGCTTTTCACTAAAGCATTCACATAGTACTTAACACCAAAACTCACTCATTCCGCCTCACTCCACAATCTCTTCTCTATCTTCCCTCCCCTCCACGCATCTTCTCCCCCCGCTCCCCTATAGCCCCCCCCCCAACGTATCTGCTCACATTAGTTTCCCCTGCTCTATCTCTACGATCTCGTACATGATAAATATCAATCACTGTCGCTACCAACTTTGAAATTCAACTTTATTCCACTATCTACTTAATCACCCTACTGTACCTTCTGTAAATAGCTTTATCCATCCCTGCTATTTAACCGCCCTAGTGCAATTAATGTAAATAGTTCCCTGCAACCTGTTTTTTTTCCTCCTCTCTCCACCGCATGTAATTCATGCAACCCATCGCCCCTCCCCTCATGCAACTGTTGCAACCCTCCTCGCCCTCCCCTTTGCATACTATGCATCACATCTTCCACTGTCCCCCTCCCCTTCCTCCCCCTCTCCGCCCCTCAAAACAATTCTCAATGTCATCACCTCCTCCCCACATCTCCTAATTAAGTTTCCTTTATCAAACCTTGTTCCCAATTGTATAGTTTTTATCCACTGTTTTGTATAAGTTCCATGTAAAGCATCTGTTTGCTGAATTTGAAGTTATAATGTAAACCGAACTGATGTTCCCTACGAAGTCCGGTATATAAAAACCACAAATAAAATAAATAAATAAGTGTTAACTGTTTTATAGGTCTCCAAATCAAATGGAAGTCATAGACAGAGAACTGATTGAAGACATCCAAAAGATGAGTAAGAAGGGAGAAGTGGTGATTGTTGGAGATTTTAATCTACCAGATGTAAACTGGAGAATCCCTTCTGCGGAATCTAACAGTAGTAGAGAGATAGTGGATGGCCTGCAAGTGGCTCTGCTGGTAATGGAGCGTACGAGGGAGAGAGCTATACTCAATTTAGTGCTCACTAATTGAGATAATGTCTCTAATGTCCAGATGGGTGCCCACCTCAGCACCAGTGATCAAATGGTATGGTTTCATATCACTAATACAATACGGAGAAGTCGCACAAAGACCAGGGTTTTGTGTTTCAAAAACACGTACTTTGTTGAAATGGGGGAAGTACCTGGAGGAAGAACTAGAAGGATGGGAGAAAACAAGAGATGTGGAACAACAGTGGACCAAACTAAAAGAAGCAATTACCAAGGCAACTAATCTATATGTTAGAAAAGTAAAGAAAAGCAAGAAAAGCATGAAACCTATCTGGTTCACAAAGGAGGTGGCTGATAAAATAAAAGATAAAAACAGCATTTAAGAAATATAAAGGATCCCAAAGGGAGGATCACAAGGAAGAATATCTGGTAAAACTGAAGGAAACGAAGAAAGTAATCAAGAAAGCAAAATTTCAAGTGGAAGAAAGGATTGCCAAAGAGGTAAAGCGAGGAGACAAAATATTTTTCAGATACATCAGTGAAAGGAGAAAAGTCCAAAGTGGGATAGTGAAATTGAAAGGTGAAAAGGATCAATGGGTGGAGACATATGAAAAAATGGCAGAAATATTAAACAAATACTTCAGTTCGGTGTTCACTAAAGAAAGCCCCGGAAAAGGACTATTGCTAGTTAACAAGAAACTGGAGGGGAGTGGAATGGATGATACTCCATTTACAGCAGAGAACGTATGGGAAGAACTAGGAAAACTGAAAGTGGACAAAGCCATGGGGACTGATGAGGTTCATCCCAGGATACTGAGGGAGCTCAGAGATGTGCTGGCGGCTCCGCTGCATGACCTGTTCAATAGATCCCTGGAAACGGGAGTGGTGCCGAGTGATTGGAGAAAAGTGGCGGTGGTCCCTCTTCACAAGAGTGGGAGCAGAGAGGAGGCTGGAAACCACAGGCCGGTTAGCCTCACCTCGGTGGTGGGAAAAGTATTGGAGTCGCTGCTGAAGGAAAGAATAGTGAAGTATCTACAAGCAGCAGAATTGCTGGACTAGAGGCAGCATGGTTTCACCAAGAGAAGGTCCTGTCAGACGAATCTGATAGACTTTTTTGATTGGGTGACTAGGGAATTAGATTGAGGAAGAGCACTCAATGTCATCTACTTAGATTTCAGCAAAGCTTCTGATACGGTCCCGCACAGGATGCTTGTGAATAAAACGAGAAGCTTGGGAGTGAGTGCGAAGGTGGTGACCTGGATAGCAAACTAGTTGAAGGACAGAAGACAATATGTGATAGTAAATGGAACTTACTCGGAAGAGAGAGCGGTGATGAGCAGAGTACCGCAAGGGTCGGTGTTGGGACTGTCCTGTTCAATATTTCGTGAGCAACATCTCAGACGGGATAGAAGGTAATCTTTGTCTTTTTGCGGATGATACTAAGATCTGCAACAGAGCGGACACGCCAGAAGGAGTGGAGAGAATGAGACGAGATTTAAGACAGCTGGAAGACTGGTCAAAGATATGGCAGCTGAGATTTAATGCCAAGAAGTGCAGAGTTATGCATATGAAGTGTGGAAATCCGAAAGAAATGTATTCAATAGGGGGTGAAAGGCTGATGTGCATGGAGCAGGAGAGAGACCTGGGGGTGATAGTGTCTAACAATCTGAAGTCGGCGAAACAATGTGATAAGGCGATAGCTAAAGCCAGAAGAATGCTGGGCTGCATAGAGAGAGGAATATCGAATAAGAAAAGGGAAGTGATTATCCCCTTGTACAGGTTCTTGGCGAGGCGTCACCTGGAGTACTGTGTTCAGTTCTGGAGACCGTATCTCTGAAGGGACAGAGACAGGATGGAGGCGGTCAAGAGAAGGCGACCAAAAAGGTGGATGGTCTTCATCAAATGACATATGAGGAGAGATTGAAGAACTTAAATATGTATACCCTGGAGGAAAGGAGGAGCAGGGTGATATGATACAGACTTTCAGATACTTGAAAGGTTTTAATGATCCAGAGTCAATGACAAACCTTTTCCGTTGGAAAAAAAAATCAGCAGTATTTCTTCATGGAGAGGGTGGTGGATGCCTGGAACGCCCTTCCGGAGGAAGTGAAGAAGACCAAAACTGTGAAAGATTTCAAAGGGCATGGGATAAACACTATGGATCCATAAAGTCTTAAGGATGTGAATGAAGAGAAGAGGCATGGGGGTGGCTTGCGGGAATGTCGGCTACTACCTGGTGATTAATACCCTTATTCAATAAACATACAAACGGTTAATGCGACTCCAACATTGCTGTATGTTTCAACGGCAAGAAGCATTCACAAATAGTGGGAGTAGCTTGCTTGTTGCGACGGTTACTACCCCAAACCAAATAAACCTGATACTTCACTTTCAATGCATATCCAGTGTAGCTCTCTGGTTCAATGGCAGGGGGGAATGAAGATAAGAGGATTTACAGTCAGACAACTACCAATTAGGCTTGATACTTCACTTTGATGCAGCTCCAGCACTGCTCTCTACATCAGTGGCGGGGGTAGAAGGAAATTAGAACCAAAAAGTTACCAATAAGGGCCCTGACCTCAGCGGTCAGAGTAACAGATAAGTATGAGAAAAATAAGTGTGAAAGCTTGCTGGGCAGACTGGATGGGCCATTTGGTCTTCTTCTGCCATCATTTCTATGTTTCTATGTAAGCCCAGGACAAGGACAGGTTACAGAGGCAAAAACAACTATCCAAAGGGCAGTTTATCAGACAGGTCAGCTCACAAGGGCTGATGCTGTAAGACAGCTCGCTGGTCAAGAGGTTATTGGAACGGACCACACCCTGCTCCAGAACAGCCATGTAGCAGGAACAATGACATCCCCCCCCCCCCCCCCCCAGAAGTAATCTGATTTAAATTTAGAAATTATTCCACAAAATGTAGCCTTATGTTCTGTTCTACTCCATTTTCCGAATGGTATTCCATTTTATGATTCACTTTCAAGTTTATCATAATCTATTTTTCCACAATCCGTAAATGACTACTATAATTAATCACAGTACACTAGTTTTCAATCACTATTATTCTCTAAAATGCCATTTTAAAATCAGATTGTATACCTAAATGGGGTGCCTATTCAGAAGGCTAAATGTCCAGTTCAATAAAGTATGGTCAACATGATTTTAGCATCTTGCTGTAGAAACAAAAGCAGAGTAATTCTAAACTCTCTTTAAAGGCACTCCTCAGGCGGTATCTGAATCCATAAAGGCAGAGGGAAATATGAGACCCGATACTTACAAATGGATATTGTGTTTCTAATATAATATATGTGACCACATCAGCTTCAGTGTTCACCGGTATTGTTTGATAAAAGAGCAAAGACAGAGACATATTACAGGTCAGTGTTGGACTTCAGAAATGCCAACTTTATTATGAGGAGGAAGTATTTTAGAGAGGCACTGCCAAGGAGGAAAAGAGATCTCTGCAGTTTTTAAAAATAGATGGCTCCAAAGTAAAAAAAACAAACAAACAAAAAAACCCCAATTAGTATTCAAAAGATACAAAGGATCTCAGAAAGAAGAGAAATCCTAAATATATTTGTAAAGACTAAAGAACAGCAGTTAGGATAGAAAAGGCATAAACAAGAGGAAAATATAGCTGAGGCAATAAAGCAAGGTGGCAAGACTTTCTTTTTAGATATGTCAATGCAACAAGGAAGCACAAGAGACAGAAATGAAAAGGATGTGAAGGGTGACTAGAAAAATGTTGAAATACTAAACATGGAATCTTCTTCTTCTTGAAATTAAGAATATAAATGAAATTACTACATTTCACTAAATGTGCAAAGCTTGGTTATTTACACAAGCTTTTGGCTAATAGATTGTTTTTAATGTTTGTGTTTCTTCAGAAAAGCTCACATTTTAGAACCTACACATTTTAGATATTTTGCTTTATGTTTATATTATGTTCTGTTTATTTTACTACTGATTGTGTCTGTGCTTTTTATTGTACATCACTCTGAGCTTTTTGATGAGCGGTATAAAAATGTAAATAAGTGCTATTATTCAGTGTTCAATGAACAAGAGGTTGGAGAACAACAGATAGACAACAGTGCATATGATAGTGGAGTATTTACAGAGGATAACAATTGTATGAAATTAGCAAAACAGAGTGAACAAGAGAAAGGGGCCAGGCAAGATAAATCCTAAGATATAAAGGAAACTTCAACTTTCAATTTTTTTCCAATAACTGAGCTGCCAAATTCCATGTAACTGTAGTAAGATAGACCACAGGTAAAATATGCCCATTCCATTTTAGACTATTTCCAGATTCCACACCCCTCCCCCCAAAAACACAGTCCCAAATTCTAGTTAGCAAAGAAAACCCAGCCTTACCTCTTGTAGCTGTCCTCGTACTTTATTAATAACTCTGAGCCAGCGAGCTCGGGCTGGAGAAAATGGAGGTTGCCCGATTTCTTCATTGTAACTTGAAACAAATAGAATTATGTTGCATTATATTTTTATTTATATGCTGGTCTCCTCCAAGAAAGAACCAGAGCAGCTTACATCAAAATAGCAACAACAAACAATACATTAAAAATACATTTAATCATCAAGAAAAACAAGCAAAAAGATAATTATCACTTCCTCACCCCATCCCCCCTTTCAGAAGGGATGGAGAAAACTAAACCAGTGTTTCCCAGCTCTCTACTAAAGGCACACCTATCCAGTAGGGTTTTCAGGATTATCACAATAAACAAGCAAGAGATAGATTTACATACACCAAATTCATTGCATGCATAATCATTATGGATATCCTGAAAGCCTGAGCAGTTAGGTGTGCCTCCAGGAGAGGGTTGGGAAACGCTGCATTAAATCCCAATATCATTCTGTGTGTACATATTATATAAAATCCCAAAATCCACTACATTAAATATATTAAAAGTTTAAAAGAAGACTAAGTCTTGTGGTAAGACTGTCTAACTAGATCCCAAAATTTCATATTATTTAGTTTAGAGAAAAGATCTGGTAGAAAGGCATTCCATAAAATGGGCAGAGCAGAGACGTCTGACAGCGACAGACACAACAGTCAGAGACAGGGTGGATGTACTTAGAGAGACTGGTGGGTACGGTGGACGAATTGAGAGAGATTGGTAGGAAGATTGAGATGGGGGAAAGGATGAGATTGAGATACAAACTGGTGGGGACAGGGTGGGAGGATTGGGAAATTGGGAAAACAGGATGGAATTGAGAGAGAAAAATAGTCCAAGTGCCTGTAACTAAAAACTCACCTGAGCTAAAAAATTCTAACTTATCCCTATCAATTAAAAAGCAGAATGAAAATACAAACAAAAAACAAACTTTGAAATGTTTGTATGCTAATACCAGAAGTCTAAGAAGTAAGATGGGAGAATTAGAATGTATAGCAGTGAATGATGACACAGGCTTAATTGGCATCTCAGAGACATGGTAAAAGGAGGACAACCAATGGAACAGTGCTATACCAGGGTACAAATTATATCGCAATGACAGAGAGGAGCACCCGGGAGGAGGTGTGGCGCTTTATGTCCGGGATGGCATAGAGTCCGACAGGATAAACATCCTGCATGAGATTAAATGCCCAATTGAATCTTTATGGGTAGAAATCCATTGTGTGTCGGGGAAGACTATAGTGATAGGGGTATACTATCGTCCACCTGGTCAAGATGGTGAGACGGACAGTGAAATGCTAAGAGAAATTAGGGAAGCTAACCAAATTGGTAGTGCGGTAATAATGGGAGACTTCAATTACCCTAATATTGACTGGGTAAATGTATCATCGGGACATGCTAGAGAGATAACGATCCTGGATGGAATAAATGATACCTTCATGGAGCAATTGGTTCAGGAACCAACGAGAGAGGGAGTAATTTTAGATCTAATTCTCCGTGGAGCACAGGACTTGGTGAGAGAGGTAACGGTGGTGGAGCCACTTGGCAATAGTGATCATAATATGATCAAATTTGATTTAATGACTGGAAGAGGAACAGTGTGCAAAATCCAAGGCTCTCGTGCTAAACATTCAAAAGGGAAACTTTGATAAAATGAGAAAAATTGTTAGAAAAAAACTGAAAGGAGCAGCTACAAAAGTAAAAAATGTCCAAGAGGCGTGGTCATTGTTAAAAAATACCATTCTAGAAGCACAGTCTAGACATGGCTGTTCAAGAAAGCTTTTCCGGACCCTGACTGATGCTCTCCCACCAAACACAGCAAGACTGATTATCACTCACTAAACTGATACAGACTTACCAACCACTGCACGTTCTACTTCTTGTTAAACTTCTATCATCCTCTTTTTCAACTCCCAGTTAGAACCATCCTTGTTTTATTGTAACTGCTTTTTCTGCGCACTTGTTATAATTTGTTATATTTTGCAAAATGTATACTCTCATGTTATAGTTATGTACGTTTATAATTTATTGATCACCCCTTATTTTATGTAAACCGACATGATACGAACTCCGTGAATGCCGGTATAGAAAAAAAACTCAAATAAATAAATAAATAAATAAATAGATGTATTCCACACATTAAGAAAGGTGGAAAGAAGGCAAAACGATTACCGGCATGGTTAAAAGGGGAGGTGAAAGAAGCTATTTTAGCCAAAAGATCTTCATTCAAAAACTGGAATCCAAAGGATCCAACAGAAGAAAATAGGATATAGCATAAACATTGGCAAGTTAAATGTAAGACATTGATAAGACAGGCTAAGAGAGAATTTGAAAAGAAGTTGGCTGTAGAGGCAAAAACTCACAGTAAAAACTTTTTTAAATATATCCGAAGCAGAAAGCCTGTGAGGGAGTCAGTTGGACCGTTAGATGATCGAGGGGTTAAAGGGGCACTTAGAGAAGATAAGGCCATCGCGGAAAGATTAAATGATTTCTTTGCTTTGGTGTTTACTCAAGAGGATGTTGGGGAGGTACCCGTAATGGAGAAGGTTTTCATGGGTAATGATTCAGATGGACTGAATCAAATCACGGTGAACCTAGAAGATGTGATTGACAAACTGAAGAGTAGTAAATCACCTGGACCGGATGGTATACACCCCAGAGTTCTGAAGGAACTAAAAAATGAAATTTCAGACCTATTAGTAAAAATTTCTAACCTATCATTAAAATCATCCATTGTACCTGAAGACTGGAGGATAGCAAATGTAACCCCAATATTTAAAAAGGGCTCCAGGAGCGATCCGGGAAACTACAGACCAGTTAGCCTGACTTCAGTGCCAGGAAAAATAGTGGAAAGTATTCTAAACATCAAAATCACAGAACATATAGAAAGACATGGTTTAATGGAACAAAGTCAGCATGGCTTTATCCAGGGCAAGTCTTGCCTCACAAATCTGCTTCACTTTTTTGAAGGAGTTAATAAACATGTGGATAAAGGAGAACCGGTAGATGTAGTATACTTGGATTTTCAGAAGGCGTTTGACAAAGTTCCTCATGAGAGGCTTCTAGGAAAAGTAAAAAGTCATGGGATAGGTGGCGATGTCTTTTCATGGATTGCAAACTGGCTAAAAGACAGGAAACAATTTTCTCAGTGGAAGGGAGTAGACAGTGGAGTGCCTCAGGGATCTGTATGGGGACCCTTACTTTTCAATATATTTATAAATGATCTGGAAAGAAATACGACGAGTGAGATAATCAAATTTGCAGATGACACAAAATTGTTCAGAGTAGTTAAATCACAAGCAGATTGTGATAAATTGCAGGAAGACCTTGTGAGACTAGAAAATTGGGCATCCAAATGGCAGATTAAATTTAATGTGGATAAGTGCAAGGTGATGCATATAGGGAAAAATAACCCATGCTATAATTACACAATGTTGGGTTCCATATTAGGTGCTACAACCCAAGAAAGAGATCTGTGTGTCATAGTGGATAACACATTGAAATCGTCGGTTCAGTGTGCTGCGGCAGTCAAAAAAGCAAACAGAATGTTGGGAATTATTAGAAAGGGAATGGTGACTAAAACGGAAAATGTCATAATGCCTCTGTATCGCTCCATGGTGAGACCGCACCTTGAATACAGCAAAATTGCACACCTTGTAATAGGTGTTATCCCAGGACAGCAGGATGTAGTCCTCACATATGGATGATATCAGTAATGGAGCCCTATACGGAAAAACCTCTGTCAAAGGTTCTAGAAACTTTTGACTGGCACAGTGCGCCCACTGAACATGCTCAGCATGCCATGATATTCCTGGCCACAGGGGTCTCCCTTCAGTCTTTTTTGAAGTAATATGCGTTAGCCAAAAATAAAATAATAAAACGTATCGGACCCAACTCAGGGGGGTGGCGGGTGGGTTTCGTGAGGACTACATCCTGCTGTCCTGGGATAACACCTATTACAAGGTAAGCAATTTTGCTTTATCCCAGGACAAGCAGGATGCTAGTCCTCACATATGGGTGATTAGCAAGCTACAGGCTGAGTCATTCTTATATGGGACCAACAGTGTACAACTTGTGCAACAGGCACAACAACTGGCGTACTGTTGGAAAAAATGAGGCAGCCTGAAATCACGAAAGGTTGGATGCGGAATGAGTTGGGAAATGCTGGAAACAAGTTCTTTAAGACAGATCGTCCATAGGCTGAATCTTGTCGTCCCTTCCTTGTCGAGACAGTAGTGAGCCGCAAAGGTGTGAATGGAACTCCATGTTGTGGCTTTGCATATGTCAGATATTGGTACTGAACGATAGTGTGCTACTGATGTTGACATTGCTCTTACTGAATGTGCCTTTACTCGCCCTTGGAGAGGAAGGCCTGCCTTCTCATAGCAAAACGTTATGCAATCTGCTAGCCAATTGGATAGAGTATGCTTACCCACTGCTTTACCCGGTTTGTTTGGATCATAAGAAACAAAAAATTGATTGGATTTCCTTTGGACTGTAGTGCGGTTTAAGTAAAAAGATAGAGCACGTTTACAGTCCAAGGTATTTAAGGCCTGTTCTCCTGGGTGAGAATGAGGCCTTGGAAAGAATGTGGGTAAAACTATGGATTGGTTCAAGTGGAATTCCGTAACTACCTTGGGTAGGAATTTTGGATGTGTAAGGAGAACCACTCTGTCATGTAGGAATTTTGTATAGGGTGAGTATGTGAAAAGTGCTTGTAACTCACTAACCCTTCTAGCCGATGTAATGGTTATGAGGAAGATAGTCTTCCATGTGAGAAATTTAAGATCACAGGAATTCATGGGTTCAAATGGAGAACGCATGAGCCTTGTTAACACCAGATTAAGGTCCCATTCCATGACAGGTGTCCAAATTGCTGGTTTAATGTGAGTTAAACCTCTCATAAATCTACTGTCAAGAGGTTGTGACAATATAGGTGCATCTCCCATCTTGTTGTGATAAGCCGAGATTGCACTTAAATGTACTCTGACAGATGAAATCTTGAGACCAGAGTCTGAAAGATGGTATAAGTAGTCTAGTAAAGAAGTAGTGGGGCAGGTGAAAGGATCAATACTTTTTTGGCTGCACCACAAAGTAAACCTTTTCCATTTCGAAGAATAGTTCTTTCGTGTTGAAGGTTTACGTGAAGCTATAAGCACTTGAGATACATTGGTTGGAAGATTGAGTGGTTGCAAAATTAAGCTTTCAACATCTATGCTGTCAGGGATAGGGATTGAAGGTTGGGATGGCGCAACCAATCCTGATCCTGAGTTATGAGAGTAGGAGCTACTCCCAGACGAATTGGATCCCTGACCGAGAGATCGAGGAGTATTGGAAACCATACTTGTCGAGGCCAATATGGGGCTATGAGAATCATGGTTCCCCTGTCCTGTTGTAGCTTCACTAGAGTTTTGGTTATAAGCGGTATCAGAGGATACGCGTATAGTAGGCCTGAGTTCCAAGGGTGAGCAAAGTCGTCCTTGGCTGGTTGGTTCTTCTGTTTGTGTAGAGAACAGAAATTGTCCACTTTGTGACTGAGGTGTGATGCAAAGAGGTCTATTGTTGGATGACCCCAACGTTGAAAGATCCTGGTCGCTACTGAGGGATCCAGGGACCATTCGTGTGGCTGGAATTGACGACTGAGTCGATCTGCCACTACGTTGTGGATTCCTGCCAGACAAGTGGCCCGGAACATCATTGAGTGGTTCAGGGCCCAGTCCCAAATCTGTGCAGCTTCCTGACAGAGGAGATACGAGCCCGTACCTCCTTGTTTGTTGATGTACCACACGGCTTCTGTGTTGTCCGTTTGGATCAGAACAGTCTTGTGGGAAAGGCAGTCCTTGAACGTATGTAGCGCATAACGTATAGCTCGAAGCTCTAGGAAGTTTATCTGAAATGTAGCTTCGAGGCTTGTCCAAACACCTTGGGTCTGTAAATGGCTGATGTGTGCTCCCAAGCCTGAGGTGGATGCATCTGTAGTTAACGTTACTTGTGCAGCTGGTTGTTGAAAGGGCAGGCCCTTGAGCAAGTTGTCTATGTTCGTCCACCATAGGAGCGAAGACTGTAGCTCCTGCGTTATGTGAATTGGGTAAGACAATGGTTGAATGGCTTGTATCCATTGGCTTTTGAGTGTCCATTGGGTGAAGCTCATGGCTAATCTGGCCATAGGAGTGACGTGGACTGTGGAGGCCATGTGCCCCAATAGGGTGAGACATTTGATGCGCTGTTATTCGTGTGCTCCTTTGTAGAGAACCTGCTAAAGAAATTAGTGTCTGTGCATGGTCCTTTGGAAGAAAAGCCTTTGCCGTTGTGGTGTTCAATTCTGCTCCAATGAATTGCAACAGGTAAGACGGCGTACAGTGGGATTTCCCGTAATTGATGAGAAATCCCAAGGAGTGGAGCAGATTTATTGTGAGTTTGAGAGAATCAAGAACTCCTTGTCTGGTTCGGCTCCTTATCAGCCAATTGTCCAGATAAGGAAATATGTGTACGCCCTGTTTGTGCAAGTAGGCTGCTACAACTGCTAGACATTTTGTGAACACCCGAGGTGCTGAGGCAAGGCCGAATGGTAGAACTTTGTATTGATAATGTTGAGTACCCACTAGGAAACGAAGGTACTTTCGATGAGGAGGGAATATGGGAATGTGAGCGTAAGCATCTTGAAGATCCAGAGAACAGAGCCAATCTCCTGTTTGAAGTAGAGGTAACGGGGTTCCTAAAGATACCATTCTGAATTTTTTTCTTAAGAATTTGTTGAGATTTCTGAGATCTAGAATGGGACGTAGACCACCTGTTTTCTTTGGAATGAGGAAATAACGGGAGTAGAATCCTCTGCCCCACTGAGACCGGGGGAACTGGTTCCACGGCTCTGGCGCTCAGAAGGGTGGATAATTCTGTTTGTAGAAGTGCGAACTGGTTGTTTGCTGTCCAAAACGCAGTGGGAGGAGTGTCGTTTGGTACAGCAAGAAAATCCAAGTGGTACCCTTGAGTTATAATGGAGAGTACCCATTGGCCATGGTGATGGATGGATGACCAATTGTGGTGAAAAAATGTTATCCATCCCTCTACTGGTAATTCTGGTGTTGGATTGGGAGATAGACTGCTGTTCCCTGGATACGGTTCAAAACCCCGAAGTGGATGCTGTTTGAGGAGGGGGTTGAGGTGTAATTGCTCTTGACTGCCTGGGCTGTGACCGTTGAGCTGGCCTAGATGAGCGACCACGGGCAGGAGGAGGATAATAATGCCTTGGTCTATAATATGGGCGTTTTGATTCTTTTCTGGGCAGTCTCCTTGATGCTTGAGACTCTTGAGGCACAGTGGACAGTTGTTTGAGAGTCTCCGAATGCTCTTTAAAAAGGGAAACAGCTTCTTTCACTTTGTCTACAAACAAGTTGTCTCCCAAGCAAGGGAGATCAGCCAGTTTGTCCTGTATTTCGGGCCTCAAATCAGATGCTTTGAGCCAGGCCCATCTTCGAGCACTGATTCCGGTAGCTAACATTCTAGATGCAGTTTCGAAAGAGTCGTATGCTGCACGGACCTCATGTTTACTTGCTTCTAGGACCTTGTGAATTAAGGATGAAAAAGACTCCGAAAACTGTTGAGGGAGAGATCTGGAGAGGTCTTGTATCTGTTTCCATAGGTTTCGTTGGTATTGGGTTATATATAATTGGTAGGCCGCAATCCAGGAAACCAACATAGACCCTTGAAACATTTTTCTGCCAATGTTGTCCAGGAATCTGTTATCCTTGCCTGGTGGAGTAGAAGAGTGAGTCTTCACTCTTTTTTATTTCTTTTGCGCTGACTAAACTACCACTGAATGGTGAGGTAGCTGGGTCTTATGGAAACCAGGAGTGTGCTGGAATAATACGTCGCATCAGTCCTTTTGTTGACCGGAGGGATGGAACAGGGATGCTCCCATGATCTTTGTAAAAGTTCAGTAAGGACCTCATGCACTGGAATGGCTAAGACCTCCTTAGGTGGATGCACAAATTGGAGCACTTCTAGG
Organism: Rhinatrema bivittatum; assembly: GCF_901001135.1. Lineage (NCBI taxonomy): Eukaryota > Metazoa > Chordata > Amphibia > Gymnophiona > Rhinatrematidae > Rhinatrema > Rhinatrema bivittatum. Next base: position 819,142,659 of record NC_042615.1, read on the forward strand.
GTCTTCTGTCTGGCATCTTCTTCAGTTTGTAATTGAAAGTGTATGGTATCAGCCATCTCTTTCACAAAACTTGAGAAGGAGAGGTCTTTCGAAGGAGATTTTCTTCTTTCCTCTGGAGGAGATGGTTCAGAAAGAATTTCCTCTGAGGAGGTATCAGTGTCTGTATCTTGCAAGTTATCCGGGGTATGAGACCCAAGAGGTGTCAAAGGTCTAACTCCTTTTGGCATCGATGGATGTTCCGTCAGTTTTGATGGAAAAGACGGTGATACCGGTGGGTGGGAGCGTGGAATCCCTGATGGACCCGGGATTGGCTCTGGGATTGGTGGTTCTTCCTCAATTGGAGCTGGTACCGGTTTCTCCAGAGGTTTTGATGGAATGGCACCGATAAGGGTGTCTAGTTTTGCCATTAATGGTGCCAAAAAAGACAGATCCGGCACTGGCATCGATGGTATCATCGGTGGATGCGCCGGTGGTGGCATCGATGGTGTCGGATGCACCGGTAATGTAATCGGAGGTGGCATCGATGGAACCGGTGGCATTGACGATGGCGATGCCGATGGCGCTGGCCTCGATAGATGAGTCGGAGCTGGCATCGTATCGAGGAGCGCATCCCGTACTGCCTGGCGGATATATCTGTCCAGTTCCGCATGCATAGCTGGTGAAACCAGAGCAGCTATGGGGGAAGGCAGCGAAGGCGATACCGGTACCTCCACAGGGCCCTGTGGGGGTATGGTTCCCGGCACCAATATTGGTGGGGATCGCCTCGGTGTAGAAGGCCTCGGTGAAACGTCCGGTCCCCGAGGTTTCTTCGGTGCTGATCCAGAGTTTCTCGAACTACTGGATATCGGGTCGGTGTCCGATTCGTGTGACCTCCGATGTCGATGCCGATGTTTTTGTTTACCTTCGGTGGTTGACATCGAGCGCATGGAGGACCCTGACGTAGTCAGTGATGGTCTATCTCCCTCTTCGTCCGTTTTTTTCTTTTTAAAGGAGAACTTTACAAGTCGCTCCAGCCGGAGACGAATGCATTGATGTTGACGTGGATGGCATCAGTTGTAATCAGAAAAGATGCTCCATTTTTTCCATCCGGAGTTTTCTGCCTTTCGGCGTCATCTCGGCCCACTTAGTACATGTTAAAACATCGTGTTTTTTGCCGAGGCAAATAACACACTCTAAGTGTAGGTCCATAATGGACATTGTGCAGGAGCAAGCCGGGCATTTTTTAAAACCCGAGGCCATGGCGAAGTCGGACAGCCGTTGACGACTTGCAGACGGAATAAACGATATGGGATCATACGGTACCAATAGAAAAACTTACCACGTATGGTGAAAACGGGAGACCCCTGCAGTTCTATAGTTTTTCGAATAATTTTCTTAAATTTTTATGTGGTGAAATCACCTCATAGGACTCCAAATAACTGCGAGGCTAACGGCTCTGCGGAAAAAAGAAGACTGAAGGGAGACCCCTGTGGCCAGGAATATCTATTCCTCTCCTCTCCCCCTTCTGCTGATTGCAGAAGGGGGAGAGGAGAGGAATAGAGCAGGGATGAGCAGAGAACCCCCCCCCCCTCTGCTCCAGCCTCTCTCTTCTGTCTCTGCAGCCAACCAGCATCACTGTGAGGTCAGGAGAGGGACAGGGGCCAGAGCAGAATGACTCTTCCTCTGGTTTATTGAATTGTGTGTGCTTCCTGCTCCAGTCCCTCCCCCTCCTTTTCTCTACAGTGCTGCTCAGGTCCCATGTAGCCAAGAGCCACATTTTGCACATGAAAGAGCGACATGTGGATCCTGAGCCAGAGTTTGGTTACCCCTGACCCCAGTTGGCTTAAATTAACATATTAAAGATTAAAAAAACACTGATTCTGTCTGTCATCTTACCTTTCCTGTTTATCCATATTGCAGTCTTTAGGTTGCTCTTCTTCTGGAAATAATTTGGATGGGACATCATCTTTATCATTTCCCTTTTTCTGACATATCAACACTTTCTCTGCATCATAGTCATTGTAACAATCCTGGCCATTCCGCTGGTAACTGCTAGAGCTCTGGTAGAAAAAATTTGAATCCCTCTCTCGGCATTCTTCTTCCGCTTCTGAACCATGGTAAGGTTCCAGCTCACTCAGTTGAGAGCTTTCCTGGCTGACGTTACCTGAGGAGCCATACCTACTACTGTCAGCAGGACTGTGGGAAAGCAAGAGAAAAGTGGGTCAATAAATAAACAGAAGAACAAAATAAACTCTCACTAGCAGTTAAAATTCAACAAAGGAAATAAAATGCATTATTTACATAAAAATGCTTTCTTGTTAAAAATAACTTGCAAATTACTAGCTGATGGGATTCATCTTTGAATGATCTGAAAACCTGGTCTAGGCTTCCCATTAGATAATGGCATTGCAAGGATTTCCTAAAGCAGTTTCATATCAAAGCAATTTTATGAACTCCTAATAGAGAACATGGCTATATTTGATCAAGATGTTTGCTAAACTATATAACGCACATGTAATGCATAAGTGGTAACACTAAGAGAAATAAATCCTGGTTTTTAAGAAAACCTTTTAAATTTAGTCCACTTTATCTCCCTTTTATAGTGAGCAAAAAAATGGATCATTTATATCACACACTGCATGACACAAAGATATCACTGGTAGTCTGAGTAACCTTTAGTTAATCATTATGTTCCATCAAAAACACTCATCCCTTATACCATATTTTAAAGCTCACCAACTATTAACACACCAAAATGAAATGTATCAAACACTAGGGATACATAGATCCCAACTTAATAAATATAAAAATCTGATTAATGAAACAAAAACTGTTTTAAAACAAAATTGGAAAACTTTAATAATAATCCTCGGGCCTTGTTCACTTTAGTAAAAAATTTAGTGAAAGATCCTAGCCCTGAATCAACTATACTAAATGAATCCAATTGTGATAATTTTGCGCTATTTTTTTAAAGAAAAAAGTAGAGAATATTGTCGCTTCAATACCCAGTATTGACAACCAAGAGATTAAAATGCTTAAAAGAGATGTACTGGAATGGTTCTCGTTTGATGAGGCCTCCATTGCTGAAATTGAAAATATGATAAAAAAAACTAAACCCCGCCACCCATCCTTTAGATCCAATTCCACCCTCTGCTTTGAAATTAGTAGCAACGAATATTGCCCCAACAATAACGAAGATTGTTAATCTGTCGCTAATGGAAGGACATATCCCGCAGTTATTAAAATCTGCTATAATTAAACCAATCCAGAAAAAACCTAATCTGGATCCTGAAAAAATATCTAATTACAGGCCAATTTCGAACCTCTCATTTAATTCAAAGATACTAGAAAAAGTTGTACATAAGCAATTATCAGAATACTTAGAGGAAAATAATATCCTTTTCCCGAATCAATTTGGTTTTAGACAACATCTCAACACAGAAACCCTACTATTATCACTTACAGATAATGTCCTGAAAGGATTTGATACCGGTCAAAAATATCTCCTTATCCTACTTGATATATCAGCTGCGTTTGATACAGTCAATTATGATATTCTAATAACGAGACTATAAGAAATCGGTCTAGCACATAACACCATTAAATGGATGTCTTCTTTCCTCCATCAAAGATCATTTCAAGTGAAAATAGGTAACTCAATCTCTGAAAAACATGAGCTCCATACTGGAGTCCCACAAGGCTTAGCCTTATCGGCTACATTGTTTAACATCTATTTACTACCAATTTGTCATCTTTTAGCTGGCCTTGGTCTGAATTTCTACGTTTACACTAATGACATTCAGATTCTTGTTCCCATAAATGATACCATTGAACAATCTTTCAAAGAAATAAATATTTACCTATCTGCCAAACAATTACTGACACACATGAAGCTGGCCATTATTATGGATAAAACAGAGATAATTCTCCTTGAAAGAAAATCGAAACCTAATGACAAGCAAGTAATTTTGCTATCAAGTAATGTTAAAATTGACCTGGCTAACTCAGTTAAAGATTTAGGAGTAACAATTGACTGTGAACTGAACTTTAAAAAACATATCGCTTTGAAAATAAGAGATGGATACTATAAACTCTTAGTTCTCCGACGTCTTAAACCGTTATTAGACCAGAACGAGTTCCGGACAATTTTGCAGGCTCTCATTTTTTCATCTCTAGACTATTGCAATGCTCTTTTGTTGGGACTTCCACAATCTACACTTCGACCGCTTCAGGTATTACAAAATGCAGCCGCACGGGTACTCACCAACTGTAACAGACGTGAACATATCACTCCTATTCTGATTAGTCTACATTGGTTACCCATCGCACAGAGAATTCTATACAAAATTTGCTGCATCACTCAAAATGATTTATAGTCATAAGTCTGATTGGCTAAATTTCTCTATCCGCATGCACACACCACAACGTTCCTTAAGAACCGCTAATAAAGGACTTCTTTCAGTTCCATCCCTAAACACTGCACATCTTGACTTACTTCGTGATAGAGTTATTTCAATAGCAGGCCCAAATACATGGAACACTTTACCATCTGAGCTGCGGCTTGAAACTGAATTTAAGAAATGTTTAAAGACCTGGCTCTTTGAGCAAGCTTTTGCATCTAGAGCCTGAACCATAATTGTTATATGATCCCCAAACCAAATGTGCCTGATACTTCACTTTCGATGCATATCCAGCATGGCTCTCTGCTTCAACAGCATGGGAGAAGACTGATACTTCACGCATATCCAGCATAGCTCTCTGCTTCAACGGCAGGGGAGAAAAAAAGTAAACTGATACTTCACGCATATCCAGTGTAGCTCCCTGCTTCAACGGCAGGGGAGAAGAAAAACAACCAATAAGGGCTGTATAACATAGTCTGGGTAAAACAAATAAGCATGGGTGTAGCTTGCTTATTGGCAGGGGAGAAGCTTGCTTATTGGCAGGGGAGAAGAAAAACAACCGATAAGGGCTGTATAACATAGTCTGGGTAAAACAAATAAGCATGGGTGTAGCTTGTTTATTGCGGCGGCTACTACCCCTAACTAATCAAGCTAGATATTTCACTTGGATGCAGCTCCATCACTGCTCTCTACATTAAAGGTGGGGGTGGAAGGGAAATAGAACCAAGAGCTAAGAGAAACAGATAAGTATGAGAGAAAAAATGTGTGAAGATTGCTGGGCAGACTGGATGGGCCATTTGGTCTTCTTCTGCCGTCATTTCTATGTTTCTATATGATACAGAAATGAAGTTATGATTTAGACTTGTTTTAGGTAGTTATTTAAAATGTTGATTTTATTGTATTTTATTATACTATGGTTAACACTGTTATTTTAGATATAAATATTTGTACATCGTTGTGATGTAACTATGGACAGTATATAAAATCTATTAAATAAATAAATAAAAATATCATATGTCCTATTTAAATACACCATTCTCAACAAACATCAAATTATACTCATATTCTCTTTTTTAATTCAAACATTCACAAACAATCATATCAGCATACATAAACCAATGCTTCTGACTGCTGGACATATTTACAGACAGTGGAAGAGAAAATGAATAATATCATGTAAAAAGGAAATCATATAACATTAACATGTATTTAACATAATTTCTTAATCGCTTTACAGATTAAAAAACTGTCCAGAACAATGAACAATAAAACACTAAAAAATATTTTGCACAAACACAAATGAAAAACAGCCCAATCACCAAACATACAGATTTTAACCTATACAAAATTATGGAACAGCTCAACCACTGCTATCTGATGAAATAAGCAAAGTTTTTAGTTTTCAAAATTTCAACAGATCACCCTCAGTCTGCAACTTCAGTATACGATCATGCCACAAACTTGGAATAGCTGCAAAAACTGATCTGCTAAACAAGCAGGAGTGCAAAACATCCTAGCTGGGGGCAACTGAAATGTTGAGATTACTTACCTGATAATCTCGTTTTCCTTAGTGTAGACAGATGGACTCAGAAAAAGTGGGTATAAGTGTGCTCGTGCTAGCAGTTGGAGATGGATCTGACGTCAGCACGGGTACATATACCACCACAGGAAGTGAGGCAATTCAGTAATCTTCCTTGCAAAAGCTGTTATGGATATATGTGTATTGACAATCAATGAAATAGTGAAACAGGATTCCCCTGACCGATTGATAGGAGCTGGAGACCGCCAGCATTCCCAAACGGAAGGCGTCAACACCTGGCAAAGGGGACGCTCTTATGTAAGAAAATGACATGGCTTACCTTGAATCGGTGAAACCCATGTATACTGGCAGCCGGGCGGGATGCTGAGTCCATCTGTCTACACTAAGGAAAACGAGATTATCAGGTAAGTAATCTCAACATTTCCTAGCGTGTAGCCAGATGGACTCAGAACAAGTGGGATGTACAAAAGCTTTACTCCCAGACTGGGCGGGAGGCTGCCTGAGGACCGCGTAGGACTGCCCTTGCAAATGCTGTGTCCTCCCTGGCCTGGACATCCAGACGGTAGAACCTGGAGAAGGTATGGAGGGAGGACCATGTTGCCGCTTTACATATTTCTGCGGGTGACAGCATCCTAGATTCTGCCCAAGATGCTGCTTGGGCTCTGGTAGAATGAGCCTTGACTTGCAAAGGTGGTGACTTCCCGGCCTCTACGTAGGCCGCTCTGATAACTTCTTTGATCCAGCGGGCGATGGTGGGCCGTGAGGCTGCTTCTCCTTGTTTCTTCCCGCTGTGAAGGATGAACAGATGGGTCCGTCTTTCGTACTGCTTCTGTCATTTCCAGGTATCTGGGCAGTAATCTGCCGATGTCGAGATGGCGTAGCAAACGCCCTTCTTCTGATTTCTTCAAACCCGCCATGGTAGGCAAGGATATGGTTTGGTTGAGGTGAAATTGTGAGACTACTTTAGGTAGAAAGGAGGGAACCGTACAAAGATGGATAGCCTCAGGAGTGATTCTGAGAAAGGGATCACGGCAGGACAGCACTTGTAGCTCTGAGATACGGCGTGCTGAACACACTGCTAGGAGGAACACCATCTTCAAAGTTAGCGAACGGAGAGACAGGCCCCGAAGGGGTCTGAAGGTGCATCTCGCGAGGAAATCCAAAACAAGGTTAAGGTTCCACAGGGGCACTGGCCACTTCAGTGGCGGACAAATGTGCTTGACTCCTTTCAGGAAGCGAGAAACATCTGGGTGCGTGGCAATGGTCTTGCCATCCCTCCTGGGACTGTAGCAAGACAGCGCAGCCACCTGAACCTTGATGGAGCTTAGGGAGAGACCCTTCTGAAGCCCATCCTGCAGGAAATCCAGAATAGGGATAGTAGTCACATGTGGATTGGTGCCATGAGTGTTGCACCAGGCTTCAAACACTCTCCAAATCCTGACGTAGGTGAGGGATGTGGAAAACTTGCGAGCTCGGAGAAGTGTATCTATCACCGGCTCCGAGTAACCTCTCTTCTTCAGTCTAGCCCTCTCAATGGCCAGACCGTAAGAGAGAATTGAGCCAGATCCTCGTGGAGGATGGGAACCTGACTTAGGAGGTCCCTGAGAGGAGGCAGGGGAAGGGGCTCCCCTGCCAGTAGTCTTCTCATGTCCGCGTACCAGGGTCTTCTTGTCCAGTCTGGTGCCACTAGAAGAACTAGGCCCCGGTGCTTCTGAATCTTGTGGATAAGGGTGCCCAGCAGGGGCCACGGAGGAAAAGCGTATAGCAGGGTCCATGGAGACCATGGCTGAACAAGGGCGTCGATCCCGTGAGAGAACGGATCTCGCTTGCGGCTGAAGTATCTGGGTACTTGAGCATTGGACCTGTCCGCTAGTAAATCCATGTCCGGAATCCCCCAGTGATCCACAATCATCTGGAAGGCTGTGGGCGACAGCTGCCATTCCCCCGGATTTAGGCTTTCTCTGCTGAGGAAGTCTGCCGTGGTGTTGTCCCTCCCGGCAATGTGGACGGCGGAGATGTCCTGAAGATTTGCCTCTGCCCAAGCCATCAGCGGGGCTATCTCTAGGGACACCTGTCGGCTTCTGGTTCCGCCCTGACGGTTGATGTATGCCACCGTGGTGGCGTTGTCGGACATCACTCTGACTGCCCGGTTCCGCAGTCTGTGAGCAAATTGCAGGCAGGCTAACCGGACTGCCCGTGCCTCTAGATGGTTGATGTTCCACCCTGACTCTTCCCTGTTCCATCGCCCTTGTGCGGTGAGTTCTTCGCAGTGTGCTCCGCATCTGCTCAGACTGGCATCTGTGGTGAGCAGAGTCCACGTGGGGGAGGACATCTTCGACCCCCTGCTCGTGTGGTTGGACTGCAACCACCACCGTAACTGGGTCCGCACTCTGGCTGGCAGAGGTAGATGCACGGAGTAATTCCGGAAGTGAGGGCTCCAGCGAGAGAGCAGGGAGCGTTGTAGAGGTCTCATATGGGCCCTTGCCCAGGGTATAACTTCCAGGGTGGATGCCATGAGGCCGAGAACCTGCAGATAATCCCAAGCTATGGGCCGGCTGGCTCCCATCAAGGACTGGAGATGCGTCTGAAGTTTTAACCTTCTCTTGGTGGTGAGACTGACTTTGTCTGCCTGGGTGTCGAACTGGACTCCCAGGTATTCCAGTGATTGGGAAAGGCTGTAGGCAACTCTTGTTTAGGTTGACTACCCATCCCAGGCTTTCCAGAAGGGCGATCACTCTGTTGGTTGCCCGATGGCTCTCCTCTCGTGATTTTGCCCTGATCAGCCAATCATCTAGGTAGGGATGGACCAGGATTCCTTCCAGTCTGAGCACCGCTGCTACCACTACGATCACCTTGGTGAAAGTCCGCGGCGCCGTGGCTAGCCCGAAGGGCAAAGCCCGGAATTGAAAGTGGCGTCCCAGAACCTTGAAGCGTAGGTAGCGCTGATGATCCGAATGGATCGGGATAGGCAGGTAGGCTTCTGACAAGTCTAACGCCGTGAGGAATTCTCCTGGCTGTACTGCGGTCTTGACTGAGCGCAGAGTTTCCATGCGAAACCTCGGGACCTTTAAGTATCGGTTGACTGACTTGAGGTCCAGTACAGGCCGGAAAGTGCCCTCTTTCTTGGGTACCATGAAATAAATGGAATAATGTCCAGAATCCATTTCCCATGCAGGTACTGGGACTATGGCTTTCAAGGACAGGAGCCTCGCCAGGGTAGCTTCCAATGCTGCCCTCTTGTGGATTGGACACGGAGATTCCACAAACCTGTCCGGAGGGAGATAATGGAAGTCCAGATAATACCCCTCTCGGATGATGGCGAGGACCCACTGATCCGACGTAATCTCGACCCATCTGGGGTAGAAGAGGGTTAACCTGCCCCCTATGGCTCCGTCCCCCGGATGGATCGGCTGATTCTCATTGGGAGGCGCGGCCGGGCCCTGAACCCGAGCTGGCTCCCCTCTTATGCTGCTTGGTCCAAAAGGACTGGTTCCTGGCCTGAGGACGAGGTGCCTGGTAGCGACTCCTATAGGGAATGAAGCGTTGGGAGCTTCTGCCTCTGGATGGCCTTGGAAAGGCGCGCTGGTTCCTCTTGAACCTGTCTTCCGGCAGTCGAGGTACTGGAGAGGCGCTCCATGTGCTGGCCAGTTTATCAATGTTGCTGCCGAACAGGAGAGAGCCCTTAAAGGGCATTCTGGTGAGGCGTCTTAGAAGGAGCATCGGCTGACCAATTCCGTATCCAGAGCTGCCTCCTGGCAGCTACAGAAGATGAGACCCCCTTGGCTGTCGTACGGACTAGGTCAGATGCGGCATCCATGAGGAACGAGAGAGCTGACTCCATGTCCGCTGCCAGAGCATTGTTCCTGACCTGTGACAAACAGGAACGCGTCACCACTGTGAAGCAAGTTGCGATCCGCAAAGATAGAGCTGCCACCTGAAAGGTCTGTTTCAGGATGGCGTCCAGTCGCCGGTCATGAGGCTCCTTGAGGGCCGCCCCCCCCCCCCTCAACTGGAATGGTAGTGCGCTTGACCACAGCGCTAACCAAGGCGTCCACCTGAGGGCACGCCAGCATCTCCTTGATTGCCGGATCCAGGGGGTACATGCCCGTCAGGGCCCGACCCCCTTTGAATGAGGCCGCTGGTGCAGCCCATTCCAAATCTATCAGTTGCTGTGCGGCTTGCAAGAAGGGAAAATGGCGGGCTGTAGGACGAAGACCTTCCAGCAGAGGGTTCTGCGTAGATGGCACCATAGTGCTGGGGCCTGTAATAGCCAACTCCGCCAGGCACTGAGATACCACGTCAGAGAGATCTTCCTTGGGAAAGAACCGCCTCATGGTTCAATATGGCTCAATCCCCGAGGGAAGTTCCCCCTCCTCGGGGGTTCGGACTCATCCTCTGAAACATCAGGGTCCGCATGAACCGGACTGCCCGGAGGAGGGTGCCCACGATAAGGGCGCGAAGGTCCAGGGTCAGGATCAGCTGGAGCAGCAGCAGGGCCTGGACGGGAAGCTGATTGCATCTGCACAAAGGCATGGATCCCCTTAAAGAGATCCACCCAGGAAATGGAGGCGGTCTCTAGTCGTCGGGGTACCAGGTCCCCCGGGATCCCAGGTTATTCGAGACTGCCCGCTAGATCCGGGGTGGCCCCTGACAACAAACCTCGGTTGAGACTGGTCCTGGCCCGAGGCTCCCACGGCCTCCTCACATTGGGCACAAAGGGAGTCTGGCTCCTCGCTGTGCGTGGCCCTAAGCTGGCATGCTGAGCAGAGGCCGGGAGCTTTCACGCCGGAATCAGGAGGAGACGCCGGAGCGTTCGAGTGCTCCATATCGCGCTGAAGAATATGCGCCTAATACAATATGCGCTCAATAATATGCGGCAGCAATATACGCTCAATACAATATGCCCTCAATAATATGCGGTCAGCAATATACGCTCAATGATATACAATATACGCTAAATGATATACAATACGTGCTCAGTAATATGCGGTGAGCAATATGCGCTCAATAAGATACAGCAAATATTGCTTACCTGATGTAACAGGTGTTCTCACAGGACAGCAGGATGTTAGTCCTCACAAATGGGTGACATCGAGGATGGAGCCCAACCATGGAAAACTTCTATCAAAGTTTCAGGAACTTTGACTGGCCCCTACTGGGCATGCCCAGCACGGCACTAACCCTGCAGCCAGCAGGGGTCTCCCTTCAGTCTTGTTTCAAAGCTACAGGCAGTGCCGAAAAATGACATAAGAAAAAACGAACCCAACACCGCGGGGTGGTGGGCGGGTTTCGTGAGGACTAACATCCTGCTGTCATGTGAGAACACCTGTTACATCAGGTAAGCAACATTTGCTTTCTCACAGGACAAGCAGGATGGTTGTCCTCACAAATGGGTGAGTACCGAGCTGAGGATGTCCTATCGTGCACCAAATGTACCCAACGGCGTGCAACAGGCACAACAACTGGGGTGTAATTTGGTAGAGGGCATCCGCACTCTACCGGGAAGGTGGAAGGGTGTTGGTACCTTATGCTGGAAAAAGGTTACGCAAGACAGACTGGCCGAAGATGGAATCCTGTCTTCCGGCTTTGTCCAAGCAATAATGGGTTGCAAATGTATGGAGGGAACTCCAGGTGGCAGCCTTGCAGATGTCAGGAAGCGGCACCGATCGAAGGTGTGCTACTGAAGTCACCATGGCCCTCACAGAGTGTGCTTTAACACGGTCCTGGAAAGGAATGCCAGCTTGCTGATAGCAAAAGGAGATGCAGTCCGCCAACCAGGAGGAAAGAGCCTGCTTACCCACAGGTTGCCCTAACTTGTTAGGATGGAAAGAGACGAATAATTGAGTGCTCTTCCTGTGGGCAACTGTACGGTCTAGATAAAATGCTAGAGCCCGTTTACAGTCAAGGGTATGCAGAGTCTGTTCCCCGGAGTTGGAGTGGGGCCTGGGAAAGAAGATAGGTAGTATGATGGATTGATTAATATGAAACTCCGAAACTACCTTAGGTAAGAATTTAGGGTGAGTGTGGAGTACCGCCCGGTCCTGCAGGAGTTTAGTGTAAGGCGGATAGATAACTAGGGCCTGTAGTTCACTAACCCTGCGAGCTGAAGTGATAGCCAAAAGGAATAACACTTTCCATGTGAGATATTTTAGGTCACAGGAGTGAAGAGGTTCAAAAGGTGGTTTCATAAGGCGACCAAGAACCAGATTAAGGTCCCAAGATGGGGCCGGAGGACGTAAAGGTGGCTTCAAATGGAGCAAGCCTTTAAGAAAGCGTGTTACAAGGGGTTGTACTGAAATAGGGACACCCCCGATACCTTTATGGAAGGCGGCTACCGCACTGACATGCATTCTAATGGAAGAGGTCTTTAGACCTGATTCTGATAAATGCCAGAGATAGTCCAAGAATTTGGAAATTGGACAGGAAAGGGGATCAAGGGACTGAGAAGTGCACCATGATGTATACCTTTTCCATTTGTATGAATAAGATTTTCTTGTGGAAGGCTTTCGTGAAGCGATCAGGACACGAGAAACTGAATCCGAAAGGTTAAATGGTTGAAGGACTAACCTTTCAACATCCATGCCGTCAGGGACAAGGCTTGGAGGTTGGGATGGAGGAGGCATCCGTCGTTTTGAGTGACCAGATGCGGGTCCTGTCCCAGAGGAATATGCCTGCGGATGGAGAGATCCTGGAGTATGGGAAACCACACTTGGCGTGGCAAGTGCGGTGCTATCAGGATCATGGTTCCCCTGTCCTGACGTAGCTTCACGAGAGTCTTCGACAGAAGAGGAAGTGGAGGGAATGCATAAAGCAGACCGGTTGTCCACGTGAGGGAGAATGCATCCCTGGGCCGAGAGTGCTGGCTCCGAATGAGAGAGCAGTAATTGTCCACTTTGTGGTTCTGAGGGGACGCAAAGAGGTCTATGTGGGGATAACCCCATTGCTGGAAAAGAGTGGTTGCTACCAAGAGATTGAGGGACCACTCGTGTGGGTGGAAGACACGGCTCAGTTTGTCTGCCAAGACATTGTTCACTCCCGGCAAGTAGGTGGCTCTGAGGTACATGGAGTGGGAGAGGGCTTCTGCCCAAATCTGCGCAGCTTCCTGACACAAAGAAAGGAACCTGTGCCCCCCTGCTTGTTTATGTACCACATGGCCACCTGGTTGTCCGTCTGAATCAAGATTACATGGTTCGATAGGCAATCTTGAAAAGTCCTGAGAGCATGTCGTATTGCTCGAAGTTCCAGGAAGTTGATCTGGTGTTTGGCTTCCTCTAAAGACCAGAATCCTTGGGTTTGTAAATTGTTTACATGGGCTCCCCAACCAACGTTGGAAGCGTCGGTTGTGAGAATTATTTGAGGATCTGGTAGGTGAAAAGGCAAGCCCTGTAGGAGGTTGGATTGAGTTTTCCACCAGACAAGAGACAGACGGAGTGCATCGGTGATGCGAACAATGGAGGACAGAGGCTGAACAGCTTGGATCCATTGTGATCTCAGAGTCCATTGCATGACTCTCATGGCCAGGCGGGCCATGGCAGTCACATAAACTGAGGAGGCCATGTGTCCCATCAGAATGAGGAATTGTCGAGCTGTTGCTGTGCGTTGAGACTGCAACTGGCAAGCTAGGGACACAAGGATTTGGACTCGTTGATGAGGAAGGAAGGCTTTTGCCTGTAAGGTGTCCAAGTCTGCCCCAATGAAGGATAAGGTCTGAGATGGGATTAAGTAGGATTTCTCGTAATTGACAAGAAACCCTAGAGAAAGTAGAGTTTGAATTGTCAGGGTCAGGGAGGACCGAGCGATTTGCTGGGTTGGGGCCCTGATTTACTAATCGTCCAGATAGGGGTAGACGTGGACACCTTCCTTCCTGAGAAATGCAACTACCACGAGGCATTTGGTGAAAACTCGTGGTGCGGATGCCAGGCCGAAAGGGAGCACTCGGTATTGATAGTGATTTCGGCCTACTAAAAAACGGAGGTATTTGCGATGAGGTTGAGTTATCGCAATGTGAGTATAGGCGTCTTTTAGGTCTAGAGAGCAGAGCCAGTCCCCTCTTTGCAGCAGAGGGAGAAGCGAGCCCAGGGTTACCATCTTGAACTTCTCTCTGTGAAGGTACTTGTTGAGGGCCCGTAGGTCCAGGATTGGTCGAAGTCCTCCTGACTTTTTTGGGATCAGAAAGTACCTGGAGTAGAACCCTAGTCCTTGTTGTGAGGGAGGAACGGGTTCTATAGCGTTTGACTGGAGGAGAAGGGAAACTTCCTGCTCGAGAAGAACAGAGCGATCGGCCTGCATGGGTGGGGAGTCTGAAGGGAGAGTCAGGAAGTTGAGGTGGTAACCATATGCAATTATCGCTATCACCCATTGATCTGTGGTGATATGATGCCATTTTTCTAGAAAGTGGCTTAACCGACCTCCTACTGGTATGGTTGGAAGAGGGATTTGGCAACTGCTCTCTAATTGAAAGTCAAAAACCCAATGCAGGGCCAGGTTGTGGAGCTGCTGCGGGCTTTTGTTTTCGAGGCTGGTGAGGCTGAGATTTATGGTAAGGCCTCGCAGACCTAGACTTGGTTTGTGGGGGATATGGGGGATAATACTTCCATGGACAGAAGAAGGACTTTTTTGGGTCCTTCTTGAACGGCTGTTTAGAAGGTAAGTCAGAAGGAATGGATGAGAGCTGTTTAAGTGTCTCATGATGATCCTTCAATTCAGCAACGATTTGCTGAATTTGCTCACCAAACAAATTATCCCCTAGACAGGGCAGGTCAGAGAACCTGTCCTGAACCTCCAGATGAAGGTCAGATGACTTAAGCCAAGCCCAGCGTCTTGCGGAGATGGCCGTAGCAGAAAGTCTGGTGGAAGCATCAAAGATGTCGTAAGCTGTTCTTATCTCATGCTTCCCAGCTTCAAACCCTTTATTTAGTAGGGATTGAAGTTGTGGTTGGAACTGCTCTGGTAAGGTATCTGAGTACTCCTGTATCTGTTTAAGAATGACCCTATTGTATTGGGTCATATATAGCTGATAAGAGGCTATTCTGGAAATTAGCATGGCTCCTTGGTATACTTTCCTACCTATACTATCTAGGAATTTATTTTCCTTAGTAGGAGGTATGGAAGAATGTGGCTTTATTCTTTTAGCTTTCTTTTGAGCTGATTCTACCACAACAGAGTGGTGGTCTAGCTGAGGTTTCTGAAAGCCAGGTGCTGACTGTACAAGATAGGTAGAGTCCGCTTTTTTGTTTACTGGAGCAACAGATCCAGGAGATTCCCAATTCTTTTTTAGAAGGTCCAGAAAAACCTGATGAATTGGAATAGAAGTGATGACTTTAGGGGCATCCAAGAATT
This sequence comes from Rhinatrema bivittatum, assembly GCF_901001135.1. Classification (NCBI taxonomy): domain Eukaryota; kingdom Metazoa; phylum Chordata; class Amphibia; order Gymnophiona; family Rhinatrematidae; genus Rhinatrema; species Rhinatrema bivittatum. The sequence continues at coordinate 819,157,917 of NC_042615.1, forward strand.
GGAGCAACTCCATCATCTGGTGCCTGTCATCTTGCTCCGATTGAAATTTATGAAAGAGAGGTCCTCAGGAGGAGAACGCTTTCTACTTCCCGCAGGAGAGGGTGGTGAAGGCAAATCATCGGTGTCTGTGGAGGCATCACCCCAGGTGTCATAAGGATCAGGTTGCTGACCTGTAGGACCATGAGGGGGTTGGATACCTGAAGGCCCCGGTTGAGGCTCCGAGAAACTCGAAGGAACTGCCGGGGGTATCGAGAAAGTCCTCTATGGCATCGGTGCCGGCATCGGTGCCGGTGCCGGCATCGAAGGAATCGGTGTCGGCATCGAAGGTATGGGTGCCATCATCGAAATTCTCGATGGAGCTGATGTGCGTATCGCCCCCGTGGAATGTATCGGTGGTGAGGGACGACATGGTACCAATGGTACTACCCCCAAAGGGGGAATTCGGTACGGTGTTTCTCCACCCGATGAGATAGCTGTCGGAGACCCGGGTATCAACGGAGGAAGGGCAGTCACAAGCGCTTCCATCCGGGCAAGCAGCGGTGCCAGTGCTGCTGGAATCGGGTCGGTGACCGGTTCCACTCTCGGTGCCAGAGGAATCTGGAACCGTTGCATCGCCTTGTCGATGGCCTCCTGGACCAGCCGGTCCAGTTCTACCCGGAGACCTGGGGTAACAATACCCGGCTCCATGGGACAGGGAGGCTGAGGCTGAGCTGGAGGGACCACCGTCACCGGTGGAGTCGCGGCTCCCAAACCCCGAAGGGGTGAGGGTTGCCTCGGTGTCTGCGAGACAGGAGTGGACGGTGCCACTTCTGGTCGAGACTTCTTCGGAGGAGGCTCGGACACTACTGAGGTCGATGACTTCGATTCCTCAACGGTCCAAGATTTGTGACGTCGATGGTGATGTTTTTCTCTCCGATCCCTGCGATCTTCGGGGGAAGGGACGGGAGTCGATGGCCGCAGAGTCATCGATGGCAGGCGGTCACCGGGAGGCTGTCGACGATGGTGAGACTTCGACTGTGCCGGTTCCGATGACGTCGATGCAATCGATGGCGTCGGAGTGTGAGCATGGAAAAGGAGTCCCATTTTCTCCATTCTGGCTTTGCGACCTTTTGGTGTCATTAAGGCACATTTGGTGCAAGTCAGGACATCATGTTCACTCCCTAAACACAAAACACAGACTCTATGTGGGTCTGTGATGGACATAGTACGTGTACAGTCCGGGCACCGACGGAACCCCGACGCCATGGCCATAGGCCAAAAATTTAGCCGCGGGATGGTCGACTGCCAACAGGCCTCAAGGGCCGAACTCGACGGTAGTCGACAAAAACAACGGCAAAAACTTACCGAAGTACCGCGGAGCAAAATTTGAAGAGGGGAGACCCCTGAGGGGCAAATTTTTCTTCAAGAAATTAGTTGAAGAAATTCCTGTCAGGAATGTGGTAAGAGCTCCATAACCGCGTGGCTTACTGTTGCACGGAAAAAAGAAGACTGAAGGGAGACCCCTGCTGGCTGCAGGGTTAGTGCCATGCTGGGCATGCCCAGTAGGGGCCAGTCAAAGTTCCTGAAACTTTGACAGAAGTTTTCCGTGGTTGGGCTCCATCCTCGATGTCACCCATTTGTGAGGACAACCATCCTGCTTGTCCTGTGAGAAAGGCGCCTATCATGGGCGCTCAATACCTGAACAAGGCCGACAAAATGGCGACCTCCGCGGTGTGCCGCATACAGGCAACGCCACCGATCCTCGTACCTCGGAGACCAAAAGTAAGAGATGTACGCCTTACCTGATCCTCGGCGCTTCCCGGCTGGAACCCGGGCGGTCTCCGGCTGCGGGGGGAGAGGGGAGATACCTTCACCGCCGCACTTGAGGAAATGCACCCGCTGCCTCTAGGTCCACGCCGGGACCGAGGCGCCTCTCGGTCCACGCCGGGACCGAGGCGCCTCTCGGTCCACGCCGGGACCGAGGCGCCTCTCAGCCCGGCCCAAGCCCTTCTCGCTCGGGGGCTAGATCCCTGCCGCGATTCGGCCACCGGACCGAGGCATAGACCTCCGAGGGATTGCGGAAATCACCCCGGGAAACTCAACTGGGGGAGGGACCCGAGGGTATCACCGCAGGAGTGCGGGGCTCGCTGTTCTGTAGAAATTTAGTAAGTAGAATGTAGAAAGTAGAAAGTAGTATTGGAAAACACGCTCAGCGAGCGTGCAGGCTCTCCAAACTGCTTTGGAGACGGAAATTACTGAATTGCCTCACTTCCTGTGGGGGTATATGTACCCGTGCTGACGTCAGATCCGTCTCCAACTGCTAGCACGAGCACACTATACCCACTTGTTCTGAGTCCATCTGGCTACACGCTAGGAAAATGATGTTTCCCTGTTATTTATTTGAATAGTTTATATTCCCCTGATCCATAAATCTCAGCAGATTACATAACACTCAAAAATATGATAATCACACAAAAAAAGCACAACAAATACAATAAATGAACACAATTCAAACTTCACGTGAACAGGGAAAAAAAATGAACAATAACAATCAAGTCCATGGAAAGTAAGGCTGCCATGTTGAGATGGATCATGCTTCTAGTTCTCTGGTCAAGTTACATGTGAAATGCAAGAGAGAACAAGTGATTCTTTAACAGTCTCCTGAAGCGTAATATGTCAGTCCCTGCTCTAATCTCCTACGGTAGCTCATTCCAGAACACAAGAACATCATTACTGGACATTCTGTTCCTGGAACTGGCAAATTGGACTACCTTTGGGGAAGGTACCTCTAGATGATTCTTGGAGGCAGAACATAAAGACTGGATTAGATGGTATCTATGGCACTTGTGAGAGAGGTGCAAGATTATAAAACAATTTTAAAAAACAGGCAAAGAACTTTAATCTGCATCTGCCAAGTGACAGGAAGCCAGTGTAGCTTTGCTAATACTGGAGAAATGTGGTCATGTATTGAAGTACCAATTATAAAACTAGCTGAAGATTTTTGGATTAATTGTAAGGATTTGATTGACGAAGAAAGTAAACCCAAATAAATTGCATTTCAGTAGTCAAGTGCTGAAAGGATTAATGATTATGTAACAGGCTGAAATTCTGCAGAACAAAGATATGGCTTCACAGAGTGACGCATAGACAGTTTATAATAGGAAGATTGGATTACAGAATTGATGTGAGGCCATACTGTGAGAGACGAATCAACCAAACTCCCAACGTTTGTGCTTGAAAAGAAATAGGGATAGACTGGCCATCAAAAACAAAACAAGATGGTGATCTAAGGTTTCTCTTTGTCTCATGACACTTCAAACAACCCCTTAATTGGGGGGGGGGGGGGTGTTTCAATGACATTTGAGCACCTTAAATGCAAGTACCAGGTTTTTTAAACTTGCAACAATTCACTACCAGTAACCAATGTAACAGCAAGAGTAACAGTTTAGCTGACGATCTTCGTGATCTACCCATCACAATACATGCAGCAGCATTGTAGGGAGATCACTCTGGACAGCTAACAGCACACTGCTCGAGGAGTCTGAAGTACTTTATAAAACTTCCAAAAATATTCCCAAATGGGCCTTGCTGTTTTTTTGGGTTTGTTTTTTTTTTATCAGTGTTTATATATGGAATTCTTTTATTGTGAATGCCCTTTACGTGAGCCACTTAGGGTTTTTATTTATTTATTTTGTTTATTTATTGGTTTTATATACCGACATTCATTCAAGATATCACATCGGTTCACAGCATAACAAAAAACTAACGCATGTAGGGCGTTTTACATAGAACATGCAAGGGTAGAATGGACATCATAAACAGCAACTATAAACGGCAACTGGGGGAGTAGAAGAATATTTATTTATTTATTTATTTAACGGCTTTTATATACCGACGAACGTTGGGAACATCTCATCAGTTTACAAAGAACAAAATTAGCAACAGGCTTTACAGGTAACGCATGATTAAGGAGGAACAAACTTTACAGGTCACAAGTAACTAAGGAGGAACAAAATTATCAATAGATAGACTTTACAGGGAAAACTTAAACTTAGTGGAGCAATAAATTCTTAAACGTAGAGGAGGCATATATATACAGGATTGCATGTAGGGTATAGAGATAATGCTATATATAAGTGATGTACAGGGATAAGATCGTAAGAGGCAGGGGTAGTCGTGGAGAGAAATATACAGAGTGGTGATAGAGTGCGGGCGGTTAGGTGTAGGAGTGCTTGAAGAACCAAGTCTTGAGGTTTTGCCTGAATGTTTTTGGGCAGGTTTCCTGGCGGAGAGAGGTTGGTAGTTTGTTCCAGAGGAAAGGATCTGCTAGGGAGAGGGCCCTTTCATTTGTGGCACGAAGCTTAGTAAGCTTGGGTGAGGGGGTATGTAGTGTGGCCAGGTATTGTTTTCTAGTGGGTCTGTTATTGTTGTGAAAGGTGAAATGTTCTTTAAACCAGTGCATGTTCTGGTTGTGAAGGGATTTGTGAATTAGGGTGAGAGCTTTGAAGGTAATTCTGGATGCTACGGGTAACCAATGCAGATGTTTGAGTACCGGGGTTATGTGATCATTTTTGTGGGTGTTGGTGAGAATCCGGGCAGCTGCATTTTATATATAACTATATACAGAAGAACTATGTACAGGGGTTAAATGCATTGAACTGCGAAACTATTTCTATAACATGCAACAAAAGTGGAATGCTAAAGCCTTAAAAGGGTTATAAATAAACAAACAACCATACTTAGATTTCCAATCCATCAGACAGTAGCACAGCTTTTCAACACCAGATATGACTCTGGTTTGAGCCCTCCAACTATCCACACTAGGGTTAGTTTTCCACAAGGAGGCAACTGTGAACCGGGTTGCCAAAAGCAATAGAGATATCAGAGCCCTGTATTTAACAAGGACTCCCCTAAGCCTGTCCATTTACCCAACATTCCCAAAAGCCATGGACAGGTGAAAAGGATACTCAATGTTATATATTTCTTATGTCACAGCCGACAAAAATGTGTTAACCCCTTGACACTCCCACCACATATGTAAATATATGCCCAGTTCTCCACAACCCCTCCAACATCTAGGGCTTGCTCCCATGTATATATCTGCAAAGTAACAAGGAGTATGATATGCTCTATGGAGTAACAATCATCAGTTCGATGTTTTTAGCACATAAGGACATTTTTATGCGCAGACACTCATAAGTTTTTCCAGTCTTTAGCAGTGAGTGTAAGATTCAAATCCTCATTCCATTTATTAATTAACCTGGCATCTGTACTCAAGAAGAAAATTATTCCTTACCTGCTAATTTTCGTTCCTGTAATACCATGGATCATTCCAGACGGTGGGTTATGTTCCATGTCCAACAGATGGAGTCAGAACACAAAATTCTCAGGGGAGGACCCATATAGCAAATGTTGCTTACCTGATGTAACAGGTGTTCTCACAGGACAGCAGGATGTTAGTCCTCACAAATGGGTGACATCGAGGATGGAGCCCACCACGGAAAACTTCTGTCAAAGTTTAAACAGAACTTTGACTGGCCCCTACTGGGCATGCCCAGCAAGGCACTGACCCTGCAGCCAGCAGGGGTCTCCCTTCAGTCTGATTTTCAAAGCTACAGGCAGTGCCTAAAAAGTAAAAACAAAACAAACCCAACACCGCGGGGTGGCGGGCGGGTTTCGTGAGGACTAACATCCTGCTGTCCTGTGAGAACACCTGTTACATCAGGTAAGCAACATTTGCTTTCTCACAGGACAAGCAGGATGGTTGTCCTCACAAATGGGTGAGTACCGAGCTGAGGATGTCCTGACTTGCACCAATTGCACCCAATGACGTGCAACAGGCACAACAACTGGGGTGGAATTTGGTAAAGGGCATCCGCACCCTACCGGGAAGGTGGAAGGGTGTTGGTACATCAGGTTGGAAAAAGGTTACGCAAGACAGACTGGCCGAAGATGGAGTCCTGTCTTCCAGCCTTGTCCAAACAATAATGGGCTGCAAAAGTATGGAGAGAACTCCAGGTTGCAGCTTTGCAGATGTCAGGAAGCGGCACCGATCGAAGGTGTGCCACTGACGTCGCCATGGCCCTCACAGAGTGTGCTTTCACACGGTCTTGAAAAGGAATGCCAGCTTGCTGATAGCAAAAAGAAATGCAGTCCGCCAACCAGGAGGAAAGAGCCTGCTTACCCACAGGATGTCCTAACTTGTTAGGATGGAAAGAGACAAATAATTGAGTGCTCTTCCTGTGAGCAACTGTACGGTCTAGATAAAAAGCTAGAGCTCGCTTGCAGTCTAGGGTATGCAGAGTCTGTTCCCCGGAGTTGGAGTGGGGCCTGGGAAAAAAGATAGGTAGTATGATGGATTGATTAATATGAAACTCAGAAACTACCTTAGGTAAAAATTTAGGGTGAGTGCGGAGTACCGCCCGGTCCTGCAGGAGCTTAGTGTAAGGCGGATAGGTAACTAGGGCCTGCAATTCACTAACCCTGCGAGCTGAAGTGATAGCCAAAAGGAATAACACTTTCCATGTGAGATACTTTAATTCACAGGAGTGGAGAGGTTCGAAAGGAGGTTTCATTAGACGACCAAGAACCAGATTAAGGTCCCAAGATGGGGCCGGAGGACGTAAGGGTGGCTTCAGATGGAGCAAGCCTTTAAGAAAACGTGTTACCAGGGGTTGTACTGAAATAGGGACACCCTGTACACCTTTATGGAAGGCGGCTACCGCACTGACATGCATCCTAATGGAAGAGGTCTTTAGACCGGATTCCGATAGGTGCCATAAATAGTCCAAGAACTTAGAGATTGGACAGGAAAGGGGATCAAGGGACTGAGAAGTGCACCATGATGTGTACCTTTTCCATTTATATGAATAGGATCTTCTGGTAGAGGGCTTTCGTGAAGCTATCAGGACACGAGAAACCGAATCCGAAAGGTTAAAAGGCTGAAGGACTAACCTTTCAACATCCATGCCGTCAGGGACAAGGCTTGGAGGTTGGGATGGAGGAGGCATCCGTCGTTTTGAGTGAGCAGATGCGGATCCGTTCCCAGAGGGATGTGCCTGTGGATGGAGAGATCCTGGAGTATGGGAAACCACACTTGGCGTGGCCAGTGGGGTGCTATCAGGATCATGGTTCCTCCGTCCTGGCGTAGCTTCACGAGAGTCCTTGACAGAAGAGGAAGTGGAGGGAATGCATAAAGCAGACCTGTCGTCCACTTGAGGGAGAAGGCATCCCTCGGCTGAAAGTGTTGGCTCCGAATGAGAGAGCAGTAATCGTCCACTTTGTGGTTCTGAGGGGACGCAAAGAGGTCTATGCGGGGAAAACCCCACTTGTGAAACAGAGAGGTCACTACCAGAGGATCGAGTGACCACTCGTGTGGCTTGAAGACACGGCTCAGCTGGTCTGCCAAAACATTGTCTACTCCCGGCAGGTAAGTGGCCCTGAGGTACATAGAGTGGGAGAGGGCTTCCGCCCAGATCTGCGCAGCTTCCTGACACAGAAGGAAGGAGCCTGTGCCTCCCTGCTTGTTTATGTACCACATGGCCACTTGGTTGTCCGTCTGGATTAAGATTATCTGATGGAATAGATGATCTTTGAAAGTTCGGAGTGCATAGCGGATTGCGCGAAGTTCCAGGAAATTTATCTGGTGTTCGGCTTCCTCTTTGGACCATAACCCTTGGGTTTGTAATTCGTCCACATGGGCTCCCCAACCGATGTGAGAAGCGTCGGTGGTTAGGATTACTTGCGGATCCGGTGGAAGAAAAGGTAAGCCCTGAAGGAGGTTGACCTGAGTTGTCCACCAGGTTAAGGATAGGCGCAGGGCCTGTGTGACTGTGACTATGGAGGACAGAGGCTGAAAAGCTTGGATCCATTGGTGTCGTAGAGTCCATTGTGTTACTCTCATGGCTAGTCGGGTCATGGGAGTGACTTGAACCGAGGATGCCATGTGTCCTAGGAGAATGAGGAACTGGCGAGCCGTGGCAGTGTTTTGAGACTGGAGCTGGCGAGCCAGGGATATTAGGGTGTGGACCCTCTGAAGAGGAAGGTAAGCCTTTGCCTGTAAGGTGTCCAAGTCTGCCCCAATGAAGGATAAGGTTTGAGATGGGACCAAGCAAGATTTCTCGTAATTGACAAGAAACCCTAAGGAAAGGAGTGTTTGAATTGTCAATTTTAGGGAGGATTGAGCAATGTGTTGGGAGGAGGCCCTGATTAGCCAATCGTCCAAGTAGGGGTAGACGTGGACACCTTCCTTCCTTAGGAATGCTGCTACCACTACGAGACATTTGGTAAAGACTCGTGGGGCAGAAGCCAGACCGAAAGGTAGGACACGGTATTGATAATGGTCGTGGCCTACAAGAAACCACAGATATTTGCGATGGGATTGTGTTATCGCAATGTGGGTATAAGCGTCCTTGAGGTCGAGAGAGCACAGCCAATCCCCTTTTTGCAACAGAGGGAGCAAGGCGCCCAGGGTTACCATCTTGAACTTTTCTTTTTGCAGATACTTGTTGAGGGCCCGAAGGTCCAGAATTGGACGTAGCCCCCCTGATTTCTTTGGTATTAGGAAGTATCTGGAATAGAACCCTTTCCCTTGTTGACAAGGAGGGACGGGTTCTATAGCATTTGATTGTAGAAGAAGGGATACTTCTTGATGTAATTGAGTGAAATGGCTGGTTAGACTCCATGCCTGAAGGGGCGGGGAGTCTGGCGGAAGTGTTATGAAGTTGAGGTGGTAACCCTGTGCGAAAATTGCTAGCACCCACTGATCTGAGGTGATCTGTTTCCAACGGTGTAAGAAGTGGAACAGTCGACCCCCCACAGGGATGTGTGGAAGAGGGAAATGGCATGTGCTCAATAGAGGGAAGTCAAAGGCCCGCCGTAGGCCCAGGAGGTGGGGCTACAGTAGGTCTTTGCTTTCTCGGCTGACGAGGCTGAGGCCTGTTAGAGGACTGTGCAGGACGAGCCCTAGTTGACGGAGGGTAGTAGCGACGTGGTCGAAAGAATGACTTCTTAAAGTCCTTCTTTTGCGGTTGCTTGGAGGTCACCTCAGGTGGGACAGATGAGAGTTGTTTCAACGTCTCATGGTGGTCTTTTAACTCCGCCACAATCTGTTGAATTTGCTCTCCAAACAAATTGTCGCCTAAGCAGGGCAAATCAGCAAGACGATCTTGGACTTCTGGGCGAAGGTTGGATGACTTTAACCAAGCCCAACGTCTGGCTGAGATGGCTGTGGCTGAAACCTTCGTGGAAGCATCGAATATGTCATAGGCAGTCCTAATCTCGTGCTTCCCTACCTCAAATCCCTTGTGAAGAAGGGCTTGAAGCTGTGGTTGGTATTGGTCCGGCAACGTGTCAGCATAGTCTTGCATCTGCTTAAAGATGGCTCTGTTGTATTGAGTCATGTAAAGTTGATATGAAGCTATGCGTGAAATCAACGTAGCTCCATGATACACTTTCCGTCCTACACTATCCAGGAGCTTGTTGTCCCTGGTAGGTGGGGTAGAAGAGTGCGGCTTAAGACGCTTGGCCTTCTTCTGCGCGGACTCAACCACAACAGAGCGATGATCCAGTTGAGGTTTTTGGAAACCTGGTGCTGACTGGACAAGGTATGTGGAGTCAGCTTTCTTGTTAACTGGTGACACCGATGAGGGAGATTCCCAGTTTTTCTTGAGCAGATCCAAAAACACCTGGTGTATAGGGATGGAAGCGATGATTTTTGGAGCATCCAGAAATTGAAGTAGTTCCATCATCTGGTGTCTGTCATCAGCTTCAGATTGTAGTTGAAAAGGTACAACTTCTGACATTTCTTTCACAAAATTAATGAAAGATAGATCCTCAGGAGGAGATCTTTTTCTACTCTCTGTAGGAGATGGTGGCGAAGGCAGATCTGTGTCAGAAGAGGTATCATCATCATCACCCCAGGTATCGTAGGGATCATGTGTGGCTTGTAGCCCTGATGGACCTGGCTGAGGCTCTGAAGGCATCGATGGAAACCGAGGTGGAATCGGTGCGGTAGGTGGAACCAGAAATGGCATCGATGGCTTCGGTGCTGCCGATGGAATCGGTGCCTGGCGCGGAATCGATGGAGCCGAAGGATATATCGGTGGAGATATACCCGAAGGTACCGATAGAACTACCCCGGAAGGGGGAATTCGAAACGGTGTTTCTCCTGCCGATGAGAAACCAGTCGGAGACGGTGGTGTTGTCGATGGCACTGGAATCACCGATGGAAGGGCCGTAATGAGTGCCTCCATGCGGCTCAGTAGCGGTGCTAGCGCTTGTATCAACGGCTCGGTGGTCGGTTCCCTCCTCGGTGGCGAAGCTGGTGCCGGCGTCGGTGCCGGGGGCGGCACTGGAACCGGTGCCGGAGACGGTGCCGATGGAGGTTGTAATTTCTTCATCGCTTTCTCGATGGCCTCCTGGACCAGCCGGTCCAGTTCTGCCCGGAGACCAGGGGTAACCATACCCGGCTCGACGGGAGAGGGAGGCTGAGGCAGGGCCGGAGGGACCACCGTAACCGGTGGGATCACGGCCCCCACACCCCGAGAGGGTGAGGGTTTCCTCGATGCCGGCGAACGAGACGTGGAGGGCGTCCGGTCTGTTCGCGGCTTCTTTGTCGGTGGCTCGGCTTGAGCAGAGGTCGATGGCTGTGGATCCTCGACAGGCTGAGACTTATGCCGTCGATGGCGGTGCTTTTCTTTCCGATCCCCTCGCCCATCCGGGGAAGGGACGGGAGTCGACGGCCGAGAAGCGATCAATGGCGGACGGTCACCGGAGGGTTGACGATGATGGTACAACTTCGATGGTGCCGGTTCCGATGACGTCGATGCTATCGATGGCGTTGGGGTTGGTGCATGGAAGAGGAGCCCCATCTTCTCCATCCTGGCTTTGCGACCCTTGGGTGTCATTAAGGCACATTTGGTGCAAGTCAGGACGTCATGCCCACTACCCAAACACATTACACAAACCCTGTGGGGGTCTGTGATGGACATAGTCCGGGTACAATCCGGACAACGACGGAACCCCGTTGCCATGGCTGGAAGCCAAAATTTAGGCTGGGGATCGGTAAGTGCCCACAGGCCTCAAGGGCCAAAATCGACGGCAGTCGATGGAAGAAGGCAAAAAACTTACCGGGTTCCGTAAGATGACTAAAAAATTAGTCGAAGGGAGACCCCTGAGGGGCAAATTTTCTTAGGAAATTAATTTCCAAATTCCTGTCAGGAACGTGGTTAGAGAGCTCCTTTCACCGCGTGGCAACTGCTGCGCGGAAAAAAGAAGACTGAAGGGAGACCCCTGCTGGCTGCAGGGTCAGTGCCTTGCTGGGCATGCCCAGTAGGGGCCAGTCAAAGTTCTGTTTAAACTTTGACAGAAGTTTTCCGTGGTGGGCTCCATCCTCGATGTCACCCATTTGTGAGGACAACCATCCTGCTTGTCCTGTGAGAAAACCACGCCTCCCCTGTAACAGCTCTCAGTAACTAGACTAACAAAGCCCAAAAGAGAGAGACTAAAAACAGAGGGATCAAGTAATCAAAGAAGGAATTGAAATAACCGCTGTCCAAATAAACAGCAACTAAATTCTGAACAGTGAACTTGCGAACAGCAGTGCGTGAACAAAAAAGACGCACAGTATTCGAAATACAGAGTAAAAGATTGTTAAGACAGGTAGGCAGGGATGTCCCACAAGCAAACCCCTAAACCAAGGGAGGGTGTCTGGAATGATCCATGGTATTACAGGAACGAAAATTAGCAGGTAAGGAATAATTTTCTTTTCCCTGTACATACCAGGATCATTCCAGACGGTGGGATGTACCAAAGCTTTCCCATCACGGGTGGGCCGCAGACAGCCCTGCTCATATTACCTTGTCTCCAAGCTGACCGCCCGACGGAGCAACGACGTCCAGGCGATAATGTCTCGCAAAAGTATGGATCGACTTCCAGGTGGCCGCCCTACAAATCTCCTGAGTGGAGAAGGAGGAGCTCTCCACCCAAGATGTCGCCTAGGCTCGAAGAGAATGAGCCTTGACAACCAGCGGAGGGGACTTACCTACGCCAAGGTACACTGCTATGATCGCTCCCTTCAACCACCGCGCTATAGATTGGAGGCCATGCAACCCTTCCGGGGTCTGGACCAAAGGATAAACAGATGATCGGAGAGCCGAAAATCATTAGTCACCTCCAGATAGCGTATCAGAGACCGCCGTACATCCAGTCTACGCAGGTCTCCAGACTCAGAAGAGGCAAAAGATGGTAATTCCACCGATTGGTTGAGGTAGAATGCCGAAACCACTTTAGGGAGAAAAGAAGGAACCGTCCTCAGCGAAATCCCTTCAGGCGTGAAACGAAGGTATGGTTCACGACAGGATAGGGCCTGCAGCTCGGAAATACGTCTTGCTGAACTGATTGCCACGAGAAAAATGGTCTTGAGAGTGACGTCCTTGATGGTAGCCGAGCTTAGAGGTTCGAACGGCGAACCACAGAGGACTCGGAGCACCAGATTCAGATTCCACGACGGACAAGGTGGGCGAATCGGAGGCTTCAAGTGTTTCACTCCTTTAAGGAAATGGGACATCCGGATGCGAGGACAGAAACTCCTTATTTCCACTGCGAAGAAAAGCCCCCAAGGCCGCCACCTGAACCCGAAGAGAATTATAAGCAAGACCCAAATCCAAACCTGCCTGCAAGAAGGAAAGGACTTCCCATGCACTGAGGCCTGCATGGGAAGAATGTCATTCGCTCCACACCAATCCTCAAAGACCTTCCAGACTTGAACATAGGTAACAGAGGTGGACATCTTACGTGCTTTCAGTAGCGTTGAAATAACCGGCTCCGGATAACCGCGCCTCCTCAACTGACCCCTCTCAAAAGCCAGGCCGCAAGACAGAAGCGATCTGCCTCCTTGAAAAATATTGGTCCCTGGCGTAGAAGACGTGGCAGCTGACCGAGACGAAGGGGACCCTCCACAGTCAGATTGCGCAGATCTGCGAACCACGGTCGTCGGGGCCACTCTGGTGCCACAAGGATCACCGGCCCTTGGTGTGCCTCTATCCTGCGGATGACCTTGCCCACGAGGAGCCACGGTGGGAAAACATATAGGAGACAGTGGCGCGGCCAGGGCAGGACCAGCGCGTCCATGCCCTTGGTGCCGCACTCCCGCCTGCGGCTGAAGAAGCGGGCGGCCTTTGCATTTCCGGCGGTTGCCATTAGGTCTACGTGCGGTGTCCCCCATCGCCGTACTATTATCCGCATCGCCTGCTGCGAGAGCTCCCACTCTCTGGGATCCAAGTTTTGTCGGCTGAGAAAGTCCGCCTGTACGTTGTCCACTCCCGCTGTATGCGAGGCCACTAGTCGTTGGAGGTGAAGCTCTGCCCACTCCATCAATTTGTCGGTTTCCAGAGAGACCGACTTCTCGTGCCTCCCTGGCGATTGATGTACGCCACTGTAGTCGCATTGTCCGATAGCACCCTGACTGCTTGATGGCGTACTATGGGGAAGAAACCCTGTAACGCCAGACTGGTCTCCAAGCGGTTGATGGGCCACTTCGACTGTTCCTCCGTCCACCGACCCTGGATTGAGCTGTCCCGACAGACCGCTCCCCAGCCTGTGAGGCTGGCGTCCGTGGTGATAATCACCCAATCCGGGTCCTCCAGCGACACCCCCTGAGCTAGGTGTCGTGGTTCCAGCCACCAATGGAGACTGATGAAGGTTCCTCTCAGAATTGGAAGGATTGCCTGGAAATCTCTCGACACTGGCTGCCACCGGGAGAGTAGGGAACTCTGCAGAGGCCTCAGATGCACAAATGCCCAAGGAACCAGATCGATGGTCGAGGCCATGGTCCCCAGTACCTGCAGGTAGTCCCAGGCAGTGGGCATCTCGAGCGCCATAAATCCTTGAATCTGCTGACGCAGAGAATGAGCTCTGTCCGGATCAGAAAAACCCTGGCATTCTTGGTGTCGAAGTGAGCTCCCAGAAAATCCAACGACTGGGACAGGACCAGGCTGCTCTTGGTGAAGTTGACAATCCATCCCAGAGATTGGAGAAGTTGTACCACTCTGTCGACTGCGAGGATACACTTCGCTCGTGACTTTGCACGGATGAGCCAATCGTCTAGGTAAGTATGCACAAAGATGCCTTCCTTGCGCAAGGTTTCCGCCACTACCACCATGATCTTCGTGAAAACCCATGGAGCTGTGGCCAAGCCAAAGGAAAGAGCGCGAAATTGGAAGTGTTGACCCAAAATTTTGAAGCATGGGTAACGCTGATGAGCTTGACAAATTGGTATGTGGAGATACGCCTTCGTGAGATCCAACGAAGCCAAGAATTCTCCCGGATGAACTGCCGCTAACACTGAACGGAGTGTCTCCATGCGGAAACGAGGGACTCTGAGGGACCGGTTGACCTGCTTGAGGTCCAGGATAGGACGAAAAGTACCTTCCTTCTTGGGAACCACAAAGTAGATTGAATAATGCCCCCGGCCCAGTTCGGCGGCTGGCACCGGTACTATGGCCCCCAATTGAAGGAGACAATTGAGGGTCTGCCGCACGGCTCCCTGTTTGATTAAGGACCCGCAAGGGGAAAGCAGGAACCGGTCCCGAGGAGCGCAAACAAAATCCAAAGCGTAACCGCGTCTTAGAATATCCAGAACCCATTGATCAGACGTGATTTGGACCCACTCTTCGTAGAAGAGAGCAAGGCGACCCCCCAGTCGAGGGACCACCTCGCGGGTCCGTCTGGCATCATTGGGTAGATTTAGCGGATGTACCAGCACCCTGCACTTCCTTACCCTGGCGGCGCCCACGAAAGGGCCGGTTCCAAGAGTGCGAACGAGAAGAGGGAGCCCGAGGTGGCTGTTGCCTCTGAGGACGCGCTCTCCGCTGGTTACGATAACGGTTTCTGGAGTAATTATATGATCTTGACAAACGGGGTCGATCTTCGGGCAACTTGTGCACTGCGTTCTCATTAAGGGACTTGATGATCTGATCCAAGTCTTCACCAAAAAGATACCTACCCTTAAAAGGAAGGGACCCCAAACGTGTCTTGGAAGAGGCATCAGCCGACCAATTGCGAAGCCAAAGGAGCCGACGTGCTGAGACCGCCATGGTTCGGGCTACGACCCTTAAAAGATCATTTAAAGCATCCGCTCCATAGGCAACCACGGCTTCCAGTCTGTCCGCCTGGTGAGCCTCAGCGTCTGGTAAGGACTGGGAGGTGTTAAAAGAGGGGCTTCCCCTCTATCTAATTACAGAATGAATACCAGCTTCAGACAATAATAAAGAAAGAGGTTTATTGATAAAGGTAATTAATAGAGGAAGGCGGACTGTTCCTCTATGGAGCAGAAAAAGATACAGAGAAGGCAATACAAGCAAAGGTGTATACAGTCTGTTCAAAATCTGCTCAGTGTTCTTAACGTGTGCTTCAGCTTATAAAGGTTTTTGGATCTGCTACTATCAGACATCTGCATAATCCACACCCATTACCTTTAATAGCCAATCAATATATATTTTAACATGTGTACAACAGCTTGCTCTTACTTATAGGCCACAGGCCTCTTCTTATCAGTTAGAATAACAAACTTAGTTCCATCCTTCCAGGAATGATGTCATCCGTGCTGGATGATTCTCTGGTAAGTTCAGTGATCATAGTGCTTCACAGTGCTATAACTACATATGTGCAGGATATATGCAGTTCACTATTCTACATAGGTGAGAAGCTGCTGCACCCACCGAAGACCCGCTCACTGTGCGAGGGAACTGCAGATAGCCGCCTGCATCCCTAAGGCCGAGACCTCAAAGATACGCTTGAGGTAAACCTCCAGCTTCCGATCCTGCATATCCTTCAACGCCGTCCCTCCAGTGACAGGAATAGTGGTATGCTTTGTGACCGCTGATACCGCAGAATCTACGGCAGGAACTTTGAGAATTTCCAAAAAAAAAAATCGGCCGGCAAAGGATACAATTTTTCCATGGCTCTACCGACCCTAAGGTTGGCCTCCGGGGAATCCCATTCCCGAGTGATCAACTGCAAGATCTTGTGATGAGTGAGAAAAGACTTGGCTAGAGGCCGCAGTCCTGCTAGGAGGGGGTCCCCCTTCTTGAGAGCCGGGTCAGGCCCCACCGGTTCCGGAGGGGGATCAATATCCATTTCCTGGAGGATGTAGGGAATGAGGTCATCTAACTCCGCCACTTGGAAGATGCAGAGGACCCTAGGGTCGTCACCCTCCACCTGGGCCACCAAGGTGGGGTCGTCCACGTCAGGGTCCTGGGATTGTCCTTCCCCCGACGAAGTCTATATTATCGATGGTGTCCCGGTAGGGCCACGAGATGTCCCCGCTCCCCCGCCTACTAAAGGGGGGCGAGCCTGAGGGAGGGTCCCATCCAGGAGGGGGGCAGGACATGGTATCTTGGGGGGAGAGGGTCCCCAGGTCCCGAAGGTCGTGTCTCTGCTCTGAAGAAAAGCCCTGTGCATTAGGACTATGAACTCAGGGGAAAAGGCCTGGCATCCTGAGGGGTCACCCCCCGGGGGATCCCCCCTCTGCCTATCAGGATTAGACTCAGAGTAAGGGTCCAAAACGGGCCTAGAAGTGGGGAAAGGATTATCCGTGTCCTCCTCAGAAAGTGCGGCATCAGAATCTTGCAACAAAATGGCCGCCGTTCCCGCGTTGAGAGGGAACGGGGCCTGGCGCTTCCTTCCCACGCGGTCTGCAGCTCGAATGTCCTTGATAGTAGCTGGCGTACATTCCACCTCGGGGAAACAGCCTGAGCACAGACCCTCTTCAGAAAATAATCCGGCCCTGTCGGAGCCCTCACAAGGCGCCGCGGACTGCATCGCCGCAGGGAGAGAGAGAGGGGGGGAAGCTCTACAGGTGGCTCGCGCCTAAAATGAGCGCCAACCCGGCAACGGACGCTTGCTGCGGTCCCCCACCGACCTGAAGAAGAACTGACGGGGAATTACCCTCTCGACAGCAGGCGGCCCCGGGGAATGGTGCTTCGCGGGGCCGCAGGTCGGGACGTCGGTCACTCCCCAAAAGGGAGGGGGGAAAACCTGGGTCAGGAGGGAGAGGCCGGCGCTACCGACTTTCACCTCAGAGAGCCAAACGGAGTCCAAAAAATTGCAGTCTTCTGCTGAAAAAAGATGAAACAAAAATACACTTACCCCAACTGAGCCCTCAGTGAGGAAAATGAGAAAAGAAAGAAAGAAAACAGGCAACAGCCTGTCAGCAAGTCACCAGGCTAGAGAGCGATGAGCCAGCACCAGCGGAGAGCTCTCCCCCTGCTGTAAGAGGAGCCTTAGCAAAGTGACCTAAACTGTAAAATTTAAAACTTTTTTTTTTTTTTAAACTTGATCCCCCTGAGGAGGTAGCCCTAAGCTAACAAGCTGGGGACCACAAGTCTCCTGCTCACATCTGCTGGAGTCAGAATGTTACTGAGAGCTGTTACAGGGGAGGCGTGGTTATATGGGTCCTCCCCTGGGAATTTTGTGTTCTGACTCCATCTGCTGGACATGGAACATAACCCACCGTCTGGAATGATCCTGGTATGTACAGGGAACTATATTTAGCCAACAAAGTTCCTCAGTAAATGACAGAGGTAACCTGAGACTGTGCATCAAGATCAATAAAAAAAGATTCCAATAGACTGACAGCTCGATCCAGTATCGTCCGCTCGAGGATTGCCCGTCTGTAACGTGCTCGTAGCGCACAATTCGGGCACGCAAGGCAGTTCGGCGATACAGTCTCCAGTTTCACGCGTCCGTATCGCTTCTGAAAACAGACGCATAACCCTTTCCGCACCCGGCATGTAAATGAACGAAAAAGCTGTATAATGAAGGAATTATCTATTCCCCTGCGATACTGTAACGGGCGCTGATATTATCTCCTCCCTAACCCGCTGTTCTGCCGCGGCCTTAACCTGCTACTTTACCGCCTCCCCCTAGTAGGAGTTAGTGTAGTGTAGTGTAGGGTAAAAACATTGCTTACCCGCCCTGGTCCCGTCCGGTCTCCTGCAGCCCCGTCCGGACCGGACGGGGCTGCAGGAGACCGGACGGGACCAGGGCAAAAAAAAACAAACGAAAAAGTAGCAAGGCTCGGGCCTGCTAAAAAAAGTTTAAAAAGTGTAAAAAACAAAAATACCTGTGTGTTATATAAAAAAATAAAACAATTTTAAATACCTGTCGGAGGGCCGTGGGTCCAGGCGGCCGGCGGGATCCGGGGGGCCGGTGGTCGCGTGTTAAATCTAGGCCGCGGGCGGGTGGGCGCGGCGGCAGCGGCGGCGGGGGGACACGCGTTAGTTCGAGACGGCCGGCGGGCGGCGGGTGGTCGCGTGTTAAATCTAGGCCGGGTCCGCACAGGCGCGCATTCATTCATTCACTGCCGGTGGGGGTTGCCTCTCCGGCAGCCCCCACCGGCAGTGAATGAATGAATGCGCGCCTGTTCAGCGATACAGTCTCCAGCGATACAGTCGTGCAATTGGGTAGGGTAGGCAGCAGCGGGGTCCGGGGGTGGCAGCGAGATCCGGGGAGCCAGCAGCGGCAGCATGATCGATCGCGCAGGCAGGTAGGTGGCAAAGTAAAGATGGCCGCCTGCACGGGAAAATCGTGCAATTGGCCGCTGAAGACGTGACGTCACACCCCGTGACGCCAAACGTCGTGACGTCACGTCTTCAGCGGCCAATTGCACGATTTTCCCGTGCAGGCGGCCATCTTTACTTTGCCACCTACCTGCCTGCGCGATCGATCATGCTGCCGCTGCTGGCTCCCCGGATCTCGCTGCCACCCCCGGACCCCGCTGCTGCCTACCCGCCGCTCCCGGATCCTGCCGCTGCCCCCCCGGACCCGCTGCTGCCTACCCGCCGCTCCCGGATCCTGCTGCCGCCCCCCCCCCCCCAGCTGCCGACCCGCCCGTGCGATTTTGGCGCTCATCCAGGGAGGGAGGGAGGAAGGGAGAAGGGACTACCGGATGCCGCTGATGGCTGCCCGCCGCCCGTGACTTTGCACGGATGAGCCAATCGTCTAGGTAAGTATGCACAAAGATGCCTTCCTTGCGCAAGGTTTCCGCCACTACCACCATGATCTTCGTGAAAACCCATGGAGCTGTGGCCAAGCCAAAGGAAAGAGCGCGAAATTGGAAGTGTTGACCCAAAATTTTGAAGCATGGGTAACGCTGATGAGCTTGACAAATTGGTATGTGGAGATACGCCTTCGTGAGATCCAACGAAGCCAAGAATTCTCCCGGATGAACTGCCGCTAACACTGAACGGAGTGTCTCCATGCGGAAACGAGGGACTCTGAGGGACCGGTTGACCTGCTTGAGGTCCAGGATAGGACGAAAAGTACCTTCCTTCTTGGGAACCACAAAGTAGATTGAATAATGCCCCCGGCCCAGTTCGGCGGCTGGCACCGGTACTATGGCCCCCAATTGAAGGAGACAATTGAGGGTCTGCCGCACGGCTCCCTGTTTGATTAAGGACCCGCAAGGGGAAAGCAGGAACCGGTCCCGAGGAGCGCAAACAAAATCCAAAGCGTAACCGCGTCTTAGAATATCCAGAACCCATTGATCAGACGTGATTTGGACCCACTCTTCGTAGAAGAGAGCAAGGCGACCCCCCAGTCGAGGGACCACCTCGCGGGTCCGTCTGGCATCATTGGGTAGATTTAGCGGATGTACCAGCACCCTGCACTTCCTTACCCTGGCGGCGCCCACGAAAGGGCCGGTTCCAAGAGTGCGAACGAGAAGAGGGAGCCCGAGGTGGCTGTTGCCTCTGAGGACGCGCTCTCCGCTGGTTACGATAACGGTTTCTGGAGTAATTATATGATCTTGACAAACGGGGTCGATCTTCGGGCAACTTGTGCACTGCGTTCTCATTAAGGGACTTGATGATCTGATCCAAGTCTTCACCAAAAAGATACCTACCCTTAAAAGGAAGGGACCCCAAACGTGTCTTGGAAGAGGCATCAGCCGACCAATTGCGAAGCCAAAGGAGCCGACGTGCTGAGACCGCCATGGTTCGGGCTACGACCCTTAAAAGATCATTTAAAGCATCCGCTCCATAGGCAACCA
Source organism: Rhinatrema bivittatum (assembly GCF_901001135.1). Lineage (NCBI taxonomy): Eukaryota > Metazoa > Chordata > Amphibia > Gymnophiona > Rhinatrematidae > Rhinatrema > Rhinatrema bivittatum. The sequence goes on from NC_042615.1 coordinate 819,177,946, forward strand.
CGGCTTCCAGTCTGTCCGCCTGGTGAGCCTCAGCGTCTGGTAAGGACTGGGAGGTGTTAAAAGAGGGGCTTCCCCTCTATCTAATTACAGAATGAATACCAGCTTCAGACAATAATAAAGAAAGAGGTTTATTGATAAAGGTAATTAATAGAGGAAGGCGGACTGTTCCTCTATGGAGCAGAAAAAGATACAGAGAAGGCAATACAAGCAAAGGTGTATACAGTCTGTTCAAAATCTGCTCAGTGTTCTTAACGTGTGCTTCAGCTTATAAAGGTTTTTGGATCTGCTACTATCAGACATCTGCATAATCCACACCCATTACCTTTAATAGCCAATCAATATATATTTTAACATGTGTACAACAGCTTGCTCTTACTTATAGGCCACAGGCCTCTTCTTATCAGTTAGAATAACAAACTTAGTTCCATCCTTCCAGGAATGATGTCATCCGTGCTGGATGATTCTCTGGTAAGTTCAGTGATCATAGTGCTTCACAGTGCTATAACTACATATGTGCAGGATATATGCAGTTCACTATTCTACATAGGTGAGAAGCTGCTGCACCCACCGAAGACCCGCTCACTGTGCGAGGGAACTGCAGATAGCCGCCTGCATCCCTAAGGCCGAGACCTCAAAGATACGCTTGAGGTAAACCTCCAGCTTCCGATCCTGCATATCCTTCAACGCCGTCCCTCCAGTGACAGGAATAGTGGTATGCTTTGTGACCGCTGATACCGCAGAATCTACGGCAGGAACTTTGAGAATTTCCAAAAAAAAAAATCGGCCGGCAAAGGATACAATTTTTCCATGGCTCTACCGACCCTAAGGTTGGCCTCCGGGGAATCCCATTCCCGAGTGATCAACTGCAAGATCTTGTGATGAGTGAGAAAAGACTTGGCTAGAGGCCGCAGTCCTGCTAGGAGGGGGTCCCCCTTCTTGAGAGCCGGGTCAGGCCCCACCGGTTCCGGAGGGGGATCAATATCCATTTCCTGGAGGATGTAGGGAATGAGGTCATCTAACTCCGCCACTTGGAAGATGCAGAGGACCCTAGGGTCGTCACCCTCCACCTGGGCCACCAAGGTGGGGTCGTCCACGTCAGGGTCCTGGGATTGTCCTTCCCCCGACGAAGTCTATATTATCGATGGTGTCCCGGTAGGGCCACGAGATGTCCCCGCTCCCCCGCCTACTAAAGGGGGGCGAGCCTGAGGGAGGGTCCCATCCAGGAGGGGGGCAGGACATGGTATCTTGGGGGGAGAGGGTCCCCAGGTCCCGAAGGTCGTGTCTCTGCTCTGAAGAAAAGCCCTGTGCATTAGGACTATGAACTCAGGGGAAAAGGCCTGGCATCCTGAGGGGTCACCCCCCGGGGGATCCCCCCTCTGCCTATCAGGATTAGACTCAGAGTAAGGGTCCAAAACGGGCCTAGAAGTGGGGAAAGGATTATCCGTGTCCTCCTCAGAAAGTGCGGCATCAGAATCTTGCAACAAAATGGCCGCCGTTCCCGCGTTGAGAGGGAACGGGGCCTGGCGCTTCCTTCCCACGCGGTCTGCAGCTCGAATGTCCTTGATAGTAGCTGGCGTACATTCCACCTCGGGGAAACAGCCTGAGCACAGACCCTCTTCAGAAAATAATCCGGCCCTGTCGGAGCCCTCACAAGGCGCCGCGGACTGCATCGCCGCAGGGAGAGAGAGAGGGGGGGAAGCTCTACAGGTGGCTCGCGCCTAAAATGAGCGCCAACCCGGCAACGGACGCTTGCTGCGGTCCCCCACCGACCTGAAGAAGAACTGACGGGGAATTACCCTCTCGACAGCAGGCGGCCCCGGGGAATGGTGCTTCGCGGGGCCGCAGGTCGGGACGTCGGTCACTCCCCAAAAGGGAGGGGGGAAAACCTGGGTCAGGAGGGAGAGGCCGGCGCTACCGACTTTCACCTCAGAGAGCCAAACGGAGTCCAAAAAATTGCAGTCTTCTGCTGAAAAAAGATGAAACAAAAATACACTTACCCCAACTGAGCCCTCAGTGAGGAAAATGAGAAAAGAAAGAAAGAAAACAGGCAACAGCCTGTCAGCAAGTCACCAGGCTAGAGAGCGATGAGCCAGCACCAGCGGAGAGCTCTCCCCCTGCTGTAAGAGGAGCCTTAGCAAAGTGACCTAAACTGTAAAATTTAAAACTTTTTTTTTTTTTTTAAACTTGATCCCCCTGAGGAGGTAGCCCTAAGCTAACAAGCTGGGGACCACAAGTCTCCTGCTCACATCTGCTGGAGTCAGAATGTTACTGAGAGCTGTTACAGGGGAGGCGTGGTTATATGGGTCCTCCCCTGGGAATTTTGTGTTCTGACTCCATCTGCTGGACATGGAACATAACCCACCGTCTGGAATGATCCTGGTATGTACAGGGAACTATATTTAGCCAACAAAGTTCCTCAGTAAATGACAGAGGTAACCTGAGACTGTGCATCAAGATCAATAAAAAAAGATTCCAATAGACTGACAGCTCGATCCAGTATCGTCCGCTCGAGGATTGCCCGTCTGTAACGTGCTCGTAGCGCACAATTCGGGCACGCAAGGCAGTTCGGCGATACAGTCTCCAGTTTCACGCGTCCGTATCGCTTCTGAAAACAGACGCATAACCCTTTCCGCACCCGGCATGTAAATGAACGAAAAAGCTGTATAATGAAGGAATTATCTATTCCCCTGCGATACTGTAACGGGCGCTGATATTATCTCCTCCCTAACCCGCTGTTCTGCCGCGGCCTTAACCTGCTACTTTACCGCCTCCCCCTAGTAGGAGTTAGTGTAGTGTAGTGTAGGGTAAAAACATTGCTTACCCGCCCTGGTCCCGTCCGGTCTCCTGCAGCCCCGTCCGGACCGGACGGGGCTGCAGGAGACCGGACGGGACCAGGGCAAAAAAAAACAAACGAAAAAGTAGCAAGGCTCGGGCCTGCTAAAAAAAGTTTAAAAAGTGTAAAAAACAAAAATACCTGTGTGTTATATAAAAAAATAAAACAATTTTAAATACCTGTCGGAGGGCCGTGGGTCCAGGCGGCCGGTGGGCGGCGGGCAGCCATCAGCGGCATCCGGTAGTCCCTTCTCCCTTCCTCCCTCCCTCCCTGGATGAGCGCCAAAATCGCACGGGCGGGTCGGCAGCTGGGGGGGGGGGGGGGGGGGCGGCAGCAGGATCCGGGAGCGGCGGGTAGGCAGCAGCGGGTCCGGGGGGGCAGCGGCAGGATCCGGGAGCGGCGGGTAGGCAGCAGCGGGGTCCGGGGGTGGCAGCGAGATCCGGGGAGCCAGCAGCGGCAGCATGATCGATCGCGCAGGCAGGTAGGTGGCAAAGTAAAGATGGCCGCCTGCACGGGAAAATCGTGCAATTGGCCGCTGAAGACGTGACGTCACGACGTTTGGCGTCACGGGGTGTGACGTCACGTCTTCAGCGGCCAATTGCACGATTTTCCCGTGCAGGCGGCCATCTTTACTTTGCCACCTACCTGCCTGCGCGATCGATCATGCTGCCGCTGCTGGCTCCCCGGATCTCGCTGCCACCCCCGGACCCCGCTGCTGCCTACCCTACCCAATTGCACGACTGTATCGCTGGAGACTGTATCGCTGAACGCTGAACAGGCGCGCATTCATTCATTCACTGCCGGTGGGGGCTGCCGGAGAGGCAACCCCCACCGGCAGTGAATGAATGAATGCGCGCCTGTGCGGACCCGGCCTAGATTTAACACGCGACCACCCGCCGCCCGCCGGCCGTCTCGAACTAACGCGTGTCCCCCCGCCGCCGCTGCCGCCGCGCCCACCCGCCCGCGGCCTAGATTTAACACGCGACCACCGGCCCCCCGGATCCCGCCGGCCGCCTGGACCCACGCGGCCCTCCGACAGGTATTTACAAATTTTGATTTTTACACTTCCTGGTACCTGTCATTTCAAATGTCATTTGAAATGACAGGTACCAGCGCACCCAGGTTACTGTATAGGCGCTGTATTAAGCGCCTATACAGTAAAATGGGTTACGCGGCCATAACCCTTCCCTACCGCTTTAAAGCCGCGGCATGCATTTGCATGCGATTAGAGGAGAGTATCGGGGAGTTAGTTAAGAGAACTGTGCGTGCGGGGAGGAAGGGTGCGCCTGACACTACCGCACTGTTTTTACCGCGGCCTTACTGGATCGAGCCGTGAGTGAGCAAAGAGAATGGGAAACCTCAACCAAACATTCCAAGCTACTGCGTAACTGGAAGTATAACGCCTGTGATCCCATTTCTAATGCATTTTCTTCTTTCACACCATTAAAGGATTTAAGCCCTGAATCCTCCCATAACTGAGCTATAAATACCAGACCTTTTCTCTCCCATCCCTGAAATCCTTTGAGAAAGGAAGCTCAGAAACACCAGGAAATTGAAAAATAGGAGAGAGAGGAGACGGTTTTTCATCTGCTAGGCGAAACAATTAAAATACTTTAATAAAACTAATGAGAACATATTTTTTTTTTACACAATGCATAATTAAGCTGTGGAATTCGTTACCAGCAGATGTGGTGAAAACTGTTAGTGTAGCTACATTTAAAAAAGGTTTGGGCAAGTTCCTGGAGGAAGTCTCAAACCATTATTAAGATGAAATGCAGAAATGCACTGCTTATCCCTCAGATAAGCAGCATGGAATCTATCTACCCCTTGAGATCCTGCCAGCTATTGTGACCTGGATTGGCCATTGTTGGAAAAGGGGGATTGGCCACTGTTGGAAACAGAATTCTGGACTTGACAGACCCTCGGAATGAACCAGTATGGTAATATTTATGTACTTAAATGCTGAAGGGCACTGCGCCAGACTCCAACAGTATAAGCCATAATAGGGCTTTGCCAGCAAACAGTCTGAACCATAGAGGAAAATGGTGAGATGAAAAGTAAAGAATGAAAACCCATTATCTCCCACAAATTCCTGTTCACAGGATACCCAGATGAAGTCCGTTCCTGCCTTGAACCAGGATTTGAAACACAAGAATCTAGAGGTTCAGCAATAACGAAGATTTGGAAGACCCATACCCCCCTGAGATATGACTGCCACAGAGTTCTGAGTTTAATTCTAGCTTGTTTATCTTCCCAAACAAATTAAGCCACAAGTCCTGCAGCTCTTCAAACTCCATCACATGAAAACTGCAGGGCAGATACAGATCATAAGAAAATAAGAAATTGCCATACTAAGTCAGACCAAAGATCCATCAAGCCCAGCATCCTGTTCCCAACAGTGGACAATCCAGGCTATAAGTACCTGGCAAGTACCCAAACACTAAGTAGATCCCATGCTATTGATGACAATAATAGCAGTGGCTATTCCCTAAGACAACTTGCTTAATACCAGCTAATGGAATTACCTCAAAGAACTTAACCAAACCTAATTTAAAACCCAGCTACACTAACAGTACTAACCACATCCTCTGGCAACAAATTCCAGAGCTTGATGGTGGGTTGAGTGAAAAAGAATTTTCTCCCATTAGTTTTAAATGTGCTATTTGCTAACTTCATGGAGTGCCCCCTAGTCCTCCTATTATCCAAAAGAGTAAATAACCGATTCACATCTACCCGTTCTAGCCCTCTAATGATTTTAAACACCTCAATTATATCCCCCCTCAGCTGTCTCTTCTCCAAGCTGAACAGCCCTAATCTCTTTAGCCTTTCCTCATAGGGGAGCTGCTCCATCTCCTTTATCATTTTGGTCGCCCTTCTCTGTACCTTCTCCAGTGCAACTACCTTTTTTGAGATGCAGCAACCAGAATTGCACACAGTACTCAAGATACAGTCTCACCATGAAGAACTACAAAGGCATTATGACATTTTCCATTTTATTCACCATTCCCTTCCTAAAATTCCTAATAATTCCTAACATTCTGTTTGCTTTTTTGACTGCCGCAGCACAGTGAGCCGACTATGACGCCTAGTTCTTTTTCCTGAGTGGTAGTTCCTAATATGGAACCTAACCTCATATAACTACACCATAGGTTACTTCTCCCTAAATGCATCATCTTCCACTAGTCCTCATTAAATTTCACCTGCCATTGGATGCCCAATCTTCCAGTCTCGCAAGGTCCTCCTGCAATTTATCACAACCTGCTTGTGATTTAACTATGAATAATTTTGTATCATCTGAAAATTAGATTACCTCACACGTCGTATTCCTTTCTAGATCATTTATAAATATATTGAAAAACACCGGTCCAAGTACAGATCCCTGACGCACACCACTTTTCCACTGAGAAAATAGACCATTTAATCCTACTCTGTTTCCTCTCTTTTAACCAGTTTGTAATCCACAAAAGGACATCGCCTCCTTTCCCATAACTTTTTAGTTGTCTTAGAAGCCTCTCATGAGGGACTTTGTCAAACGCCTTCTGAAAATCTAAATAACCTACATCTGCTGCCTTTTAAGCGCGGCAGCATTGAAAATGAAGTCTTGAAAGCGCGGCGGCGCTCTGCACAAGTGAGTGAAGGCACTACCTCGGAAGCGCGGAGGCGCTCCGCACAAGTAAGGCAATTCTGCTCCTTACTCCGTTAAATTCCGCTCCTTACTCCGTTAAAAATATTTTATTATAAATGGACAAAAAACGATAAAAAAAGTAAATTCAATAAAGTAAATTCAATAAAGTAGAAAATTGAAGAAATTTAAAATAAATTTAATAGACTATTCCGGACCGATGATTAAATATGACCCGTTATGGTTGAAAGCGTGGCTTACTGCCTAAACCAACCAAGGGTGGTATGATGGTCCACATTGTGAGATAAATTCCTAAGCACATAAAAATTTTCAAATTTGTTTGCAACGTGTTTTGTGAGGTAATTGAAATCCCCCAGTATTACTGCACTGCCAAATTGGTTAGCTTCTCTGATTTCTCTTAGCATTTCATCATCTGTCTAATCATTTTGGCCAGGTGGATGGTAGTATATTCCTGTGACTATACTCTTACCAAACCCACATGGGATTTCTTCCCATATAGATTCTACTGAGCATTTAGTCTCTTGTATAATCTTTATCCTGTTGGACTCTATACCCTCTCATACATAAAGTGCCACACCCCCATCAAGTTGATCCTCCCTATCATTGCAATATACTTTGTACCATTATATATCACTTTCCCACTGGTTATCCTCCTTTCACCAAGTCTCTGAGATGCACATTATGTCTATCTCATAATTCATTGCTATACTCTCTAACACTCCCATTTTACTTCTTAGACTTCTGGCATTGGCATACAGATATTTCAAAGTGCAATTTTTGATTTTGTATTAACAACCTGCTTTTCAGTTGATAGGGATAATTTAGAATTCTTTAGCTCAGGTGATTCTTTACCTATAGGCACAGTCTACTTTTGCTTTTATTGGAACCTCTCTGCTGGGATGCAAAACTCTCCCATTTCATTAGTATCCTTCAAAGATACATTCTTCTGAACCATGTACTGCCGAGTGACTGTTGGATTTCCTCCTTGTTCTAGTTTAAAAATCCAGGGAGAATGCACTGTAACAGGTGTTCTCCCAGGACAGCAGGACAGCAGGATGTTAGTCCTAACATATGGGTGACATCATCAAGATGGAGCCCTATCACGGAACACTTTTGTTAAAGTTACCGAAGCCATTGATAACAAGTCCACTTACAGCATGCTTACAAACAATTGTCTGACATTTGTGCGTCTAATTGTGTGTCCTGTATAAAGCAAGTCTGGATAGGTCGCCCAAAAAACAGGATGCTTATATAAGCACATAATCTCTCATGAACAAAGAGCTTAGACACTAGGATCCAATGAACATAAACTATGGATGCCCAAACTTTGGAGGCCCAATCCACGCAGTCTAGACAGATGCCCATCCTGGATGCACAGGTGCGAACCGACTTCAGTCACTGTTTCGTGACAGACTTGAGCAGGAGGCGGCATGTGAATGCTGCCACAGCCTATGAAGCAGCGTCTTAGAAAACCTGAGAATGGGGCCTAGGCAAAAGGCTGCTCAGCCAGCGAAAACTGCCTCGACTCTCAGAGGTGCAAATCAACATCAGTTCGACAAGCCGAGGCTCAGAAATCAGACCAGAAGCAGAGGAGAGGAATCCCTAAAATTATCCCTCTCTCTTTTATGTATTTATTATTGTTTTTTTACATCCCTTTACCTGAGCTCAGCCTATCCCGGCTGAGTACAGAGTCGGACAATAACTGCGGGGTAGAGGGCTAATCCTTTCACTGTCACGCTGGGCTTCCTGTGCCTGCTAGCCTCTCAGCTGATTCTCTCTTGGCATGCCAGAAAATCGGCTACTGGACTGAGGCACTCAACTGAGGGAGGGATCATGAGACAACACCTCAGGAGAAGCGGGGCATGATTCATCTCCTTTTCTCCTCCTCTTTTTTTTTTTTTAAACAAGCAATCCTCAGTAGGGAGATCAACATCCACCATCTGCTGGAGATGGAGAATACTGGCGGGCTGATGTCCGTGCAGGGGTATATATACCATGACATTAACTTTGCTCCATCTCCATCTGCTGGTAGAGGTGCATAACCCACTGGTCATGGATTAATCTATCTGGATGCTGAGAAACAAAAGGTTTATAAGATTGACATCAGAGAAATGTTTTTCCATTTTAAAATCTTAAATCACTCCTCTGTTTTTAATTTTCTCTCAGGGTGTTGGGATAGCAAACTAATGGCTAGATTACTGAAAAAAATCAAACTTTACATTTCACCAACTCTTATTGTATGTACCTGGTAGACTAGGTGTAGGCAATTCTAGTCCGGGAGTGCCACAAACAGGTCTGGTTTACAGGATATCCACAATGAATGTATCTGAGATATATTTGAATAAAGAAGAGGCAGTGCATGCAAATATATCTCATGCATAATCATTGTGGATACTCTGAAAACTAGACCCATATGTGGCACTTCAGGGACGGAGCTGCTTACCCCTGTAGAAGTCAAATGAGTTAATTTGTAAACCGATTAATAAAAATAGCACGTTATATTTTTTCTATACACCAAGAACACAGAAGGCATACAAACAGTGAAAGACAGCTCAACTACATCACAATACCAACAGAACTAAACAAGCATCAAGACTGTAAAGCGAACAGAGAAGAATTTAACCTACCTATCAGACAAATCTAGAGAATGCCTGCTTTCTAATGAGTACTGGAGGCTTGTCAGTTGACTAGACACAGATGCAGATTCTAGATCAGTACGGCCATTCGCAGTAGAATCTATACTATCATATCGCCTTAGAAAGAAATGGAAGCAAGAGTAGGAAAACAAAGAGGATAGCATGTTAGTGAGATTTTTTCAAAGTATATTTGTACATTAACAAAAAAGATTGTCAAAAAAGAGTCACAAATTTATATTACAGCATGCTACTCGGAAACTAACAGAATTAGCTAGAAAATGACTTCAGGAATTTGGGGTATTTTTCTCAGTTTACTTACTATGTTTGTCATTCACTTACAGTTTCTTAGCAATAATATGCATAACTCATATCCATTATTGTTGCATTATCTAATAAAATAATTTAAGGACATCTTCCAAAAAATCAAATTTGACTTATTTAAGGATTTTCTATACCAACCTTCATTGTAGGACATCAGATTGGTTTACACATAACATGGGATCAGCAACAGTGCTTTACAATGCAACCAATATAACAATTTTACAGGGTAACTATTTAACAAGAGTAACTATGATGACTTTTTTTTTTTTTTTTTTTTTTTTTAACAGTAACATGTAACTTGTAACATGATTTTGAAAGAAAACAGGATAATCAGTCACACATGTATGTGACATTATCCAGTGACACCAGTGGTGATTTTCTGTCGGGTTTCAGACTTGGAAACCTTTTGAACTGGTTTCCTATTCCCCATTGCTGCTGGAGTAGAAGGTAGAAGCCACTGTTGGCCCTAACTTTTTTTTTTTTTTTTTTTTAATAAAATTACCACTGAATGGCACTAAAGAGAAGCATCTCCCAGAGTCTTCCAGAAAAGCTTAGAATAATTTTCCAAGCATGCACCAAATTTCCTGCATAGAAACCACCTTGCAGAGCAGTATCATTAATCTTATATTTTAGTTACAGGGTAGAGAGAAGTACAGCAGGGAAAGAGGCAGGATTATGTATAACCGACTATCCTATTGTTCTTGGACAAAGCAGAGTTGCTTACCTGTAACAGGTGTTCTCCCAGGACAGCAGGATGTTAGTCCTCACAGATGGGTGACATCATCAGATGGAGCCCTGTCATGGAACACTTTTGTCAAAGTTTCTAGAACTGACTGGCACACTGAGCATGCCACTAACCCTATGGCCACACAGGGTCCCCCTTCAGTCTCGTTTGTAGCAAAAAGTATGAGTGAAAAATAAAATAATAAAACATAGGCGAACCCTACTCTGCGGTGTGGCAGGCGAGTTTCGTGAGGACTAACAACCTGCTGTCCTGGGAGAATACCTGTTACAGGTAAGCAACTCTGCTTTCTCCCACGACAAGCAGGATGGTAATCCTCACAGATGGATGAATAGCAAGCTACAGGCTACCTGAGAACAGAATGGACCAACCAGCACCCAAAATGTGCAACAGGCATAACAACAGGGGTGATGTCGGTAACGAAGGGCAGACTGAAATTCACAGTGGGCCGTAGGTAGGAAGAGTTGGGTTCCTAAACTGGAAACAAATTACGCAGGACGTACTGGCCAAAAATGCTGTCCTGTCTGCCAGCTTTGTCCAGACAGTAATGAGCTGCAAAGGTGTGGAGAGAGCTCCAAGTTACAGCTCTGCAGATTTTGGCAAATGGTACTGAATGGAAGTGTGCTACTGACATTGCCATGTCCCTGACTGAATGCGCTTTCACACGTCCCTCTAGTGGAAGGCCTGCTTGCTGGTAGCAGAACGAAATACAGTCTACCAACCAGGTGGACAGGGTCTGCTTGCCCACCGCAACTCTGAGTCTATATTTGTCAAAGGAGACAAACAGCTGGGTGGACTTCCTATGGGCTGCAGTGCGTTCCAAATAGAAGGCTAGCGCACGTTTGCAGTCCAAGGAATGCAGCACTCGCTCACCTGGATGTGAGTGGTGTTTTGGAAAGAATGTAGGTAATTAATGGATTGATTTAAGTGAAATTCAGACACTACCTTTGGTAAAAATGTAGGATGAGTGCGAAAGCAAAATTGCTTACCTTGTAATAGGTGTTATCCCAGGACAGCAGGATGTAGTCCTCACATTTGGGTGACGTCACTGACTGAGCCCTATTTCGGGAAAACTTTCTGTCAAAGTTTCTAGAAACCTTTGACTGGCACTGTGAGGCCACTGAGCATGCCCAGCATGCTATCATATTCTCTGCCACAGGGGTCTCACTCTAGTCTCGTATGTAGCAATAAGCTTTAGCAAAAAATAAAATAATAAAAGGTATGAGACCCAACTCCGCGGGATGGCGGGTGGGTGCTGTCCTGGGATAACACCTATTACAAGGTAAGTAATTTTGCTTTATCCCAGGACAAGCAGGATGCTAGCCCTAACATATGGGTGATTAGCAAGCTAGAGGCTGAGTCATTTCGTAGTGAAGCAACAGAGTATTGTTGTTGAAAATGAGTCAGCCGAAGATCACAGCAGGATGGATGTAGAAGGAGTTTGGATTAAACTGGAAACAAGTTCTTTAAGACAGATTGCCCATAGGCTGAATCTTGTCATCCTTCTTTGTCCAAACAGTAATGAGCTGCAAAGGTGTGAAGAGAACTCCATGTTGCTGCTTTACATATGTCAAGGATTGGAACTGAACGATAGTGTGCTACTGAGGTTGACATTGCTCTTACTGAATGTGCCTTTACTCGTCCTTGGAGAGGAAGGCCTGCTTTTTCATAGCAAAACTGTATGCAATCTGCTAACCAGTTAGATAGAGTATGTTTACCCACTGCTTTACCCGTTTTTTTTGGGTCATAAGATACAAAGAGCTGAGTGGATTTCCTATGGACTGCAGTTCGGTCTAAGTAAAATGCTAGCGCACGCTTACAGTCCAAGGTATGTAAGGCCTGTTCCCCTTGGTGAGATTGAGGCCTTGTAAAGTATGTGGGTAAAACTATGGATTGGTTCAAGTGGAATTCCGTAACTACCTTGGGGAGGAATTTTGGATGTGTACGGAGAACCACTCTGTCATGTAGGAACTTTGTATAGGGTGAGTATGTGACAAGTGCTTGTAACTCACTAACTCTTCTAGCCGATGTAATGGTTATGAGGAAGATAGTCTTCCATGTGAGAAATTTAACATCACATGAATTCATGGGTTCGAAAGGAGAACGCACGAGTCTTGTTAAAACCAGATTCAGGTCCCATTCTGTGACTGGTGGCCGAATTGGTGGTTTAAGTTGAGTTAAACCTCTCATAAACCTGCTGACAAGAGGTTGTGTGGAGATTGGCGCATCTCCCATCTTGTTATGGTAAGCTGAGATTGCACTTAAGTGTACTCTTACAGATGAAGTCTGGAGACCAGATTCTGAAAGATGGTATAAGTAGTCTAGAAGAGAAGTAGTGGGGCAAGTGAAGGGATCAATATTCTTTTGTCTGCACCACAAAGTAAATCTCTTCCATTTGGAAGAATAATTCTTTCGTGTGGAAGGTTTACATGAAGCTATCAGCACTTGAGATACATTGGTTGAAAGATTGAGTGGTTGTAAAATCAAGCTTTCAACATCCATGCTGTCAGGGATAGGGATTGAAGGTTGGGATGGCGCAACCGACCCTGATCCTGAGTAATGAGAGTGGGAGCTATACCCAGGCGAATGGGATCCCTGACTGAGAGGTCTAGAAGTGAGGGGAACCATACTTGTCGAGGCCAATATGGGGCTATGAGTATCATGGATCCCCTTGTCCTGTTGTAGCTTCACAAGAGTTTTGGTTATGAGCAGTATTGGAGGATACGCGTACAGAAGGCCTGAGTTCCAAGGGCGAGCAAAGGCGTCCTTGGCTGGCTGGTTCTTCCGTTTGTGTAGAGAACAGAATTTGTCCACTTTGTGATTCAGATGTGACGCAAAGAGGTCTATTGTTGGTTGTCCCCAACGTTGAAATATCCTGGTCACTACTGAGGGATCCAGGGACCATTCGTGTGGTTGGAACTGACGACTAAGTCGATCTGCCACTACATTGTGAATACCTGCCAGATAAGTGGCCTGGAGAATCACTGAGTGGTTCAGGGCCCAGCCCCAAATCTGTGCAGCTTCTTGACAAAAGAGATATGAGCCCGTACCTCCTTGCTTGTTGATGTACCACATGGCAACTGTATTGTCCGTTTGGATAAGAACAGTTTTGTGTGAAAGGCAGTCTGAACGCATGCAGCGCATAACGTATAGCTTGAAGCTCCAGGAAATTGATTTGAAATGTCGCTTCGAGTTTTGTCCAAGTACCTTGAGTTTGGAGAGTGTCTATGTGAGCTCCCCAACCCAAGGTGGATGCATCTGTGGTTAGAGTTCTTTGTGGGACTGGTTGCTGGAAGGGTAGGCCCTTGCGCAAGTTGTCCTTTTTTGCCCACCACAGTAGAGAGGAACGTAGCTGGTGGGTTACTTGAATTGGAAAATGCAGCGGTTGAATGGCTTGGGTCCATTGTGATCTAAAAGTCCATTGGGTTACTCTCATGGCGAGACGTGCCATAGAAGTGACGTGAACTGTGGAGGCCATGTGGCCTAGTAAAGTTAGAAACTGATGAGCTGTTCCTTGTTTTTTGAGCGGAGCGAGTTTGCCAAAAGGGAAAGTGTCTCTGCCCGATCCTCGGGTAGAAAGGCCTTTGAGAGGAAAGTGTTTAATTTTGCTCCTATGAATTGAAGCAGGTGAGATGGAGTGAGATGAGACTTTTGATAACTGATGATAAACCCCATCAAATGGAGTAGAGTTATTTATTTATTTTTATGTACTGACATTTGATCTGAGATGATATATCGGTTTACATTCAGGTACTGTAGGTATTTCCCTATTCCCAGAGGGCTTACGATCTAAGTTTGTACCTGAGGCAATGGAGGGTAAAATGACTTGCCCAAGGTCACAAGGAGCGACAGCGGGATTCGAACCCTGGTCTCCTGGTTCGTAGCCCACTGCTCTAACCACTAGGCTATTCCTCCTCCCCAAATTGTTTGATTGAGAGAAGCGAGAGCTCCTTGTAGAGATTGACTTCTGATGAGCCAGTCGTCTAGATATGGAAAGATATGGACACTTTCCTTGTGCAAGTGTGCTGCTATTACTGCCAGACATTTGGTGAATACTCTGGGAGCAGAGGCAAGGCCGAATGGCAATACTCTATTGGAAATGTCGTTGACCCACCATGAAGCTCAGGTACATGCGATGAGGGAATATTGGAATGTGAGCGTAAGCATCTTGAAGATCCAGAGAACAAAGCCAATCTCCTTTTTGAAGAAGTGGAAGCATGGTGCATAGAGAAACCATCCTGAACTTTTCTTTCTTTAGAAATTTGTTGAGATTTCTGAGATCTAGGATGGGACGAAGGCCTCCGGTTTTCTTTGGAATGAGGAAATAACGAGACTAGAATCCTCTGCCTCTCTGAGACCGGGGCACCGGCTCTACAGCCCTGGCTTTCAGAAGGGTGGTTAATTCTACTTGTAATTGAAGCAAGTGATTTTCGCTGAGATGAAAATGACTCTGAGGAAAATCTGTGGGAATTGAGAGGAAATCGAGTTGGTAAGCTAGAGATATTATTGACAGAACCCATTGGTCTGATGTTATTGGTATCCAATTGTTGTAAAATTTGGATATCTGGCCTCTGGCTGAGGATTGGAGAAGTAGCTGAGTTCTCTGGAATTGGTTTCAAAAACCAACAGTAGGCCCTGTCTGTGGAGCAGGTTGAGGCCTAGCTGCCCTCGGCTGTCTTGGTCGTGGTCTTTGTTGAGTTCTAGAAGGTCTGGCACGAGATGTAGGAGGATAGTATCTCTGTTGCCTGTAAAAAGGCCTTCTCGTGTCTTTTTGTTGAGGCCTACGCCCAGAGTGCGTAGGGGGATCTTGTGGAAGGGAAGAAAGCTGCCTCAGTGTTTCAGTGAGCTCCTTTAGTTAAGTCACTGCATCTTGGACCTTGGATCCAAAAAGGTTGTCTCCCAGGCAAGGGAGATCTACTAGCTTATCCTGAACCTCAGGTCTAAGGTCTGAGGCCTTAAGCCATGCCCATCTCCTGGCGCTGATTCCTGATGCAGCCACCCTAGAAGCTGTTTCAAATCCATCATAGGCCGCACGGACTTCATGTTTTCCGGCCTCCAGACCCTTGTGGATGATGGGCTGGGCTGCCTCTTGATACCGAGTTGGGAGAGATGGAACAAAATCTTGGATTTGCTTCCACAAGTTTCTCTGATACTGGGTCATGTAAAGCTGATCGGAAGAGATTCTAGAGTTCAACATGGCCCCTTGATACACTTTACGACCCAGGGAATCCAAAAATCGGTGGTCTTTACCTGGGGGGATTCGATGAATGTGTTCTTATTCTTTTTTATCTTTTTTGTGCTGATTCCACCACCACTGAGTGGTGAGGGAGCTGCAACTTCTGATACCCAGGAGCAGATTGTACTAGATATGTACTGTCCATTCTCTTGTTTACTGCTGGAACGGAGCAGGGATGTTCCCAGAGACAATGTTGTAATTCTAAGAGAACATCATGCACTGGTATGGCTACTACCTGTTTTGGAGGGTCGACAAACTGAAGTACCTCCAAGGTTTGTTGTCTGGTGTCCTGCTCTGTTCCTAATTTGAAAGGAATGGAGTCCACCATTTCCTGGACAAAAGTCGTGAAAGTAAAATCTTCTGGAGGAGATTTCTTTCGGGGATCTGGTGGTGATGGCTCAGACATAAAATCCTCAGATGACATGTCTGAGTTTATGTCACTCCAAGTATCATATTCTTGGATTTGTTGTGGAGGTGCTGAAGTCCTAGGTGGAGGAGGAATGCCCGAGGGTCCTGGTAATGGATCTTCAGGAGATGAGTCATCAGGATTTTCTTCCCTTGGATTAGAGGGAAGAGAATCCAGTAAATCTTGAAACCTTTTCATGATTATTTGATGTAGTGCTGACTCTGGGTGTCCTGGAGCCCAGGAAGGAGTGGCACCATTGGGGAAGGCTTCGGCATCGAAGAAGCGATTAGTGTCTTCGATGATCTCCTTGAAGTCACCGTAGTTTTGTCTTTTCTTTCTTGTATCAGTGCAAGTGTGAAAATTGGCATCGGTGCCAGAACCGATAGAGCCATCGACATCGTGTCCGGTAAGACCAAAGGCACCGACTTTGGTATCGATAGTTGCATCAAGGTCGTCAGTGGAATCGACGTTGCCACTGGCATCGGGGTTTCTCCCGGCATCGGTGATGTCACCAGTATCAATAGTTACATCGTCATCGGTAATGTTACCAGCATTGGTGATGTCACTGGTGTATGTGACATCACCCGCATCGGCGGTATCGCTGGCATCGGCATGGTCGCCGGAATTTGTTCCTTTAGGGCTTGCATTACTGCTTGCTTGATTAGCATGGACAAGTCCTGTGATACGGCTGGAATGGTCGGCGGCGGTGGAGTAGATGGTAACTCTTGCGATGGTTGTATGGATTCCATCGAAGTAGGCCCTGACGGTGGCGGTGTTTCTTTGTGTTTTTGCCTCTTTGCGATCGGTTCTCCCGGGGAGGGAGTTAACGGCGATGTCGGGGCATGTCGGTGTCGATGCTTATGTTTAGGCCTTTGTTCGATTATCGACCTTACCGATGGTGTTGGCGATGTCCGATCTCCTGATCCCTGCAGATGATGTTTCTTCAGCAGGACCTTTTTTGTAACTCCAGCCGGGGATGATTTCGTCGACGTCTAAGGAGAAGGAAGGAGTTGGAGGTGAAAAAGGTGCTCCATTTTTTCCTACATAAGCTTCCTTCCTTTAGGAGTCATCTCTGCACACTGTTGGTAGGACGAAATACCATGTTTTTCGCCTAAACAGACAACACACTCAAGGTGTGGGTCTGTGATAGACATGGTCCGATTGCAAATCAGCCATTTTTTAAACCCTGAAGCCATGTTTCTATCGACAGCTGTCGAAAATGGGGAAATTTTATGAGAAAATTTTTTTTACTTACTGTAAAAATGATATCAATTTCTCACTGTCCAGTGAAAAAAGGGAGAGGGAGATCCCTTATGGGAGAAAATTTTTGAAAATGATGACTTTTTCAGTCAGAAAAGTGAGTAAAACTCACAGGGCTCCTATCTCCGCGATGCTTGCAGCAGAGCGGAAAAACGAAGACTAGAGTGAGACCCCTGTGGCAGAGAATATCATAGCATGCTGGGCATGCTCAGTGGCCTCACAATGCCAGTCACAAGTTTCTAGAGACTTTTACAGAAAGTATTCCCGCAATAGGGCTCCATCAGTGACGTCACCCATATGTGAGGACTAGAATCCTGCTTGTCCTGGGATAAGCACCACATGATAATGGAGAAATTTTGTGTAAGATGAGTATGTTACCAGTGCTTGTAGTTCACTGACTCTGTGAGCTGACATTATAGCTAGGAGAGAGTACTTTCCAAGTGAGATAACGCAGCTCGCAGGAGTGTAGAGGCTCAAACGGAGGTTTCATGAGCTGTGCTAATACCACATTGAGGTCCCAAGCAGGGGCCGGAGGACGAAATGGGGGCTTTAGATGTAGTAAGCCTCTCATTAAGCACGCAACAAGGGGCTGTGTCGATATCGAGGCATCCCCTATGCCCTTGGGGTAAGTGGCTATGGCACTGACATGGACTCTGATGGAGGACGTTTGTAGACCAGACTCCGATAGGTACCAGAGGTAGTCTAGGAACTTTGTTGTGGGGCAGATAAAGGGATCTATCTCCTTTGACGTGCACCATAAGGAAAATCTTTTCCATTTGGAATGATAAGATTTCCTAGTAGAAGGCTTCCATGAAGCTACGAGGACTAGAGATACAGTGTCCAAGAGGTTTAGGGATTGTAGGATCAACCTTTTAACATCCATGCTGTCAGGGACAGGGCCTGGAGATTCGGATGACGCAGTTGTCCGTTGTTCTGCGTTATCAGAGACAGATCTGCTCCCAGGTGAATTTGCTGATGGACTGAGAGGGCGCAAAGGATGGGAAACCACACCTGACGCGGCCAGTAAGGGCCTATGAGAATAATTAAGCCCTTGTGTCTTGTTGTAACTTCACAAGTGTCTTGCTGATGAGTGGAAGTGGAGGGTAAGCATACAGGAGACCCTTTGACCACAAGATGGCAAAAGCATCCCTTGTGGGTGTCCTGTAACTTCGATGCAGTGAGCAAAAGTTTTCCACTTTGCGATTGTGAATTGACGCTAGGAGATCTGTGTGTGGATAGCCCCACCGCTGGAATATTTTCTCTGCTACCGTGGGATTTGGGGACCATTCGTGAGGATGAAATGACCAACTCAACTTGTCCGAAATCACACTGTCCACACCTGCCAGACAGGTTGCTCTCAGGAACATGAAGTGAGAGAGAGCTCAGGCCCATATCTGTGCTACTTCCTGACAAAGCAGATGCGAGCTCGTTCCACCCTGTTTGTTGATGTACCACATCGCTACCTGGTTGTCTGTTTGGACTAGGATTGACTTGTTAGGCAATCCCGGAAGGCCATTAGGGCATACCTTATTGCCCTGAGCTCCAGAAAATGTATCTGCTGTTGTGATTCTGCTGCAGACCAGGTTCCCTGAGTTTGCAGGTTGTTGACATGGGCTCCCCAACCTAGGTTGGAAGCATCTGTTGTCAGTGTTATTTGAGGTTCTGGAGACTGAAAAGGTAGCCCCCTGACAAGATTGGACTCCTGAATCCACCAAGCTAGCGAGAGATGAAGCTGCCTGGTGACGTGGACAATACTGGACATTGGATGGTGGGCCTGAGACCCCTGGGACTTCAGGGTCCATTGTGTTACTCTCATGGCTAGACGAGCCATTGGAGTAACTTGAACCGAGGATACCATGTGACCCAACAAGGTTAGAAAATGACGAGCCGTTGTGGATCGACGAGTCTGTACTAGTCTCACAAGGGTTGCAAGAGTGTGTGCCCGATCCCTTGGGAGAAAAACTTTTGCCTGTATGGTGTTTAAATCCGCTCCAATGAAGGAGAGGATCTGTGATGGAGTCAGATTGGATTTCAGATAGTTTATGAGAAATCCCAATGACAGTAGTAGCTGTAGGGTTAGAAGAAAGGAGTTTAGAACGGCCTTTTCGGACGGAGCCCTTCACAACCAATCGTCTAAGTAGGGGTAGACGTGGATGCTTTGTCGTCTTAAATATGCTGCTACTACTGCCAAGCATTTAGTAAAGACTCGAGGTGCTGATACTAGGCTGAAATGTAGTACCCGGTACTGGAAATAACTGTGTCTGACTAGGAAACATAGGTATTTTCGGTGAGACGGGGTAATCGCTATATGTGTATAAGCATCTTGAAGGTCTAGAGAGCAAAGCCAATCTCCCTTTTGGAGAAAAGGGAGTAGGGAGCCTAAGGTTAACATTCTGAACTTTTCCTTTCGCAGATGTTTGTTTAAGGCATGAAGATCCAAGATTGGTCGAATGCCTCCTGATTTTTTTGGTATTAGGAAATATCAAGAATAGAACCCTTTTCCCCACTGTAAAGTGAGCACTGGTTCTATGGCATTGGATTGAAGGAGGGTTGTCAGTTCCTCCTCTAGGAGTGGTGAGTGGTCGGTTAACCTCCACCCCAGACAAGACGGGGAGTCTGATGGTATTGAAAGGAAGTTGAGATGGTAACCTTGAGCCACTACAGAGAGGACACATTCCTACTCCCATAGCAACCTAAAACTTAACTAGGAACTGATCAAAATTGAGATGAAGGCAACAGTCTAGCAACAAGAGGGGGGCTTCCCAGTCTTTTGCATCGAGTGTCACATGTATGATTATTTACCCACCGGTGAGAAGTTGTACATGTGCATGCGATGTAAAGAGCTCCTGGCTCTCAGAGAACGAGTCCGATCTCTGGAGGCTAGAGTGGCAGACCTGGAGGAGCTGAGGCAGACAGAGAGGTATATAGATGAGACCTTCAGGGACATAGTAGCCAAGTCCCAACTTCAGACTGGCAGCCCTTGTGCTGCCTTGGAGGAAGAAGGTCTCATGATTGGAGAACATCAACCTGGTGTAGCAGGAAATGATCCTGTAGCAAGGACCTGCTCTCCAGGTGATGCACTGCCCTTTTGTACCGAGGATATCTCCCCAACACCTACTGCCCAGGAGGGAAGAGTTAGGTCGGCCGTCATAGTTGGTGATTCGATTATTAGGAATGTAGATAGCTGGGTGGCTGGTGGGCGTGAGGATCACCTGGTAATATGCCTACCTGGTGCGAAGGTGGCGGACCTCACGCGTCACCTAGATAGGATTTTAGACAGTGCTGGGGAGGAGCCGGCTGTCATGGTACATGTGGGCACCAACGACATAGGAAAATGTGGGAGGGAGGTTCTGGAAGCCAAATTTAGGCTCTTAGGTAGAAAACTTAAATCCAGAACCTCCAGGGTAGCATTCTCTGAAATGCTCCCTGTTCCACGTGCAGGTCACCAGAGGCAGGCAGAGCTCAGGAGTCTCAATGCATAGATGAGAGGGATTCAGTTTTGTTAGGAATTGGGGAACCTTTTTGGGAAGGGGGAGTCTCTTCCGAAGGGATGGGCTCCACCTTAACCAGGGTGGAACCAGACTGCTAGCGCTAACCTTTAAAAAGGAGATAGAGCAGCTTTTCAACTAGAACAAAGGGGAAAGCTGACAGTCACTCAGCATTGCATGGTTCGGAGAGAGGGGTATCTTCAAAGGATACTAATGATGCATTAGAAATAGGGCATCCCAACAGTGAGGTTCCAATAATTAGAAAAGTAGTCCAAGTGCCTGTAACTAAAAACTCACCTGAGCTAAAAAATTCTAACTTATCCCTATCAATTAAAAAGCAGAATGAAAATACAAACAAAAAACAAACTTTGAAATGTTTGTATGCTAATGCCAGAAGTCTAAGAAGTAAGATGGGAGAATTAGAATGTATAGCAGTGAATGATGACATAGACTTAATTGGCATCTCAGTCGGAAGGAGGACAACCAATGGGACAGTGCTATACCAGGGTACAAATTATATTGCAATGACAGAGAGGAGCACCCGGGAGGCAGTGTGGTACTTTATGTCCGGGATGGCATAGAGTCCAACAGGATAAACATCCTGCACGAGACTAAATGCACAATTGAATCTTTATGGGTAGAAATCCCTTGTGTATCGGGGAAGACTATAGTGATAGAAGTATACTACCGTCCACCTGGTCAAGACAGCATTTCACTGTCAGTCTCTCTAAGATAAATTAGAGTAGCTAACCAAATTGGTAGTGCGGTAATAATGGGAGACTTCAATTACCCCAATATTGACTGGGTAAATGTATCATCGGGACACGCTAGAGAGATTAAGTTCCTGGATGGAATAAATGATAGCTTTATGGAGCAATTGTTTCAGGAACAGACGAGAGAGAGAGAGCAACTTTAGATCTAATTCTCAGTGGAGAACAGGATTTGGTGAGAGAGGTAACTGTGGTGGGGCCGCTTGGCAATAGTGATCATAATATGATCAAATTTGATTTAATGACTGGAAGGGGGACAGTAAGCAAATCCATGGCTCTCGTGCTAAACTTTCAAAAGGGAAACTTTGATAAAATGAGAAATTAGTTAGAAAAAACTGAAAGGAGCAGCTACAAAAGTAAAAAGTGTGCAAGAGGTGTGGTCATTGTTAAAAAATACCATCCTAGAAGCACAATCCAGATGTATTCCACACATTAAGAAAGGTGGAAAGGAGGCAACACGATTATGGGCATGGTTAAAAGGGGAGGTGAAAGAAGCTATTTTAGCGAAAAGATCTTTATTCAAAAATTGGAAGAAGGATCCAACAGAAGAAAATGGGATAATTATTTATTTATTTAAATTCTTTTAATATACCGATGCTCAAGAACCAGGTGTTATCGTACCGGTTTACAATAAACTAGGGGGAACCAGTTAAACAATGAAAGCAAAAAGTTACATTATAACAGGGAAAGTGGAACTGGGCTTTACATAATTATATAATGTATAAATTATATTATTATATAATGCATAAATGTTGGCAAGTTAAATGTAAGACATTTATAAGACAGGCTAAGAGAGAATTTGAAAAGAAGTTGGCCGTAGAGGCAAAAACTCACAGTAAAAACTTTTTAAAATATATCCGAAGCAGAAAGCCTGTGAGGGAGTCAGTTGGACCTTTAGATGATCGAGGGGTTAAAGGGGCACTTAGAGAAGATAAGGCCATCGCAGAAAGATTAAATGATTTCTTTTCTTCGGTGTTTACTGAAGAAGATGTTGGGGAGGTACCCGTACTGGAGAAGGTTTTCATGGGTAATGATTCAGATGGACTGAACCAAATCCCGGTGAACCTAGAAAATTTGGTAGACCTGATTGACAAACTTAAGAGTAGTAAATCACCTGGACCGGATAGTATACACCCCAGAGTTCTGAAGGAACTAAAAAATGAAATTTCAGACCTATTAGTAAAAATTTGTAACCTGTCATTAAAATATTCCATTGTACATAAGAACATAAGAACATAAGAAATTGCCATGCTGGGTCAGACCAAGGGTCCATCAAGCCCAGCATCCTGTTTCCAACAGAGGCCAAACCAGGCCACAAGAACCTGGCAATTACCCAAACACCTAGAAGATCCCATGCTACTGATGCAATTAATAGCAGTGACTATTCCCTAAGTAAACTTGATTAATAGCAGTTAATGGACTTCTCTTCCAAGAACTTATCCAAACCTTTTTTGAACCCAGCTACACTAACTGCACTAACCACATCCTCTGGCAACAAATTCCAGAGATTTATTGTGCGTTGAGTGAAAAAGAATTTTCTCCGATTAGTCTTAAATGTGCTACTTGCTAACTTCATGGAATGCCCCCTAGTCCTTCTATTATTCGAAAGTGTAAATAACCGAGTCACATCTACTCGTTCAAGACCTCTCATGATCTTAAAGACCTCTATGATATCCCCCCTCAGCCGTCTCTTCTCCAAGCTGAACAGCCCTAACCTCTTCAGTCTTTCCTCATAGGGGAGCTGTTCCATCCCCTTTATCATTTTGGTTGCCCTTCTCTGTACCTTCTCCATTGCAACTATATCTTTTTTGAGATACGGCGACCAGAATTGTACACAGTATTCAAGGTGTGGTCTCACCATGGAGCGATATAGAGGCATTATGACATTTTCCGTTTTATTAACCATTCCCTTCCTAATAATTCCTAACATTTTATTTGCTTTTTTGACTGCTGCAGCACACTGAGCTGACGATTTCAATGTATTATCTACTATGACGCCTAGATCTCTTTCTTGGGTGGTAGCTCCTAATATGGAACCTAACATCGTGTAACTACAGCTAGGGTTATTTTTCCCTATATGCAACACCTTGCACTTGTCCACATTAAATTTCATCTGCCATTTGGATGCCCAATCTTCCAGTCTTGCAAGGTCCTCCTGTAATGTATCACAGTCTGCTTGTGATTTAACTACTCTGAATAATTTTGTATCATCTGCAAATTTGATAACGTCACTCATCGTATTCCTTTCCAGATCATTGATATATATATTGAAAAGCACCGGTCCAAGTACAGATCCCTGAGGCACTCCACTGTTTACCCTTTTCCACTGAGAAAATTGACCATTTAGTCCTACTCTCTGTTTCCTGTCTTTTAATCAGTTTGTAATCCACGAAAGGACATCGCCTCCTATCCCATGACTTTTTAGTTTTCGTAGAAGCCTCTCATGAGGGACTTGTCAAACGCCTTCTGAAAATCCAAATACACTACATCTACCGGTTCACCTTTATCCACATGTTTATTAACCCCTTCAAAAAAATGAAGCAGGTTTGTTAGGCAAGACTTCCCTTGGGTAAATCCATGTTGACTGTGTCCCATTAAATCATGTCTTTCTATATGCTCTACAATTTTGATCTTGAGGATAGTTTCCACTATTTTTCCCGGCACTGAAGTTAGGCTCACTGGTCTATAGTTACCCGGATCACCCCTGGAGCCTTTTTTAAATATTGGGGTTACATTGGCCACCCTCCAGTCTTCAGGTACAATGGATGATTTTAATGATAGGTTACAAATTTTAACTAATAGGTCAGAAATTTCATTTTTGAGTTCCTTTAGTACCCTGGGATGCATACCATCCGGTCCAGGTGACTTGCTACTCTTTAGTTTGTCAATCTGGCCTACTACATCTTCCAGGTTGACAGTGATTTCGTTCAGTTCGTCTGACTCATCACCCCTGAAAACCAACTCCGGAACTGGTATCTCCCCAACATCCTCACTAGTAAACACGGAAGCAAAGAATTCATTTAGTCTTTCTGCAATGGCCTTATCTTCCCTAAGAGCCCCTTTAACCCCTCGGTCATCTAATGGTCCAACCGACTCCCTCACAGGTTTCTTGCTTTGGATATATTTAAAAAAGTTTTTATTATGAGTTTTTGCCACTATGGCCAACTTCATTTCAAATTCTCTCTTCGCTTGTTTTATCAATGTTTTACACTTAACTTGACAATGCTTATGTTTTATCCTATTTTCTTCAGATGGATCTTTCTTCCAATTTTTGAAGGATGATTTTTTGGCTAAAATAGCCTCTTTCACTTCACCTTTTAACCATGACGGTAATCGTTTTGCCTTCCTTCCACCTTTCTTAATGCGTGGAATACATATGGACTGCGCCTCTAGGATTGTATTTTTAAACAATGTCCAAGCCTGTTGAACACTTTTAACCTTTGCAGCTGCACCTTTCAGTTTTTTTCTGACTATTTTCCTCATTTTATCAAAGTTTCCCTTTTGAAAGTTTAGTGTTAGAGCTGCAGATTTACTTATTGTCCCCCTACCAGTTATTAGTTTAAATTTGATCATGTTATGATCACTGTTGCCAAGTGGCCCCACCACCGTTACCTCTCTCACCAAATCCTGTGTTCCACTAAGAATTAAATCTAAAATAGCTCCCTCTCTTGTTGGTTCCTGAACCAATTGCTCCATGAAACAATCATTTATTACATCCAGGAACTTTATATCTCTAGCAAGTCCTGATGTTACATTTACCCAGTCAATATTGGGGTAATTGAAATCTCCCATTATTATTGCACTGCCAAATTGGTTTGCTTCCCTGATTTCTCTTAGCATTTCATCATCTGTCTGACCATTTTGTCCAGGTGGACGGTAGTATACTCCTATCACTATACTCTTACCCAACACACATGGAGGATAGCTAATGTAACCCCGATATTTACAAAGGGCTCCAGGGGCGATCCAGGAAACTACAGACTGGTTAGCCTGACTTCAGTGCCAGGAAAAATAGTGGAAAGTATTCTAAACATCAAAATCACAGAACAAATGGAAAGACATGGTTTAATGGAACAAAGTCAGCATGGCTTTACCCAAGGCAAGTCTTGCCTCACAAATCTGCTTCACTTTTTTGAAGGAGTTAATAAACATATGGAAAAAGGTGAACCTGTAGATGTGGTGTACTTGGATTTTCAAAAGGCATTTGACAAAGTTCTTCATGAGAGGCTTCTAGGAAAAATAAAAAGTCATGGGATAGATGGCGATGTCCTTTCGTGGATTACAAACTGGCTAAAAAGAAACAGAGAGTAGGATTAAATGGACAATTTTCTCAGTGGAAAGGAGTGGGCAGTGGAGTGCCTCAGGGATCTGTATTGGGACCCTTACTTTTCAATATATTTATAAATGATCTGGAAAGAAATACGACGAGTGAGATAATCAAATTTGCAGATGACACAAAATTGTTCAGATTAGTTAAATCACAAGCAGATTGTGATAAATTGCAGGAAGACCTTGTGAGGCTGGAAAATTGGGCATCAAAATGGCAGATGAAATTTAATGTGGACAAGTGCAAGGTGATGCATATAGGGAAAAATAACCCATGCTATAGTTACACAATGTTAGGTTCCATATTAGGTGCTACTACCCAAGAAAGAGATCTAGGCGTCATAGTGGATAACACATTGAAATAGTCTGTTCAGTGTGCTGCGGCAGTCAAAAAACCAAACAGAATGTTGGGAATTATTAGAAAGGGAATGGTGAATAAAACGGAAAATGTCATAATGCCTCTGTATCGCTCCATGGTGAGACCGCACCTTGAATACTGTGTACAATTCTGGTTGCTGCATCTCAAAAAAGATATAATTGCAATGGAGAAGGTACAGAGAAGGGCGACCAAAATGATAAAGGGAATGGAACAGCTCCCCTATGAGGAAAGACTAAAGAGGTTAGGACTTTTCAGCTTGAAGAGATGGCTGAGGGGGGATATGATAGAGGTGTTTAAAATCATGAGAGGTGCAGACAGAGTAGAGATGGCTTGATGACAGAAAACAACATTAAAGCTCAAGAGTAGTGAACAGGGCAGAAGACAGAATGGCAAGCAAGGTAAATAATATGGAGAATGGAGACAGTAGAATTGATATTGGAGTGTTTTACAGCAAGGAACATGATTGAGGTGGATTAGAAGTAGGAAGAGTACATTTAGAGAAGCCACCAGAGGAAGAAATCTACTGTTTTCAAGTAATGATATAGAAATCAACTCCTGGCCAGTTAATGGAAGCCCAAGGGGACTGGAATGTCCTCTGAGGCAGCTGAGAGAAGTATGTAGATAGGCTACAACCTCCCTAGTCAGGGCCGAAGCATGCCTATGGCCAATATGGCCTTGGCCATAAGCGCCGCTACCTGAAGGGTGCCATAGTGCTGCCGGTGAAGTCACCCTGAGGAGGAGCAATACCACAACCCTGCCAGAATCGCAGGCAGGGCCTGGGGAAGAGTAGCAATGCTGTGACCCTGCTGGAGTCACCGGCAGGGCCTGGGGAGGAGCAGCAGTGTAGCGACCCTGCCAGAATCACCAGAGAGGCCTGAGGAGGAGGAGCAATGTTGCGACTCTGTCAGAATTACTGGTGAGGCCCGAGGAGGAAGAGCAACGCTACAGCCCTGCTGGAATCTCCTGTAGGGCCTTGGGAGGAGAAGGATTGGAACAATCTGTTCTGCAGGAAGGCGCTCTAAGCCAGAGGTGGGTCAACTCCAAGAAGTAGTCTTGTTGGGTGTGAATGAAGATGGGGGAATTAGAGTGTGTGGGGGAGAGAGAGAGCTTGCATGTGGGAGAATATGAGAGAATGTGTGTGCATGCGTGTATGTGTGCAAGCATGTGTGAGAGAATGTTTGTGCATTCTTGTGTGTATGAGTGTCCCATGAGTATGCGAGAGAGTATGTATGTGAGAGTGAGGAAGAGCATGTGTGTGAGAGAGCATGTAAATGCGCATGTGTCTATGAGGGAGAACTCACATGTATGTGAGAGAGCAGAAAATGTGTGTGCAACAAACCTCCTTCCTCTCTTCCCACTAAATCATGACAATCTCAGGGCATCTGGAAATCAAAAGTCTCCAGGGATCGAAAGCAGGAGATTTTTAAAAACCTTGTGTGTTTTAATTATTGGGTGTTATTTAATGTCTGTTTTAAAATGTTTTATTGGTGGTTGGAAAACGTTTATATGAGTTTTTACCAATTAGTTGTTCCATTTCCTAGCTGTTTTGAATTTTACTCTTTATTCATGTGGTTTTACTACTATTAATGAAATGTATAGATCATGATTTTATTGTTTTATCAGGAATGGTAATGTTTACTTTTTTCAATTGTTGCACGGCATACAGAGTGTGGCTTCTTCAGATTTCTATTTCAGTTTTTGTCTGTACTTTTTCATTTACATGTTATGGTCTGTTTATTCTGTATTTGGTGAAAGTCTATCTACATTTTGCAAGTGTGACCGAGGTGAAGTATTCCGCTAATGTATAGTTTCTGTGTAGAGATCTATAGCAGCTTGGCTTGTTCTATTTTCCTAATAGGGCGTGTTTAGTATTTTAGGGCCTGTTGTAAGGTTTGCATTGTTACCTTTTCACAGGTAAGGGCTGTTGCTTTTGGAGTGCTGGCAGTTAGTGCTGTTTTGATATAGAAAGTGTATTGTTTTTTTGTGGCTTTCAGAGAGCCAAGCCATTCCCATGGTGTTTAATACTAGGTCTAATATCATATGGAATCCAAGTGTCTTTTGCATTTTTGCAGGATTTTCGGGTTGGCACCACAGCATTGAATATAAATATAATGCCTGGCCAGTTAATGGAAGCCCAAGGGGACTGGAATGTCCTCTGAGGCAGCTGAGAGAAGTATGTAGATAGGCTACAACCTCCCTAGTCAGGGCCGTAGCATGCCTATGGCCAATATGGCCTTGGCCATAAGCGCCGCTACCTGAAGGGTGCCATAGTGCTGCCGGTGAAGTCACCCTGAGGAGGAGCAATACCACGACCCTGCCAGAATCGCAGGCAGGGCCTGGGGAAGAGGAGCAATGCTGTGACCCTGCTGGAGTCACCGGCAGGGCCTGGGGAGGAGCAGCAGCGTAGCGACCCTGCCAGAATCACCAGAGAGCCCAGTTCATCAGCCCTTGTTAATTGTAACTGCATCTCTTCATCACGTTTATTTATGTTCTTGGTTGTATTCATCACACCCCTGTTTTTATGTAAACTGACATCATGTGAACGCTATCATGAATGCCGGTATAAAAAAACCTTAAATAAATAAATAAATAAATATAACATACATACCTCAGAAGACAACGCCCAGGGACGCATCCATTTTATAATATATGCATGTATATGCATGCATATTATAAAATAGCCTGACTGCACGCACGTTTGCGCATTTGTAAGTGGACACACGCCTAAGCGCACAAATGCCTCTTCTACCACGTAAATAGGGAGATTGTTTACTCACATGAACGCCTGATTTTATATCATGTGCACGCAGGCGCACGCATGTTATAAAATCGGGGTTCGGCACGCGCAAGGGGGTACACATATGTGCACCTTTCGCGCGCAGAGCATGCTCCGAGCCGCGCTGCCTTCTCCCGTTCCCTCCCAGGCATTCCGAAATCAGAGTGGCCTCAGAGAGAACTTCCCTACCACCGCACCCCACCTTCTCTTCCCTTCCCCTACCTCCCCCGCCCTTTCCCCCCTTTTTCCATCTTTTTTTTTGTTACAAAACTTATTTCAGCTCTGGGGCTGAAGTAAGTTGCACATGCCGGCCAACTGCCGGCGCGCGATTCCCGGCACAGCAGCCATGTGGAGGCCTCTGGCCATGCCCACGCCCCCTCCCCGCCCCTTTTTGCAAGTCCCAGGTCTTACACGCATCCTGGGGCTTTACGCATGTCATCGGGCCTTTTGAAAATAGGCCCAGCGCGCATAATCCTTTGAAAATCCGGCCCTGTATGTTTGATGTTTTATGTATATAAATTTTAACTCACATAGAATTTTAGATAACGTGGTTAAGAAATATTTTAAATAAAGTGATCTTGTAGTTAAGGACATGCCTTCTAGGTGATAAGGTATCCAGGTTCATGGGCCCGGAAATGAAGGATTAGGATTGCTATTATAATTGGGCATTTCTTCATTAGTAATGTAGATAGTTGGGTGGCTGGTGGTCATGAAGTTGCTTGGTAACTTACCTGCCTGATGCTAAGGTAGTGTGTCTAGGACATCACAGACAGGATTTTAAAGAGTGCTGGGGAGGAGCTGGCTGCCATGGTATATGTGGGTACCACTAATATAGGAAGGTACAGAAGGGAGTTTCTGTAAACTATATTTAGAGTTTTAGGTAGAAAATTAATATCAGAGTTGCATTGTCCCAAATGTTCCCCATTCTAACACAGGATCCCAGAGGGATGCTGAGCTGAAGAGTCTCAATGCATGGATTGGATAATGGAGCAAGGAAGAGGGTTTTATATTTGTTAGGAATTAGGGAACACTTTGGGGAACAGCAGGCCTGATCAGATAGCTTGGGCTCCACCTTAACCAGAGTAGAACCCGGCTGCTGTTGCTGCTGCTGCAAACATTTAAAAAGAAATAGAACAGCTTTAAACCAGATCATTGGGGAAAGCAGATAGTCACTCAGAAGCACATGGTCCAAAGAAGGTATTTTAAAAGTATACTGGCGAAACAAGGAAACTGGAATATACTGATACAGACTGTGCTAATGGTTGAAGTAGCCCAGATGAATTTAAATAAAGAATACATCGCTATGAATGTCTCTAAATCTCCTTTATCATCTGCTAATACGTAGGTTGTAAATAAAAACATTCTTTAAAACATCTGTATGTGAATGCCAGAAGTATGACAAATAAGATTGGAGAGTTAGAAAGTATGGCACTTAATGAAGATATAGCATAATGGCCAAGTGGCTGTGGGACAAAGGACTCTCTACAGAAGCAATGGCTTCAGAGAGGTAAGCTGGTAGCAGGGCAGCAACAGAAACGATCACCACAAGCAGGAAGCCACTGGTAAGGAACGATCCATGCTCCCCCCTCCCCAGCAGAGGGAGGAGTCAAGAGAGCTCACGCTGGGCTGAGGAGCAGCCCTCGAACCTCCTACTGCCAGTCCACCACCTCCATCTACATAACCTCAGCCCCAACACCGAAGGCGCTTGCACTGAGAGGCACACACCCTCAAAGTGCATCCCTTTGTGCAGACCAATAGTGCATTAAGCATCCTTACCACAAACATGGCACTACATTATCCTACTAAACAAAACAAAAAAGGAGAGGGAAATACAAATCTCCCAATCAATATATTTATTTAAAAAGAAACTTCAAATGAGTAAAGAAGGTATAACTAGAGTGCCTACGTTTTAATCCAGGGTCTCTCTCCACACAATGGGCCCCAGGCAGTATAGCCTTAACGGCACTGTGAATTGTAATCATATACCGTCACACTCATAGTTATTTTATTTATTTTTTGCCTTTACTTTAAGAAATTTTTTTTATTTTTGTAAAAAACTAATACTTTGTTCTATGAACTACTCTTTATCCACAATACTTAAACTACAAAATATTTAGTCTGTGGTTGTGACTATACTATCCTATTCACACTATCCTTGGCAAAGTTCTGTATGGGGAAATTAAAAGAATCCCAAGAAACAAACCACCAGAGATTACTAATCTAGAATGTCCCCCAACAAGTAACAACTCTCCATTTATATCATCCTGCTTAATGTTCACCATGCTTCTGTTAAATGCTCAATCTTTAACAAAAAGAATCCCACTGATAAACAACCTGCTAGAAGATTTAAAACCATTCTGAATCTACCGAACCGAAACCTGGCTCACTGACAAAGATAACATCTTATAAACCATATTTCTCATCTTAAGTATGATATAGCAAATGTTGCTTACCTGATGTAACAGGTGTTCTCACAGGACAGCAGGATGTTAGTCCTCACAAATGGGTGACATCGAGGATGGAGCCCAACCACGGAAAACTTCTGTCAAAGTTTCAGGAACTTTGACTGGCCCCTACTGGGCATGCCCAGCACGGCACCAACCCTGCAGCCAGCAGGGGTCTCCCTTCAGTCTTGTTTCAAAGCTACAGGCAGTGCCGAAAAATAAGATAAAAACGAACCCAACACCGCGGGGTGGCGGGCGGGTTTCGTGAGGACTAACATCCTGCTGTCCTGTGAGAACACCTGTTACATCAGGTAAGCAACATTTGCTTTCTCACAGGACAAGCAGGATGGTTGTCCTCACAAATGGGTGAGTACCGAGCTGAGGATGTCCTGACTTACACCAAATGTACCCAACGGTGTGCAACAGGCACAACAACTGGGGTGGAATTTGGGGAAGGGCATCCGCACCCTACCGGGAAGGTGGAAGGGTGTTGGTACATCATGTTGGAAAAAGGTTACGCAAGACAGATTGGCCGAAGATGTAATACTGTCTTCCAGCTTTGTCCAAACAATAGTGGGCTGCAAATGTATGGAGTGAACTCCAGGTAGCAGCCTTGCAGATGTCAGGAAGCGGCACCGATCAAAGGTGTGCTACTGAAGTCGCCATGGCCCTCACAGAGTGTGCTTTGACACGGTCTTGGAAAGGAATGCCAGCTTGCTGATAGCAAAAGAAAATGCAGTCCGCCAACCAGGAGGAAAGAGCCTGCTTACCCACAGGTTGTCCCAACTTGTTAGGATGGAAAGAGACGAATAATTGAGTGCTCTTCCTGTGAGAAACTGTACCGTCTAGGTAAAAGGCTAGAGCCCGTTTACAGTCTAGGGTATGCAGAGTCTGTTCCCCGGAGTTGGAGTGGGGCCTGGGAAAAAAGATAGGTAGTATGATGGATTGATTGATGTGAAACTCCGAAACTACCTTAGGTAAAAATTTAGGGTGAGTGCGGAGTACCGCCCGGTCCTGCAGGAGTTTAGCGTAAGGCGGATAGGTGACTAGGGCCTGTAATTCACTAACCCTGCGAGCTGAAGTGATAGCCAAAAGGAATAACACTTTCCATGTGAGATATTTAAGGTCACAGGAGTGCAGAGGTTCGAAAGGTGGCTTCATAAGGCGACCAAGAACCAGATTAAGGTCCCAAGATGGGGCCGGAGGACGTAAAGGTGGCTTCAAATGGAGCAAGCCTTTAAGAAAGCGTGTTACAAGGGGTTGTACTGATATAGGAACACCCCCTATACCTTTATGGAAGGCGGCTACCGCACTGACATGCATTCTTATGGAAGAGGTCTTTAGGCCTGATTCCGATAGATGCCATAAATAGTCCAAGAAGCTAGAGATTGGACAGGAAAGGGGATCAAGGGACTGAGAAGTGCACCATGATGTGTACCTTTTCCATTTGTAGGAGTACGATTTTCTTGTGGAAGGCTTTCGTGAAGCTATCAGGACACGAGAAACTGAATCTGAAAGGTTAAATGGCTGAAGGACTAACCTTTCAACATCCATGCCGTCAGGGACAAGACTTGGAGGTTGGGATGGAGGAGGCATCCGTCGTTTTGAGTGAGCAGATGCGGGTCCTTTCCCAGAGGAATGTGCCTGCGGATGGAGAGATCCTGGAGTATGGGAAACCACATTTGGCGGGGCCAGTGCGGTGCTATCAGGATCATAGTTCCCTTGTCCTGACGCAGCTTCACGAGAGTCTTTGACACAAGAGGAAGTGGAGGGAATGCATAGAGCAGACCGGTTGTCCACTTGAGGGAGAATGCATCTCTCGGTCGAGAGTGCTGGCTCCGAATGAGAGAGCAATAATTGTCCACTTTGTGGTTCTGAGGGGACGCAAAGAGGTCTATGTGGGGAGAACCCCACTTGTGAAACAGAGAGGTCGCTACCAGAGGATTGAGTGACCACTCGTGTGGTTGGAAGACCCGGCTTAGCTGGTCTGCCAATACATTGTCTACTCCCGGCAGGTAGGTGGCCCTGAGGTACATGGAGTGGGAGAGGGCTTCTGCCCAAATCTGCACTGCTTCCTGAAGGGAGACCCCTGCTGGCTGCAGGGTTGGTGCCGTGCTGGGCATGCCCAGTAGGGGCCAGTCAAAGTTCCTGAAACTTTGACAGAAGTTTTCCGTGGTTGGGCTCCACCCTCGATGTCACCCATTTGTGAGGACAACCATCCTGCTTGTCCTGTGAGAAATTTCATCTCCCCAGACCAAAACGTAAAGGCGGTAGTTTAGTAATAATCAGCAAAAAAGACATGAAACTCATACCCTACAAAATAGAAATTATTCCCCCATATGAAGTGGCCATTATGAAATCCCACAACTTAAACATAGGTCTTGTCTACTGTCCTCCTGGATCGCTACAAAGAGACTGCTTGCCATTGATCAAACTTTTCACCAAAGTATTTCCATCCCCAGACTCCACCCTAATAGTTGGAGACTTTAATATTCATGTAGATAAAATCCCCAGAACAGCAGCCTGTGAAACATTTCTGAAAACCATGAAAGCTCTGGGGTGATCCCCAATTTGTAACTGAAGCCACCCACAAAGCAGGCCACATCTTAGACCTAATTTTTGCCAATCCCAAGAACTGTCAAGTCAGTACTTCACACACAATAATCCCATTGTCCGACCACTAACTAATAAATATGGAGATAACCCTCTTCAACCCTCCACTGAAAACTATTGCCAATAAGCCTAATTTCACCTTCAGAAAAAAGATCGACCTTGAAACACTTGCCGATTCACTAGAAAAGAAGCTCCAAGATCTACAGCAATCCAATGCCACCTCAGCATTTGAATCCTGGCACCAAACTGTAAATGATATTGCTGATACCCTCAGTTCCATCCAGACTAAAAACTTTCCTCATAGAAAAGATATCTGCCAAACAAACAAAACCTTGGTATAATAAAGAACTAAAATGTGCCAAACAGCTCTTTAGAAAATCTGTTTACGCCATTGTTTCTCAATCAGATAAATTTCTAGAAAAATATAAACTCGTCTAACAAAATACCAATCTATGACCAATAAAGCAAAAAAAAAAAAAAAAAAAGACTTATGCCAAACAGATCCATGGAGCTATGTCCAACTCTAAACTACTCTTCAATGTAGTAAAACACCTAGTTAAGGACCCATCTTCCACAATCCACAAACTACAACTTTTCAATAGATAGCTGCAATTAATACACCATATCCTAAATAGACAAAATTATCAACTTAAAAGCTCAATTCCCCACCTGCCCTGCAGCAATAGCAACCAGTAACCTAAGAGACATAATTAAGTAGTCCTCATTCGAAAGAGTCACAAATCTTAAAATAACCCAAATAATCACAAAGATTAAACCTGCCATATACCCAAGAGACCCTATTCCTTCCAGTATCTTGAAACAAATTCATGGAGTTATCACCCCTACAGTCACAATATTAATCACTCTCATATGGAAGGAATTGTTCCACCGGGGCTAAAACAAGCTGTAATAAAACCTATCCCTAAAGACAAATCCAGAAGAATTGATGACTGGGACAACTACTGCCCAATATCAAACTTGCCTTTTCTCACAAAGGTTCTGGAGAAAGCAGTATTAACCCAGCTTGAAAATCATCTGGAATATCAGAGCATACTCCATCCAAACCAATATGGTTTCAGGAAACAATGTTCAACTGAGACTGTCTACTCCCTCTAACCAACTCAATCTTAAGATGGTTTGATGAAGATGAATAATGTTTTGGTGCTAATCGATCTACAAGCAGCCTTTGACACAGTTGATAATTCCCAACTAAGCCATTAACTGAGCAACATTGGAATCAATGGCTATGTCCTCAAATGGTTCTCCTCATTCCTATCAAAAAGATCTTTTCAAGAAAAATTGGGTAATTCCATATCTGACACTTTCCAGTCTGATACTGGCATTCCCCAAGGCTTGGCTCTATCGACAACTCCTTTCAACATTTATATGCAAACTTCTTACAGACCTTGGAAACACATTCTTCCTGTATGCTGATGACAAACAGTTCTACCTTCTACTCTCCAAATCTCTTCAATACACTGAATCAACTCTGTCAACCCATATTAAAGTGATTCAGCAGGAGCTAAAACATCTAAAATTGACACAAAACCATAAAAAAAACCGAAATTATCTGGTTAAGAAGAAACTCCCCAATCATCAAATCACCAGCTCTTGACCTTGGTGATTTTTAAATTATGCCCTCTGACCAAGTACGAGATCTAGACACACAACTAGATGAGAACCTCATGATGAAGAAACATCAATAAGCTAATCACATCTGGCTACAACAAGTTAAGGATTCTACAACATCTGAAGCCTTTGCTAACCTTTGAAGACTTCCGGACTGTATTGCAAAACTTAATTTTTTCACACCTAGACTATTGCAACTCCCTATTTCTAGATCTGCCTGAATGCCTCTTAAAACCATTACAAATATTGCAAAATGCATCTGCAAGACTCTTACTAGGAGCCAAAATATTCAATCACATGTCTCCAGCACTAATCTCATTACACTGGTTAGCAGTTCACTTCCGAATCCAATTTAAAGTACTAACTTTAATATTTAACATCATTCACTCAAACAACACTGATATGAGTGGCATATCATTTCAATCTTACAATTCCCAACAATCATTAAGATCCCAAAATAAGGGTTTACTGTCTGTCCCCAATATACGAAGCACACACTTGATACAGATAAGAGACCATGCTTTTTCCATTGCTGGACCAAATCTGTGGAACTCCCTACCTGGAAGGCTACAACTGATCCCAGACAAAAAGAAATTTAAAAAGGAGCTAAAAACATGGCACTTCAAAAATGCATACAACCTAACCTAACTCAATTAGAATAACGGAGTTTCTAAAACGATACTTAATGAACTAAATAATGACTTTCTCAAATAATTCCCACTCAAATACACTCAACCTAAAGTGAACGATTATTTATGCATACTCTATAATGACTATGCCTTTTACTCCCTATGTCATCAACTATTCCTCTTTCAAGTATTGACTAAGTTATGAATGTATTGAACTGACCCATGAATGTATAGATCCATGTCATATACTATTCCTCTTTCAAGTGTTGACTAAGTTATGAATGTATTGATCTGACCCTATGAATGTATAGACCCATATTATGAATGTCTCAAACTATCAAATAGCCATGATCTATGAATGTCTCTTGTGAACCATTGTGATCTTTATTAGGAATGATGGTATATAAAATACTTAAATAAATAAGTAAAATATAATAGGCATCTCAAATACATGGTGGAAGCAGGATAACCAATGGGACACTATAATAATAGGGTGCAAATTATATAGACATAACAGCCCAAACTGGTGCAGAGGGTTTTTTTTTGACTAATATACCATATTCCTCCCCAAAAATGGAGCCCAAAGCGGTTTACATAAAAAGGCATCAACATAATATATCTAAAAGAACAAATCAGTACAATAATAATAAAATAAAATAGTAATTAAAATTCCCTAATATAACCAACCACATCCACTACATTTACTAGGGGGTGCAAAAGGCCTATCACTTAGTTTAAAAGAAATCACACTTCCTTCAAAGAAACCCCTGTATTTCATATCAAAAATATAAAAATGCAAAATATTTAAACTATTACAATACACAAAGATCTAATCACAGACTTCCAGCAGACAATAATAAGGGATAAATTCCAATAAGCAAGAAAAATACAAAACTTCAGTGGTCAGAATTTTCCAGCATGCTTCTTTTCATTGCAATCAACAGAAAGAAATAGAAGAGCAAACATGGGTCTGGGGAATTCTCTTCCTGGTCCTGGATTGAAACAACAAGCAGGAGATAATATTAAACAGCAAAAAAAAAAACCAAAAAAAAACCCAGTTCTACAAATATCCTTAGTTTATCATGGGTTCTCACTTGTCTCTAAATTAATAACAATCTCAGCCTATATTGCACTATAAGAATTTAAGATTTGCCATACTGGGTCAGACCAAAGGTCAATCAAGCCTAGTATCCTGTATCTAATCCAGGTCACAAGTACCTGGCAGAATTCCAAAGGTCGATAGATTCCATGTTGCTTATCCCAGGGATAAGCAGTAGATTTCCCCAAGTCCACCTTAATAATGGTTTATGGCCTTTTATTCCAGAAACTTGTTCAAACTTTTTTTTAAACTCAGCTATACTAACAACATTCACCATATCTTCTGGCAACAAATTCCAGAATTTAATAATGGGGAGGGGGGGGGGGGGGTAAAAAATATTTTCTCCTATTTGTCTTAAATGTATCACTGTGATGATTTAGGAACATTGGTGGTGGGTTTTGCGCGAAAAGGCAGCAACAGCTTGAAGCTTGGGTTACGTGAGCTAATCTAGCAGGACTACAAATCCCAGGATTCCAATCACCTAGTTTGAGAAAAATTGTGCAAAAAAAGGGGCTGAGTCAGCTCACCAATAGGCTATTAGTTCCCATAAAAGGAACCAGAGGGGAACAGTAAGCAAGGAGAAACGAGGGGCCAGAACAATGGATTGCAGTCCTGAGGAGGAGGTGACCGAACCAGATGAACATTCCCATTTCTAAGCCAGGTTTGTTGCCTAGAAAACAATAGGGAAATTGTAGCTATTTTCTTGGGGATTTGGGGAACATGTTTAGGAAGCAACAGATAGCCTTTGAAGCAATGTAATAGAAACTACTGCAGAATGCTAACCCTGATAGAGCACAACTCAGAAACCCAGAGAGGGCTAGCTCTAAAGGAAAAAAAGACAAAAAAAAAATAAACCAGAGAAAAGAAAAAGGGCTTATTCCAACCACAGGGAACGCTAATCAAGCCTATAGCCAATTTCAAGGAGAGGAGCTTTTGCTGTACTTTAAGTTTAAGGTTATTGGCTAGAAGAAAGAGAGAGAGAGAGAGAGAGAGAGAGAGATAGTATGTGTGTTAATTGATGCTTTGAGACCCTAACGTTGGAAATGCTGAAGCCAAATAGCAAAAGATCAGTACTTTGAATCCATGCTTGATCAGATCTGTTCCTGCATGCTTTTGGAGAAACTGTATCAAAAATACAGAGGGTACTATTTTCAGTTTCCCTACTCTTCAAATGCATCAACACATAAAGAGAAACACTATTTCATGTAAATATTTTTTACATACATTTATTATATCAAAAAACACTTATTCTATAAAGAACTCAACCTATCTAAACAATTAAAAACTCTCAAACATACACCATGCACACCATTAAAAACATATAATTGTACATATTAATTTTTCTCAATATCATAAATACATTTTATTCAACAATTCTTCTCTTATATCTTCATTATTCTATAAATTTCTTACTCCAAAAATACTTTTATCATCAAAAATTCTTTAAAAACTTATTTTCTGAATACTTTTCAATAATTGTCTCTACTATTCCATGATATCCATTCTCCGGGTATTATTCGCTTGTATTGATCCTACTCCTTCTCCGGGTATTTCTTGTTTAAACTGGTCCGACAAAGATATCTCCATTTCACCCTTACAATAAGGGATTCCTCAGGGACTCGCCCGAGTACACATCACCCTGAATTACTTCATTTTCATTCTGAAACAACAAACAACTAATTGGACTGCAATATACCCAAACTTCCACTTATTTCCCCTAAACCATCTATCTCCTTACCCCATATAATAACCGTGTATATGTACACCAAAGATATTCCTCCGATTTCCAAATCACTACTTATTTCAATCAAATTCTCAAAGCTAGCATTTCATTTTGAAAATCCGAACATCAATTTCCGCATCTACAATCAAAAATATAAGGCCAAAAATGTATAAAAACCACCATGAAACTTTCTTACCTGCAACGCAGTTATACTACAGCAGCCATTTTGTCATACTCATGTAATCCCGGAACTGAAGTAAAATTCTCATCAATCCTAACGCGTAGCTACGTAACCGTCCCCGATGTTTTATATATATCAGGGGGACTTAATAACACCACCTACTCAATGACTTACACCTGAAATTTATTCCTACATCAACATCTAGCGAATTCCTTGACCATTCACTCAATTTATTATAATTATTCACCATCATACAGAAAAATCCCAAACCACTAAATCCAAGGAAATAGCAGAAATAGCAGAAAACCTAAATGAATTATTTTCCTCGGTCATTACTGAGAATGTTAGAGTCATACCCACACCAGAAATGTGCTTTGATGGTGATTTGAGCAACTAAAGCAAATTTCTGTGAAATTCTAAAATGTAATAAATCAAACTGACAAATTAAAGAGTAGCAAGTCACCAGGACTGGATGGTATTCACCCCAGAGTTCTGAATGAACTGAAAAATAAAATTGAAAAACTGTTGCTATAATCTGTAACCTTTTATTTTGTCTGGGTCTGATTAAGGCACAGGCACAATGGACATGCTTCATCAACAATTTTAATGAAAGAAACACAGATCAAACAATCTGGGTTCCTGTCTTACAATATGCAGGAAGAACAAAAAATAGCCAAGGTGGCTTCCCTTACCAAGCAAAGATGAGAGAGATCCAACCAGCTCAGTAGGATTCAGTGTTATTTTCAGACCCAGCACTAAAGATTAGAGAAAATGTACCAGCAGAGAACTCTTTTCTGGCTAGAGATTATATCAGGTGTGCTAAGGGTAGATCTCTCTTTGGGCCAATGAGACTCTGGCTGGATGCAATCTAGCCCCCAATTTCTGGAGAATAGAAACAATACTACTTCCCAAATTCTCCACTTCTGGAATAGCTTTCTGTGGAGGGCTCCAGCCTGCTGCTCCCACAGCCAAAGGGTCAAGATCCTGCTGGTTCTTACATTTTCCCCCTCCCCAAGGGGCATCTTCGGGCACCCCTATGAACCACCCCTTCAGATTCATAAATTGCATTTCAACTTATAACAAGCCTTCCATATCTGACCACCCACCTTACTAAGCCTTCCTACAGCAAAGGAAGGCACTATTTGCTGATATCAGTTAAATTCAGTCAGTTTCTTTTTCTTTTTTTTCATAGTCTAAGCCTTAGTGGCCATCGTCATGGACAGATGTGATGGAGGCCCTGCTGACTTTATGGCACAGTGATGTGAAGCAGGATCAGCTCCAATAAGTCCAGTGCTGAGTCTATATTCCTCAAGTTGTCCTCACTGATTTATTGATCTGAGGAGTCTTGCAAAGACCCCATACTTGAATGTGCCTTTTTTTCTGTGCCTTTTCTATCAATGGCTGGGTTAGCCCTTTGGCATCAGCTTCTTCTCTTTGTAATGGTGAAAGTTTCTCCTTGAAAAATAAGGCTCTGAGGGTTTTCTGCCAGTGTCCCAACCTCTGCTATCATCTCCTCAGGCTCTGCAAGAAGCCCTTCTTGGAATCCTTGGGTCACTGTCCAAAGATCTTTTTGTATGTAGTGGACTGCTTCATCCAACTCAGTTATAGCAAGCAGGACTATTGTGTCCAATTTGTCCAGCCTCAAGACAAGCAGCCTCACCACCTCCACCATTTCCATCAATGCTCTCCTCTCCGACCTTCATCTAGCTCTGAACGCTTCGAAAACTGAACTACTACTCATCTCCCAACAATCACCCCCCAAACCTGTCATCACAAATGACCCCCGCATACAATACTTTCAAAAGGCCGACCGTCCCACGAAACCTTGGTGTTCACATAGACCAACAACTGAATCTAAAAAAGCATATCAATCTGATTCTCAAGGAAGGTTTTTTCAAACTCAATGTAATGAAGAAACTCAAACCCTTACTCCATGCCAGTGATTTTCGCACCGTCATCCAGGCCACCCTCACAGCAAAAATGGACTACTGCAATTCCTTGGCCTTCCC
Organism: Rhinatrema bivittatum; assembly: GCF_901001135.1. Classification (NCBI taxonomy): domain Eukaryota; kingdom Metazoa; phylum Chordata; class Amphibia; order Gymnophiona; family Rhinatrematidae; genus Rhinatrema; species Rhinatrema bivittatum. The sequence goes on from NC_042615.1 coordinate 819,219,089, forward strand.
TACTCCACAATAAAACCTCTCCAAATGCTGCAGAATGCAGTAGCGAGAACCATCTCAAATGCCCGCAAATATGACCATATTACACCCCTCCTCAAGAATCTGCACTGGCTTCCTATCCCCTCTCGCATCCTATTCAAAACCCTAACTCTGACCCACAAAGCGATACATACACACAATTCAAAATGGCTTGTCGATTCATTCTGCCCCTTACAATCTAACAAATCCACCAGAGCCTCCAACAATGGAACCCTCCATGTACCCTCACTTAAAATAGCACACCTTACCTCCACAAGGGAACGAGCCCTATCTATTGCTGGACCTACCCTCTGGAACTCTTTACCCCCCAACCTCAGGCTCGAGACCTGCAGCTCCAAATTCAGAGCCAATCTAAAAACCTGGCTATTCACACATGCCTACCAAGATTAATTTCTTCCCACCTGGCTATTCAACATGCCTATCAAGAATAACATCCCCTACTCACCCCTTGAAATCAACTTATCCCCCCTCGCATTCTCACCATGAACCTTTGTATAAAGTTCTCTTTGTTTTCACAAATATTATGCTTATTTTGAACTGTTGTGGCACTCTCTTCTGAGTAGCCTGTTTCCTATGTACTTCCTAATCTGCATTCTCACAGTTCCTATTTCTCCTTCCCCACCACCCTGTTTTATGTAATTTCCAAGCTTTATGTTTTTTGATGTAAACCGATATGATGTCCCCACTAATATCGGTATAGAAACTTAAATAAATAAATAAATTTCCATAATGCAGACTTTCCAGGTCTATTCCACTACAATAGACCTGGAAAGTCTATTCTAGAGGAACAGACCTGGAAAATCTGCGCTTTGGCTACATTGGTGGATGGGGCCATGTATGGAGCAATAAGTGAGAAATTGAAAGATTACACTATCAGGAATTTAAACTAGAAGGCGGGGGTAGGAGGAGGTGGCCAAGGAAATTGCCATGTCACCCCCAAGCGATACAGGAATTGAGAGAAGAAAACAACAAAATCAATCAGCTCAAAATAGCAGAAAAGATAACTAGGAAGAGCAGCAATTCTAAGGAGAAAAGTTGGAAAGTTATGACCATAAACGCTCATAGTTTGGACAATAAAATCCCAGTCCTTCAGGCCTTACTAGTAGAAGCGGACTTGGACATAGCTGCTGTTACAGAGACCTGGTTCACTGAGTGTCGTGACTGGGATATGGCCATCCCTGACTATCACTTGATAAGGAAGGACAGAAAGCACAGAAAAGGGGACGGAGTAGCTCTTTATATCAAACACAATATCCAAGCAACTGAATTGCAAAAGACATGGGGTAGAAAAGAAGTCTTATGGACAACCCTAAGAAAAAGATGATGATGCTTCCATTTTTACTGGTGTGGTTTACAGGCCTCTGAATCAAACAGAAGAACTAGATGGAGATCTTGTCAAAGATATCCAAAAGGTGGGAAAGAAGGGAGAAGTGTTGCTTGTTGGAGATTTGAATCTGCTGGATGTAGACTGGAAAATCCCTTCTGCAAAATCTACCAGAAGTAGAGAGATGATGAATGCCCTGCAAGGGGCTCTGTTCAAGCAAATGGTAATAGAACCCATGAGAGAGGGAGGGAGTTACACTCAACCTAGTGCTCACTAATGGGGATATTGTCTCTAATGTCCAGGTGGGAACCCACCTGAGCACCAGTGATTATCAAAGGATATGGTTTGATATCACAAATAGGATATAGAGAGGCCACAAGAAGACCCACATTTTGAATTTCAAAACTATGGACTTTGTCGAAATGAGGATGTACCTGGAGGTAGAATTAGAAGACTGGGAGAAAATGAGAGTGGTGGAACAGTGGGCCAAACTAAAAGCAGAAATTGTAAAGGCAACAAATCTATATGTTAGAAAAGTAAAAAAAAAAAAAAGTAAGAAGAATAAAAAACCAATCTTATTCTCAAGGGTGGTGGATGAAAAAAATAAAGGCAAAAAGAACAGCATTCAAGAAGTACAAAGGATCCCAAAAAAAGGAACACAGGGAAGAAACTGAAGGAGATGAGGAAAGAAATCAAGAAAGCAAAAAATCAAGTGGAAGAAAGGATTGCCAAAGAGGTAAAGCGAGGTAACAAAACATTTTTCAGATATATCAGAGAAAGGAGAATGGTCCGAAGTGGTATAGTGAAATTGAAAAGTGACAAAAATCAATGTGTGGAGAAAGATGAAGAAATTGTAGAAATATTAAACAAATGCTTCAGTTCAGTGTTCAATAAAGAAGACCCTGGAGAAGGACTGTCACTGGTTAACAAGACCGTGGATGGAGGTGAAGTATACCAAACTCCATTTACAGAAGAGAGTGTATGGGAAGAGCTAAGAAAACTGAAACTGGACAAGGACATGGGGCTGGATGAGGTATATCCCAGGATACTGAGGGAGCTCAGAGATGTGCTGCCAGGTCCACTGAAAGACCTGTTCAATAGATACCTGGAAAAGGGAGTGATGCTGCGAGATTGGAGAAGAGCGGTGATGATCCTGTGAGTGGGAGCAGAGAGGAGGCTAGAAACTACAGGCCGGCTAGTTTCACTTCGGTGGTGAAAAAATTAATGGAGATTCTGCTATGGTGATAGTGATCTCTACAATCCAGTGGGTTGCTTGACCCAAGGCAGTATGAATTCATCAGGGGAAGATCCTGTCAAACAAATCTGATTGATTTTTTTGATTGGGTGACTAGAGATTTGGATCTGGAAAGAGTGCTTGATGTGGTTTACTTGGATTTCAGAAAAGCTTTTGATACAGTCCCACATAGGAGACTTGTGAAGAAACTGAGAAGCTTAGGAATAGGTGCCAAGGTAGTGGGGTGGATTGCAAACTGGTTGACTGACAGGAGACAGCATGTAATTGTAAATGGAGCATACTCTGAAGAAAGAACAATGTTAAGTGAAGTGCCACAGTTTGAGACCAGTTCATTTCAATATCTTTGTGAGTGACAATGCGGAAGGGATAGAAAGTAAAGTTTGTCTATTTACAGATGTTACTAAGATCTGCAACAGAGAGGACCATGCCTGGAGGAGTACAGAGAATGAAAAGTTATTTAAGAAAAAATGAAGAGTGTATGAAGATTTGGTAACTGGGATTCAATGCCAAGAAGTGCAGAGTAATGCATCTGGGGTGTGGTAATCCAAAAGAGCTTTATGTGATGGGGGGTGAAAGACTGATGTGCACGGCGAGGCAGATACTACCATAAGCTTGCTGGGCAGACTATATGGTTCATTTGCTCCTTTTCTGCCCTCATTTCTATGATTAATTTAGATCTTCTGAGGTTTTCCCTTTGCCTGGCCTTAGCTACTTGGGACTGTATTACATAGGCAATCCGCTTGCTTCTATTCCAGGACCATTATTTCTGGGACATCCTCAATCTTGCATGCCCCTTTTGCCCACAATCCCTCTACTGGGGGTGACATGCTGCTTTGCAGGACAACCTCACAGTGAGGCACCAAGCCATGAAGTGTCCCAAGCCTCTGCACTAAAGGAAGTGTGATAGAAGTTGCAGTGCAAATTTAAATATAAATTCCTATGTATGATGAAACCTATGTACTATAAACTGTATAAATTCCTTTGTATTATGAAACTGATGTACTAAGAAACCACCAGTCCCTTTCACCCTCTACCCATTTCTGGTACCCCTCCTATCTCTACCTCTCTCTTGTTCCTTCCACCTCCTTGTTTTATTGTAACTGTACTTTCTGCTTCTGCCTTAAGTAACCCGAATTCTATGTAAACCGATGTGATATGCTACATGAACGTCGGTTTAGAAAAGCTCTAAATAAAATAAAATAAATAAATAGGCTCGTGGATGTCTTGTTGCTCGGCCACAGGTGAAGAATTCAGTAGAGGCATGGCCATCCCAATGCCCTTCTCAACTCCCCGATGGCATTCAGGCAGGTATGTGTGTGGGCCACCACCCAGAACACTTTACTTCATCATTAAAGTATTCTGGGTATAATGAAGTGCAACCCACCCCCTATTCCCTTCAAATCACTCTGGAGGTAAGGAGCTAGGGGCTGGATAAATCCTTCTTACCTCAGCCTCTAGTTGCTGGCACTTTTGTTCATAGTGTGCGTGGGCTGCCATAACTTGATTATCTACTCATATTGAACTATTATCTACTCATAATGAACTATGTTCATTGTAAACCGCTAACTTGAAGCGATAGTTACTGTTCATTGTAAACCGGGGTGATATGTATATTATACAGGAACCTCTGGTATATAAATTCTTAAATAAATAAATAAATAAATATTGTGTCTATAGTGTCTACACATGCTGTAGCAGGAACCGATCTGCTGCTGATTCTCTAAAGTGGCCATTGTAAAAATTATGTAAAAAAAAAGTTCCTTTAAACAGCAGCAACAACCAGTGTTTAAGTCTTTCTCTTGCAGCAAAACTGGAGCTGAAGCACACTGGGTCAGCAGACAAGGGGAGTGCAGGGTATGGTTCACTCCTTAAAGCAATACAGCTGTGACAGGATTCTCATCGATTGCAGCTAAATAAAATAAACTAAAAGAAACCAACTCTTAGATCAGTCAAGCTCTTACTAACTGAAATGGTTTTCCCTGGAGTAGAGCCTTACAGCTCAAACTGCTGGATCTCTAGAGTGGGCTGGCACAATCTGTCAGGGTCTGATTAAGGCACAAGCACAACAGTTTTAATGAAAGAAATATAGATCATAGATATGAGTTCCTGTCTTATTATAAGCAGGAGTAAGAAAAGCAAGATAGCCAAGATGGCTTCCCTTACCAGGCAACGAGGAGTGAGATCCAAGCAGCTCAGTTGAATTCAGCATAGCCATTTTCAGACCCAGCCTTAAGGATGAGGAAAATGTTGTGCCAGAAGAGAACTCTCTACTGGCTAGAGATTAAAACAGGTGTGCTTGCTATTAATAGTGAGTCTCCCTTTGGGCCAGAGACACTTTGGCTGGGTGTAAGCCAGCCCACGATACCTGGGGAATAAAAAAAAATACTATTTCCCCAACTCTCCACTGCTGGAATGGCTTTCTCGGGAGAGTTCTAGCCTGCTGCTCCCATAGCCAATGGTTAAAGATCCTGCTGATCATTACACATTTAAAACAGCCACAGTACCTGAAGACTAATACAGCAGCATCCGATTCATATCCTTGATAAAATCTGAAAGGCATGGGTCAAACAAGCATGTTGTAATATCCAACAAAAGGGAAATTAAGGATGTTAGCATGAGTGCTGAAACATCTACTGAATTCTGATCAGGGGGTTTAACTTAATAAATATTGGTGTTCTCCCTAATACTGGTAATTTTCTCCCAAAAAATGGGAAACAAATTGCTCAGACTCTTATAAAAGGTGGCAGCAGGTCTGGATTTAAATGCTGCTGCATCAAATTATTAACTACTTTAAAAAGTTCCACTGTGGCGTCCTTATACGACTTAATCTTAGTAATATTTAACCCACTGTCTTTCCAGCCTGTTTAATTTATGTTCAACCCAATCACATAACGATGAAAAATTTCAAAAGGGCATGGGATAAACACTGTGGATCCCTAAAGGCTAGAGGGTGGAAATGAAGAAAAGAGTGTATGGGGCAGCTTGCTGAAGTGGCGGTTATTACCCTTAACTAATAAGCCTATATATTTCTGATGCAACTCCATTATTGCTCTCTGCTTTAACGGCAGGGGAAAAAGAGGAAAAGACATTGGATTTTAAAGTCTGGGAAAACAAATCAGCACGGAGGTAAAACAAATAAGCATGAAGGTAACTTGCTGAGGCGGCTGTTACTACTCTTAACCAATAAGCCTGATACTTTGGATGCAATTCCAACATCGCTCTCTGCTTCAACGGCAAGAGGTAACAGGGAATTGAACTCAGACAGCAACCAACAAGGGCCCTGATTGACGGTTTGGGAAACTAAGTAAGGGAGTGATCTGTATGGTGCAGTAGATGCTACCATAAACTTGCTGGGCAGAATGGATGAACTGTTTGGTCCTTTTCTGCCTTCATTTTCTGTGTTTCTATGTCACCTTTTGCTCATTCTATTCTAGTCTGAAGAAGAGAGAGTATTAGCTCTTGGAAGTTAGTCAAGAAATTTAGAAAGTTAGTCCAATAAAAAAAAGTATCACATCCTTATCCTTGCCAGATGACTCCCTTCAAACCTGGGGCAGGAATAATGAATCAGGCGAAAAAGAGGGCGGGACTAAGGGAGGGGTGGGCCTGTGAAAGGCCGCAGCCATTCGCACTGCAGCAGTGCGATTTTGCTGGCCAAGGTGGGGCCGGCTGCAGCCTTTTGCAGCAAATAGCAACACCGTAAAAGGTGTAGCTATTTGCTGCGCTACTGCCAGCAATAATGTTCCTCACATTATCACCGGCAGCGGTGCCACGGCCAACTCCTCCCCCTCCCCGACTCCTCCCCTCCCCCTAATTTGCATTATATCGCACGCGATAATGCTTTGAAAAATAACCCCCCTGGTTTGATATACCTGCACGCAAAACTGTCTAAATTATCTTATTCTAAAAACATTCTGATCTGCAGAGTGTAAAACAGGAGAGAAGAAAGGCAACAAAAAAATTTCAACTAGCTGTCCAAACAGGGAAAAAAGCCCAAAACCGTAAGCGTGACCAAAGTAGTATTAAGCATCCTTGTTTAACATGACTAGAATTCACTTATTAGTTCAGCATATATACATGTAGACCCATTATTTTACTGCAATTCCTTCGAGGATTTTTGTTCCTTTTTTTTTTTTTTTTTTACAACAATTGTGATGAATTTCTGAAAAAACCTGTCAACTAATTACTGGTTTCCATGAACAAATAATTAGTACTTCATTTGGCAGCTTATGTCTAGAATGTAGCTTAAAATTCAAAGCCTGGTGTGATTTTAATTTTGTGCAATTATGTCAAATCATGATTTTGCTGACAGGTTAACAGCCCCTTTTAAAAATTAAAGGCTTTACTACAATGGCTTATGTATATTTTTCGAAGAATTAAATATTATTTTGCACATTACAACTTTAGAAATTGAACTTGGGTTGAATACTAAGAAATCTATCACACATCCTAGTATTCTTTTATTTAAATCAGCTTTGCTCAAAGTAATGAAAAGTCTAAATTTCAAATCTTTACTTAAGTCTCTAGATGTTCCCACCTCTAGGTTACTAATGCAGTAAATATTTAATAAAGACCTGCACACAATTTTGGCTGTCAAATTCAGCATTAGAAAACCTCATTCTTGCTTATATGACAGACATTTACAATATATTCAATGGTGTCTATAAACAGAAACATTTCAGAATAAGCCCTCACCTGATGTATGAATGGGAAAAGCAGTTCACCACTAATTTATTTTACTGTGCCACAGAACTGAATATGTTGGAGTCTGCAATAGTTTATTTAACTAAATTTTAAATTCTAATTATTTTTGTATGTAACCTTTGTAAGCCACCCAGTACTTGGGATGTTGTGGCCTAAAATATTTAAACAAATAAAACTGCTTCTGGGACCTCGGGCTGTCTTCAGAGATAACAGCCAACTATTCTGCTTAAAACCATAACTTTTACACATTTTCCATGTATAACAGACAAACACCACTAATAGATGGACTCTAATAAGTGAGGAAAGAACAGGAAGGGAGATTTCTGAATAGTTAAAGAAGAATGTTACAGATGCTAACAGAGCAGATTTGCTTACCTGTAACAGGTGTTCTCCAAGGACAGCAGGATGTAAGTCCTCAAAAACATGGGTGACATCATCAGATGGAGCCAGCACAGAAAATGTCTGTCAAAGTTTCCGGAAATTTGACTTGGCACATTGAACATGCCCAGCCTGCCCTGTACCACATGTCCATGTGGGGTCCCTCTTCAGTCTGCATTTTTCCGTGGAGCTTTTGCATCGCAGTGTGAGTGAGCTCTTAGCTTTTGTTCATTAAAATTGTAGAAAACTTTTTTCCATGATTTTCCTTGGGGTTTCTTGCATTCCATCGATGCCAGGTCCCTCTCAATTCATCCTGTGGTTTCCTCAGCTAGTTTTTTTGACTTTTTTGAGTAAGTTTTCTTTCACTTCAACTTGCCCACCGGACCGTTTTTGCAGCCCTCTATTTGCTTCGATCATGACCACTAATGGTTTTCATTGACGCCCCCAGTGCCTGAGGGCCATGTCTATCACAGACTCCCATGATATGGGTGTCCTCTGCCTGGGGGCATTGCATGATGTCCAGGATTGTCGCAAGTGCACCCAAACTCAACAAGATGGAGAAACTCTTCAGATCAGGGAAGTCCAAGCCATCAACTTCAGTATCGGAAGACCTTGGAGCTGTACCGATGAACACTATGCCATCGTCGATGCCGCGAGTGGATAGGGGCACCTGAGACTGGCCACGCTCTCTCTCTTCCAGGTCGAGGAGGTTCTTCATCTTTGACCTTGGCACCAGGGAAAGACTGGGATGAGCACCAAGGGAAGCTGAGGAAGCATCGGCACAGGTTGCCTTCAATGCATGGTTCCGGGCACAGGGATGCGCCAGCTCATGCCTTGATGCCCCCGAAGTGAGCCCACGGTGAAGAGCCCCCTTCCTCCATCCATGCTGGGGGTCCGCAACACTCTCCACCGGTCCTGGTGCCAGTCACCAATCCACCTCAGGTATCCGAGGAAGATCTAGTCACCCCTCCTTCCTCCCCGTCAGTGTTGGCTTAGGCAAGTTTCAAGGAGGAGCTGGAGCGGTGCGCGTCCAGCTGGTTTGGAGACAGGATGAGGGACGTGGTGGCCCAGTTGCAGGACTGCCATGAAACCCTCCAACAACTCTCTGCTGGCACTCCAGACCCGACCTCCTCATCCAGGAGGTCGGCAAGGCAGGGGCAGAGGAAGTACTCTCCTTTGCCCCCTCGCTCCCGTCAGCATTATGTGAGCTCCCACGGCCGTCCCAGGCAAAAGAGCTCCCAAGCCCCAGCCGGTGCTCCAGTCAACTCGCAGGATGGGGTTTTGACTGGATTGGAGGGAACATAAGCCAGTTTCCTGTACCCGAGATGCTGGATTCCCTGGTCGAGGGAAGGCTGCGATTCTTTGCTAACCAGTGGCCCAGTATAACCTCTGACCAGTGGTTCAGTCCATCGTCTGTCAGGGGTAACAAATCTATGGGGTGTCCTGCCAAATTGCCCTCCATGCCTGTTTTGGGGATGGTATCGCATCAGGAAGTAATGCTTGTGGAACTCTCTGCCCTCTTAACGGCCAGGGTAGTCGAGCCTGTTCCACTAAGTCAGAGAGGGTGAGGGATTTACTCCAGGTATTTCTTGTTTCCAAAGAGAATAGGAGGACTCCATCCCATCCTAGACCTAAGGGCCTTGAACAAGCTTCTAAAAAAAGAAAAGTTCAAGATGGTTTCTCTAGGTACCTTGATCCCCTCTCTACAAGACAGGGACTGGCTACGCTCCTTCAATCTAAAGGACACGTATACCCATGTCAAGATCTTCCTAAGTCATAGGAAGTATCTCCAATTCGTGGTGGGGAAAAGGCACTTCCAATACAAAGTATTGCCATTTGGGCTAGCATCAGCCCCATATGTCTTCACAAAATGCCTGGCCATGGTGGCGGCACAACTCCGCAGTCTGGGAGTGCATGTCTTCCCCTATCTGGACAATTGGCAGGTCAAGAGCATATCTCAGGCAGGGGCCATTTGGTCCTTGAGCTTGACCATCCACATGTTGGAATCACTAGGGTTCATCATCAGCTACCCAAAGTCCCATTTCCATCCAATACCTCAATTGGACTTTATAGGAAACTTGCTAGACCAGGCTGAGGCAAAAGCCTTCCTGCCTTGTTCACAGATCACCACGCTGGTGTACACTGTGGGAGCCAGCAGATATCAGCATGGCACATGAGGTTGTTGGGCCATATGGCCACAACCGTCTATTTCACTCCCTTGGCACTTTTACTAATGTGCAGAGCCCAATGGACCCTGAGGTCGCAATAACCCCAGGCCACGCAGAGCCTCCAGGTTTACATCCGAGTCACCCTGTCTCTCCAGGACTCTTTGACCTAGTGACAGGTACTCTCCAATCTGGAATGGGGATCTCTTTCCGGAGTCATCCTACGCAAGTTGTCCTAACCACAGTGCATCCATTCTGGGCTGGGGAGCTCGTGTAGAGGGGCACTCCGCACCCAGAGCTTCTGGTTTGCTCAGGAAAGCTGTTGCCAGATGAACTTCCTGGAGCTCCGGGCGATCAGGTGCACACTATGGGCTTTCAGAGATCATCTGTCCAACAAATTTGTCCTGATCCAAACACTCAACCAGGTAGCAATATGGTAGGTCAATAAGCAGGGAGGTATGGGTTCTGTGTCAAGAAGTGGTCCAGATTTGGTCATGGGCCCTGTCCCACGGGATGGTCCTCAGGGCAACATATCTGGCAGGTATGGAGAACGTGGTGGCAGACAGACTGAGTCATACCTTTAGAACCTACGAATGATCCCTGAACCAGGTAGTGGTGAATCAGATCTTCCTTCCGCCTCTGGGGGAGCCCAGACATAGATCTGTTCACGTCCCCTGGAATAGGAGGGTAACTCTGTTCTGTTCCCTGTATGGGATGGATGGCAAACCAGCCTCGGATGCTCTTGGCCGTCACTGGAGCAATTGTTTTCTGTACGCATATCCTCCAATTCCTTTGCTGCCGAAGACTCTCTTGAAACTTCACGAGGACAGATAAGACTATGATCCTCCTAGCCCCTTAATGGCCGCGACAGGTCTGATTTCCACTCCTTTAGGAATTATCCATCTGGAAACCGATCTGTCTGGGGACTTCCCCAGATTTCATCACACTGGATGTTGAGAGGTTAATTCTGCAACCACTCGATCTTCTCAGAGGATGTCTCTTGGATCCTAGTAGCTTCTAGAAAGTCCTCCACTAGAAAGTCCTACATACGAAGTAGATGAGGTTTTCCGTGTGGTGCAAGCAGAAGGCCCTAGATTCGTTCTCCTACCCCACACAAAAACTGCTTGATTACTTTCAACACCTGTCGGAGACTGGCTTAAAAACCAACTCCTTTAGGATCTAATTGGTACATACCACCATACTCCCCTAAGGCCTCCTGTTGTTTCTTGGGACCTCCTAGGTCAGCTGATGAAAATTCTTTTTGAGCTGCTGCGCACTTGTGACCTGAAGGACCTGACCTGGAAGATCATATTTTTGGTGGCAGCCACTTCAGCACGCAGGGTCAGCGAGATATAGGCCTTAGTGACTTATCCACCTTATACTAAATTGTATAATGATAGGGTGGTCTTACGTATGCACCCTGAGTTCCTGCTAAAGTAGTGACAGACTTCCATCTTAACCAGTCTATCGTCCTGCCAACATTCTTTCCCAGGCCCCATTTGCACCAAGGCAAATGAGCATTGCACAGTTTGGACTGCAAGCAATCCTTAGCCTTCTATCTGGAGTAGACAGAAGCCCATAGATAATCTACCCAATTTTGTATTTCTTTTGATAGCAATAGGTTGGGAGTTGCCATTGCCAAGCAGACACTATCCAATTGACTAGCAGATTGCACCTCCTTCTGATTTCAACATCATCAGAATACAACCCTAATTTTCTCACTACTCCTAATTTATTTTGACATCTATTCCTATCGTTTGTATATAAAAGATTTCTACCCCAATCCTTTCTCCCTTATCTTTCTTTTCCTAACTTTGTATTAAAAATGCATCCCATTTATTTATAGTCTTATACGTTCAGCAATACAACAATGTACCGCTATTTTATCCTTCCTTCCATTGTTTCTTCTCCCCCACCCTTCCACTGTTCCCTCTCCTCCCCCCCCCCCAGTTAATAAGTTAATTGTAAAGCACTGTTGCAAATGTTCGTTTTATTTAGCACAGTTGCAATGTTTCTTTAATTGTGAACCGATGTGAGGTTACTAAACAAATGTCAGTATATAAAAACTGCAAATAAATAAATAAATCAGTTCATCTCTCTCGCCCATCACTGAAATGGAGGTTAATACATTATTGACTAACTTCACAAATTCTCTTTGGCTATTAGCCCTTTAATATTTTATGATTCAGAGAATCCCAGACAAGATTCTCTCTCAGAATTAGTTGGTAGAAATACTGCCTTCACAGCTTTAGAAGCAGTAACAAAAGATAAGTTCTGCTGGTTTAGGCATTATACTTCTGTTACCCTTGCCCTGCTAATGCCAATCTTGTATGTCTCTCTCATCTTTTCCCCCTGATCCAAAACAAGTGAAAAAGGAACAGGTACATACTCTCCAAATTTCAATTTCTTCTGCATTGAATTGCCTTTCTCTTCTGCCTTTCTGGACTGTGGTATCAAGTAGTCAGAGGGTAGCCAGTCAACAGACATCAGGCTGGACTCTGGCACAATAATTTATAAATCTCTTTATTTGAAGCACAGCCACCCATGGAAATTCCCCAGAGGCTCCTATTATTGCTGTCCCCTCTCCAACCCTAGCACACCCTGACCCTACCCATGCAGCCCCAAACCCAGCATAGATTGCCCTCACCTCCCAGCAGCCTTAGAACAGCATGCAATCCCCTATACTCAGCACAGTCAAAACCCCCGCTCCAGACCTAGCCCCACTACAGCCTGCCCTCCCCAGACTGAGCCGCTTCCCCAAGCCACAACACAGCCTGCCCCCACAAACCCAACCCCAGCCACTCTGGCTTCCAAATATGGGGCTCATTCTCTGAGGGCTAGGAGCTCTTTGCATCCCAAGTACATACATAAAATTTCTTACTGTCTGGTAAAGACTGGATAGCCCCCCCCCCCCCCTTCACTGCAGGCCTAAATATCTGCATCTCAATTTTGATCAGTTAGCAATTTAAAAATTTTAAGGGAGTAGGGATGTTCAAAGTAATCTAAATTACGTTTAATCTATTGGTTTATTTTATATTTTTCTTTCAGTGATGCTCCAGAGGCTACAGTTAATCTATAACTAGAACATAAGAAATGCAATACTGGGTAGAGTCAGACCATGGGTCCATCAAGTCCAGCATCCTATTTCCAACAGTGGCCAATCCAGGCCATAAGAACCTGGCAAGTACCCAAAAACTAAGTCTATTCCATGTAACCATTGCTAATGGCAGTGGCTATTCTCTAAGTGAACTTAATAGCAGGTAATGGACTTCTCCTCCAAGAACTTATCCAATCCTTTTTTAAACATAGCTATACTAACTGCACTAACCACATCCTCTGGCAACAAATTCCAGAGTTTAATTGTGCGTTGAGTAAAAAAGAACTTTCTCCGATTAGTTTTAAATGTGCCCCATGCTAACTTCATGGAGTGCCCCCTAGTCTTTCTACTATCCGAAAGAGTAAATAACCGATTCACATCTACCCGTTCTAGACCTCTCATAATTTTAAACACCTCTATCATATCCACACTCAGCTGTCTCTTCTCCAAGCTGAAAAGTCCTAACCTCTTTAGTCTTTCCTCATAGGGGAGCTGTTCCATTCCCTTTATCATTTTGGTCGCCCTTCTCTGTACCTTCTCCATTGCAATTATATCTTTTTTGAGATGCAGCAACCAGAATTGTACACAGTATTCAAGGTGCGGTCTCACCATGGAGCGATACAGAGGCATTATGACATTTTCCGTTTTATTCACCATTCCCTTTCTAATAATTCCCAACATTCTGTTTGCTTTTTGGACTGCCGCAGCACACTGAACAGACGATTTCAATGTGTTATCCACTATGACGCCTAGATCTCTTTCTTGGGTTGTAGCACCTAATATGGAACCCAACATTGTGTAATTATAGCATGGGTTATTTTTCCCTAAATGCATCACCTTGCACTTATCCACATTAAATTTCATCTGCCATTTGGATGCCCAATTTTCCAGTCTCACAAGGTCTTCCTACAATTTATCACAATCTGCTTGTGATTTAACTACTCTGAACAATTTTGTGTCATCTGCAAATAAAAATCAAACATTCACCTTCAGAAAAAAAGATAGAATTAGACATTTTAGCAGAAGCAATTAAAAACAAACTAACCAAATTTAATCAAGTGAATGCCTCTTCTGCATTTGACTCCTGGGATAAAATTGCAATAAAATAGCTGACAATCTAAGCCCAGTCCAGACAAAAAACCTGCAAAATGAACAAAACTCCACTAAACAGAAGTAGTCATGGTACAATGAAGAGCTAAGATGCAGTAAACTATCACTGAGAAAACATGAGAAAATGGCGGAAACACACATCCACAGACTCACTAGGAAAATATAGATCCCTCCTAGCAAAATACCGTACACTAATAAATAAATCAAAAAAGGAATACCATGCTAAACAGATACACAGAGTCTTATTTAACTCCAAACTACTCTTTGAAGTTGTAACACACTTAAAGACCCATCTTCCTCCATCGCAAACAACCTCAACTTCTCAAAGAACACCTGCAATGATTATGCAACCTCATTATTACATTAAATTAATAGATTAAAAATACAAATCACCAACAGCTCGCAAATAGAACCAGATGAAAATCATGAACAAGCTAATTGCTCTGCATTTGACAGAGTAACTAAACTTGAAATCAGCCAAATAATTTAAAAAATTAAGCCTGCACACAACCTCGTCACCCAAGTCCAGCAAATACTTTGAAAATGGTAAACAGCATAATCACCCCAACAATATCAACAATTATTAATCTTTCACACTCAGAAGGACTGATCCCAGATGGTACAAAACAAGCAGTGATAAAATCAATCCTTAAAAATAAAACTGGTAGAATTGATGATTCGAACTCTTCAACCCTAAGTAAATGTGACCGTGACCAGGACTATCTGAGGATTTGGTTCTAGATTGGTAATATGGATCAAGGCGAAAGCGGTTGAACAGCTTAGAGCCACCAATAATTGAAAGTTCCACTGAATCTTATTCATAGCCAATCTGGGCAGATGAGTGAAGTGCATAGTGAAAAAAACCCCGTGGCCCATCAATGAAAGAATGAGGGGCTGAGGTTATGTTGCATGCATGCAGAGATGTGTAGGAAATTGTCAGTATGTCTGCGCGGTTGGTGGGCAGGAATTTCGTTGCGACTGTAATGCCCAGAACTGTTCCATATGGGATTTATGGTAGTTAAACTGCAATCCCAGGTAGAAGATTTATAGTGAGTGGTGGTGAAGATAGAGCCCCTTGCTTGGATTGACTGCTGTTAGACATGCAAGGAAAGCGTGATGATGTTTTACTCCGTAGAGAAAACAGCAGTCACTGCTAGAGAGAGTTTGGTGAAATACACAAATTGCCGAAGCTAGTGCACCCGGCAAAACTTGGGATTGGAATGTTGTTGAGTCACTATGAAACACATAGAAAGACTAGAGGAGAGAGGCAACCCACTTACCATGATAAGGGAAGCATGGTGATGAGAGACACCATTTTACCTGTTCCTTCTGAAGAAAGTTGATATTTCTGAGGTCCGGGGTGGGCGGAGAGCATCTACTTTCTGTTGAAAGAAAGAATAGTGAGATTAAAAATTCCCCTTCTCCACACCTTGCCCTTTGTAGCGTCCGGGGGACTGTACCCTGAACCCAGGTACTAAGTGGGGTGGCCGCTCTGATATCCGGCAAGTTGGGAGACCAGGATGTGTCCAACTGGCGGAGCTGATGTAATCTAGATATCAGCTAGTCTCCCACAGGAACATGAGCGGTAAAAGTCTTACCCACATCTCTGTCTGCTGTGCAAGAAAACGTTGAGAGCTGTCGCCAGATCTCGAGGTGGGCTTGCAAGTGAGGCAGTGCTGCTGGATTTTGTGCCTAGCAGACCAGCTGGTGTATCTGGGGCTACGGACTGTAATCAGGATCCAGAAGTTAGAGTATTATCGAGAATGGAGTCCCGTTGCAGAAAACGGGAGGATGTCTCGATGTAATCCCAATTATTGGTAGAGAGATTCTCTTGGTGTTGTGTCAATCATAGCCAGCAATAGCGATATGTGACACTAAAACGGTTCTTGGAAGATAACATGACCTAGAAACTTATGAAACCATGTGGCCCAATTTAGTGACCAGATATTGATGGATTTGTCGCTGAAGCGGGATTAGAGAATTTACCATCCTCCGTGGTGGATCGCAGAAGGACGAGTCAGTGAATCTCGATGGCTCCGTGGATTTTGGGGAGGCATAGAGGACAGCCTGAAGGATGTAACATCCAAATCAACTCTGTAATCTGGTATGGTAGCACAGCTACAGAGGAGACAGGCTAGGCGTGTCTGGCGCTTCCACATTATTTTGTGGTGGCTCAGAACCCTGCACCGGTGTCGGTGGAGAACGCCTTGGCAGCAGAGGAGCACATGACTCATGAACCCAGGCCCACTTCGCAACTGGCTCAATGTACAATGACGCCAGTGCGGAATAGGTATACCTCGGAGCTCGGCCCGGTCATTCTCCAACACCGAGGAACTGCCACCGATGTGCGAAACAGAGGTGGTGGCAGTGGCAGTGGCAGTGTCATGTCTGTCTCTGCGCTCGGCCCGGTCATTCTCCAGCACCGAGTAAGGTAGCATTACGTCGGTGGCAGACGGTCACAGTGCTCGGCCCGGTATTTCCCCAGCACAGAGGTGGATGCCCTCGCTGTCTTAGATGGCGAGTGGTGACAGACTGTCAGCAAGCCTGCACTGCTCCTGGAACTGTCTAGTGCCCTAGAATGATACGGGTTTTGGCTAAGACCCCAAAGCATGGAGCATTGTTTTTAGTCGAGGGCATTGCGTCTAGGTGCTACAGTAGTATTGACGGTATCGATGGTGGCACTGAAGGCGGCCTCGAGGATAACGTCAAAAACATCGATGAAAGCGTCGATGGCATGGGTGGAGCACCGATAACATTGATGGAAGCACCGATGGTGTCTGCATAGGTATTGATGGAATCGAAGAGCATCGGCATCAGCAAAATCGATACTGGCATCGTTGGGATCGATGGCAGCATCGACAATTCACCGAGGGCATCAACAGCATCGGTGGAATCGACAAAGGCAATGACGGCATCGATGGAATCGATGATGGCACCGATGGAACAGCCATGGGTGTCGATGGCACCAATGGAATGGCCACGGGCGTCGATGGCATGGATAATTCAACACCGCCCTTGACGACATTGGCCTGGGATCGAAGGCATCGATGGAATGGACCCAGGCATTAATGGAATTGACCCAGACATAGATGGCATCAATGGCACCGATGTGGGCTTTGATGGCATCGACTTGGGCGTCTATGGCACTGACGTGGGCATTGATGGAATTCATGGAGAGAACAGTGCCATGGATGTAAACATCGATGGCACTGACAGAATCAATGCAGGGATCAACAGAATCTATGGACCGAGGGGGGGGGGAGGTGGCATTGATGGAGGCACAGACGGTATCGATGGGGGCATTGACCGCTACTAAGGTACCGAGGGAATCGATGGAGGCCTGGATTCGACAGCGGCCCTGGCGGCAACGATAACAGTGGATGTCCCTATCCCACTAGCTCTAATAACCAGGTGGAGGATCGCAGGAAGACACTCGCAGGCTTTGTGGGGCTAAAAACATAGGGAGAGGGAAGGCCGCAATTCGGTTGGTAGGCCTGAGAAACCGTTAGTGAGGTGACAGGAACTGACCGAAAACCAGGGCAAAGTACTCACCAAGCGTCGAATAAATGTACGTGAAGGGAGACCCGTAAAGGGAAAAATTATGTATGAAGTAAAACTTCAAGTGTTTCCGTGAGGAAAAGTTGTGAGAGTTTCTCACAGAGCTCCTGACCGCGATGCTAACTGCAGCGCGGAAAAAAGAAGACTGAGGGGAGACACCTGTGGACACAGGGATAATTGCATGCTGAGTGCACTCACTGTGCCAGTGTCAGTCAAAGCTTTCTAGAAACTTTGACAGCAAAGTTTTCAATGTCAGGGCTCCATCCACTGACGTCACTCATATGTGAGGACTACCATCCTGCTTGTCCTGTGAGAATACTCATATCATTAATAGACCCTGTCCTATGTGGGTTTAATGATAATGAATCCTATATTCTGGTGCTAATAGATCTAACAACATCCTTCAACACTGTGGGTCATACCCTTCTATGCCACCAGCTGAGGAAAATTGGAATTGACGGCAAAGTCCACAAATGGTTCTCTTCATTCCTAACAAGACATTTTCAAAGTAAAACTGGGAAAATATATCTGACACCTTCCTCATCAATACAGGTGTCCCCCAGGGATCAGCACTATCGGCAACCATATTCAACATCTACATGCTTCCTCTGTGTTATTTACTGACAGAATTAGGAATCATATTCTTATATGCTGACGACATTCATTTGTGCATTCCATTTGACTCATCATTTGAAAATAGAGCATCGACATTCTCAAAATACATGAAGGCAATACAGCAAGAATTCTGTAACCTAAAACTAACACACACACACACACAAAAATCTCATCTGGTTAAGGAGAAACTCCTCCATAGTTAATCCTAAATCTATAAACCCAGCTAATTTTGGTATCACAACCTCAGATCAAGTCCAGTACTTAGGAATCCAGATTGACAAGAATGTCACTATGAAAAGACACAAATACATTAATCACAACAGGATATGCAAAACTGTCATCCTACATAGATTGAAACCATTACTATCGAAGACTTCCATACAGTTCTACAATCTCTAATATTCTCAAACAGATTACTGTAACTCCCTACTACTAGGGCTTCCAACCAGCCTATTAAAAAAAACTATAACTACTGCAAAATGCAAGACTTTTAATGGGAGCAAGGACATTTGAGCACATTACATCCTCGTTAATAGCACTGCATTGGCTACTGATACAATATTGAATCTATTTCAAAGTTTTAACCTTCATTTTTAAAATCATCCACAATGATGAGTCAGGACTAATAGGCGTGATACTTCAACCATATGCACCACAATGAACCCTAAGGTCCCAAAACAAAGGGCTATTAACTGTACCTTCAATCCGGAGCACACACCTGAAGAAAATAAGTGATCCCATGTTCTCCATAGCAGGCCCCAAACTATGGAACTCACTACCAGAGACAATACGACTGATCTCAGAAAGAAAGACATTCAAACGTGAATTAAAAACTTGGCTATTTAAAAATGCTTATAATCTAACTTAAATGCTAACAGAATGCAGAGTCAACTATAATAAGAACAAAAACAATTTCAAGTAACAAGAGAACAAAGTAGCTCATGACAACTTACCAAAGTATGTTTTATACCAAAATGTGTTACACCAAAGTATGTAATGACACAAAGATGAATGTTACTTTTGTAAACATTTGTTACCTGTATTTCCCAAATTAGCACATCATTTATTTTTAGTTATTTTCTACATGTATTCACGTAATTTGACGAGTTACTGTTGTCTATATATATATTTTATATTATTCTATTTTATTAGTTATTTTATTACATGTTAGTTATTTACGCTATTATCTATTTTATTACGTTATTTACTATATATATTCACGTTATTTGATGAGTCACTGTTGTCTATTTAATATTTATATTCTTATATTCAGAAACTCCGTTTATTGTAACGCCTTACCGCGACAGTTTTGTTTTATGTAAACCGACCTGATTTGATATTTGTATCGAGAATGTCGGTATATAAAAATGCTAAATAAATAAATAAATTTGTAATCTTCACTTGGAATGATGGTATGTAAAATAAATAAATAAATAAATATTGCCCTTATATAACATAAGTCTTCCTTATGTTAAGGATTTAACTATATTACTATATTGCTATGTTATGTTTTTTGTTCTTGTTTATTTTAATCTATCGCTTCCATACTGCCTCTGGTTAACCCCCTTCATGTTTTTTCTTTTCCCCTGTTAATATGTACTTTCAAGTCTTTTGTTCAAATGTAAACCGGTACGATGTCCCCACTAATACCAGTATATAAAAGTTTCTAAATAAATAAATAAATAAATAGATAGATAAATAAATATATATAGAAAGCAGCACAAATCGCTAAGCGCTTAGATTTCTTTGATTCTGGCACCATGCCTATACAGATTTAATGCACACCGAAATTAAGATACATGCTCAAGTACTCGCTCAGCTTACGTGCAGAGCATGTGCCCAATATGCAGCTTAATATGTGCACACTGGCAGGCCACAGAAGTATGTACACAAACATAGATTGCAGCTCTGTATGCACAAGTAGGCATGCACATGCGCGCCAATATCACTACACCGCCGCACAGCAAGAAAGCGCCCATGGAAGCATGCGAAAAATGCCACTGAAGCCTACCACTCGGCCAGAAGAGACCAAGCCTAGGAGCGGGGCTACTCAACCCACTGAGCCTGTGCTTCTTCCACACCTCACAAAACTCCCCAGAGATGTAAGAGGAAAGATGCAGACCACCAACACTAAGGGGAGAAAGATGAGATAGGGGAAAGAAAAAGCAAAATTGCTTACCTTGTAATAGGTGTTATCCCAGGACAGCAGGATGTAGTCCTCACATATGGGTGACGTCACCGAACGGAGCCCAGGCGGGAAAGCTTTCTGTCAAAGTTTCTAGAAACTTTTGACTGGCCCTATGAGGCCACTGAGCATGCCCAGCATGCTATGATATTCTCTGCCACAGGTGTCTCTCTTTAGTCTGTTATATAGCATGAAGCGATAGCAAAAATTAAAATAATAAAAGGTATGAGACCCAACTCCGCGGGGTGGCGGGTGGGTTCTGTGAGGACTACATCCTGCGGTCCTGGGATAACACCTATTACAAGGTAAGCAATTTTGCTTTATCCCAGGACAAGCAGGATGCTAGTCCTCACATAAGGGTGAATAGCAAGCTAGAGGCTGAGTCATGTTGTTACAGTGAAGTATTGTTGTTGAATGAGTCAGCAGAGGATCCCAGAACATTGGATGTAGGAGGAGTTGGGATTAAACAGGAAACAAGTTCTTTAAGACAGATTGTCCGTAGGCTGAATCTTGTCTTCCTTCTTTGTCTAAGCAGTAGTGAGCTGCAAAGGTGTGAAGAGAACTCCATGTTGCTGCTTTGCATATGTCTAAGATTGGCACTGAACGAAAATGTGCTACTGAAGTTGACATTGCTCTTACTGAATGTGCCTTTACTCGCCCTTGAAGAGGAAGGCCTACTTGTTCATAGCAGAACTCTATGCAATTTGCTATCCAATTGGATAAGGTATGTTTACCCACTGCTTTACCTGGCTTGTTTGGATCATAAGAAACAAAAAGTTGAGTGGATTTCCTATGGACTGCAGTACGGTTTAGATAGAAAGCAAGTGTACGCTTACAGTCCAGCGTGTGCAATGCTGTTTCCCCTGGATGGGAATGAGGCCTTGGAAAGAATGTGGGTAAATTTATGGATTGGTTCAAGTGAAATTCCGTAACTATTTTGGGAAGGAATTTAGGATGTGTACGGAGAACCACCCTGTCATGTAAGAACTTTGTATAAGGTTCGTATGTAACAAGTGCTTGTAACTCACTAACCCTTCTAGCTGAAGTAATGGCTATGAGGAAGATAGTTTTCCATGTGAGAAATTTAAGATTACAAGAGTCGATGGGTTCGAAAGGGGAGCGCATGAGTCTCGTTAGTACCAAATTCAGGTCCCAGCTTGGGACGGGTTTTCGAATTGGTGGTTTGAGGTGAGTTAAACCTCTCATAAATCTACTTATGAGAGGTTGTGTAGATATAGGTGCATCTGCTATCTTGTTATGGTAAGCAGAGATTGCACTTAAATGTACTCTTACAGATGAAGTCTGGAGACCAGATTCCGAAAGATGGTATAAGTAGTCTAGTAGAGAAGTTGTGGGGCAAGTGAAAGGGTTTATATCCTTTGCTGAGCACCACAAAGTGAATATCTTCCATTTAGAAGCATAGTTTTTCCGTGTGGAAGGTTTACGTGAAGCTATAAGCACTTGAGATATGTGAGATGAAAGATTGAGTGGTTGTAAAATCAAGCTTTCAACATCCATGCTGTCAGGGACAGGGATTGAAGGTTGGGATGTCTCAACCGACCCTGATCTTGAGTGATGAGAGTGGGAGCTACTCCTAGACGAATTGGATCTCTGACTGAGAGATCCAGCAGTGTGGGAAACCATATTTGTCGAGGCCAATGCAGGGCTATGAGAATCATGGCCCCCCTGTCCTGTTGTAGCTTCACTAGAGTTTTGGTTATGAGCGGTATTGGAGGATACGCGTATAGCAGGCCTGAGTTCCAAGGGCGAGCAAAGGCGTCCTTGGCTGGTTGGTTCTTCTGTATGTGTAAAGAACAGAAGTTGTCCACTTTGTGATTCAGAGGTGATGCAAAGAGGTCTATGGTTGGTTGACCCCAGCGTTGAAATATTCTGGTTGCTGCTGCAGGATCCAGGGACCATTCGTGTGGTTGGAAGTGACGGCTGAGTCGGTCCGCCACTACATTGTGAATGCCTGCCAGATAAGTGGCTCGTAGGGACATTGAGTGATGCAAGGCCCAGCCCCAAATCTGTGCTGCTTCTTGACAAAGGAGATAGGAGCCCGTACCTCCTTGTTTGTTGATGTACCACATGGCTACTGTGTTGTCTGTCTGAATGAGAACAGTCTTGTGTGAAAGGCAGTCCTGGAACGCATGTAGTGCATAACTTATAGCTCGGAGCTCTAGAAAATTGATTTGATATGTTGCTTCGAGTTTTGTCCAAGTCCCTTGTGTGTGGAGATTGTCTATATGAGCTCCCCATCCCAAGGTGGATGCATCTGTAGTTAAAGTAATCTGTGGTAGTGGGTGTTGGAAAGGTAGGCCCTTGCACAGATTGTCCATGTTGGTCCACCAAAGTAGAGATGATTTTAGTTGGTGGGTCACTTGAATTGGATAGTGTAATGGTTGAATTGCTTGGATCCATTGTGACCTTAGAGTCCATTGAGTTACTCTCATGGCTAGTCTTGCCATAGGAGTAACATGAACTGTTGATGCCATGTGACCTAGCAGAATCAGGAACTGATGAGCTGTGGTCTGTGTCCGTAAGGAAATGGACCTTGCTAACTGAATAAGGGTTTCTGCCCGTTCTATGGGTAGAATGGCCTTTGTTTGGTTTGTGTTCAAATCTGCTCCTATGAATTGAAGCAGATGAGTTGGAGTGAGATGGGATTTTTGATAATTGATGAGAAATCCCAGGGAGTGAAGCAGAGCAATTGTTCGGTTGAGAGAAGTTATTGCTCCTTGTTGAGATGGACTCTTTATGAGCCAGTCGTCTAGGTATGGGAAGACATGGACACCTTCTTTGTGTAAGTGTCCTGCTATTACTGCTAGACATTTGGTGAAGACTCTAGGAGCAGATGCCAGTCCAAATGAGAGAACTCTGTATTGGTAATGTTGAAGGCCCACTGTGAAGCGCAGGTATTTGCGATGAGGAGGGTATATTGGAATGTGAGCATAAGCATCTTGAAGATCCAGAGAACAAAGCCAATCCTTTGCCTGAAGAAGTGGAAGCATGGTGCCTAGAGAAACCATCCTGAACTTTTCTTTCTTTAGAAATTTGTTGAGATTTCTGAGGTCTAGGATGGGACGTAGGCCTCCGGTTTTCTTTGGAATGAGGAAATATTTGGAGTAGAATCCCCTGCCCTTCTGCTTCTGAGGCACTGGTTGAATGGCCTTGGATTTCAGAAGGGTGGATAATTCTGTTTGTAATTGATGAAGTTGAGATCTTTGTTGTTGGCATGATGTTGGTGGAAATTCTGGAGGAATTGAAGTGAAATTTAGTTTGTAACCTCGGGCAACTATTGAAAGAACCCATTGATCTGAGGTTATGTTTTGCCAATTTTCGTGAAAAAGGGATATTCTGCCTCCAACTGGTAGGTTTGGTTTGGGATTGCAAGGTTGAATCTGTTCTCTGGTGTAATCCTCAAAAGCCTGTTGCAGGCCCTGTTTGCGCAGGTGGTTGTGGGCGGGCAGGTCTGGATTGTCTGGCTTGAGAACGCTGAGTTGGCCTAGTGGATCTACCTCTATTTGTTGGTTGATAGTATTTGCGTGGCCTGTAATAAGAGCGTCTTACATCTCTTCGTGGAGGACGTCGAGAAGGTTGACCAACAGGTTCTTGTGGGGTCTGAGACAGTTGTTTTAGTGTCTCCGTGTGATCCTTGAGCTGTTGAACCGCTTCTTGAATTTTATCTCCAAAGAGATTGTCACCAAGACAGGGAAGGTCAACAAGCTTATCTTGAACCTCAAGCCTGAGGTCAGATGCCTTGAGCCAGGCCCACCGGCGAGCAGTGGTTCCTGCTGCTGCTGTTCTTGAAGCAGTTTTGAAGTTATCATAAACTGCTCTCATTTCATGTTTTCCTGCTTCAAGACCTTTTGATATAATTTCTTGAGCAGGCTCTTGGAATTGAGTTGGTAAGGAAGTAATGAATTGTTCCATCTCTTTCCAGAGATTTCTTTGATGTTGAGTTATATAGAGTTGATATGCAGAGATTTTAGTACTCAGCATGGAACTCTGGTAAATCCTCTTACCCAATGTGTCCAGGAACCTGTGCTCCCTGCCTGGTGGGATGGAGGAGTGTGGACGCACACGTTTAGATTTCTTCTGTGCTGATTCCACAACGACAGATTGATGGGGCAATTGTTGTTTATGGTACCCAGGAGCTGGTTGAACAATGTAAGTAGTTTCTACTCTTTTGTTCACGGCAGGTATGGAAGCTGGGTGTTCCCAGATTCTTTTTTGAAGTTCCAATAACACCTCATGTACAGGTATTGCTAGTACCTGTTTGGGTGGATCCACAAACTGTAATACTTCGAGAGTTTGTGCTCTGGTATCCTCCTCAGCAGCCAATTTAAATGGAATGGAATCAGACATAGTTTGTATGAAGGATGAGAAGGAAAGATCTTCCGGAGGTGACTTCTTTCTTCGGTCAGGAGAAGAAGGATTGGACATGAACTCCTCTGAGGAAAATTGAGAGGGTTCATCATCCCAGGAGTCTTCTGATTCTTCTCTATAAGTTGTTTGAGTTGTTGGAACTGGAGGGGCTTGCAGCCCGGAAGGTCCAAGTTGTGGATCATCGTGGAAAAAATCAGCAGATACCTTCCTTTTTGTAATAGGTGGTAATTTGTCGATGACTTTTTGGTATCTTTGTAGGAGGCGATGATAAAATGCTTCATCGTGCACCTCCTCCGATGGAATAGGTTGATGCAGGGATGCAGTATTTGATTCGTTGATGGAATTTGAAAAATCATCGATGTAGATTGAGTCAGTAGCCTCGGTGTAGTGGTTATAGTATCCGCCGAGGATCTTGAGGGAAAAGACGTTGTTGTCATCGGTGTTATCACCGGCATCGATGGTGTAGGCAGAAGCATCGGCATCGATACTGACGGTGAAGGTATCGGCATCGATGGCATAGCCATCGGCATCGATGTTGAAGACATCGGCATCGATGCTGGAGGCATCGGCATCGATACTGAGGGTATCGGCATCGATATCGAGGGTATCGGCATCGACCCGGAGGTCGGCATAGACAGGCCTGTCGGAAGTTGTTGCTCTTGAAGAGCTTGGAAAACAGCTTGTTTAATCATTGCAGACAATTCAAGCTGTGGTGTGAACGAGGGAGCCGA
The DNA here is from genome assembly GCF_901001135.1 of Rhinatrema bivittatum. Classification (NCBI taxonomy): domain Eukaryota; kingdom Metazoa; phylum Chordata; class Amphibia; order Gymnophiona; family Rhinatrematidae; genus Rhinatrema; species Rhinatrema bivittatum. Next base: position 819,244,633 of record NC_042615.1, read on the forward strand.
TGGTGTATGCGATGGTAGTGCAACGACCATCGATGACGGTGTCGGTGACGGCGAAGGCCCAATCACCGGCGTGTCTTGGTTTTTAGACCGCTTCGGCATCGACTCGTCCTGGGACACTGTTTCGGAGGATGATCGATGGCGATGGCGATGTTTAGTTTTGGATCGTTCTGTTGACTTTGTAGAGAGTACAGAAGATGGCGAGGATGAACGGTCTCCTGATCCATTCGGACGCGGTTTTTTAAGGAGAACTTTCTTTGTTGCGCCAGCCGGAGACGACCTCGGTGCTTTTGAGGGAGAAGGAATTAGTTGAAGAGAAAAAAAGGTGTTCCATCTTCTCTTGCCTGGCCTTTCTTCCCTTGACTGTCATTTCTGCACATTTCTCGCAGGAATTGACATCATGTTGTTCCCTGAGGCACATTACACACTCCGAATGGGGATCGGTAATGGACATATTTCTGTTGCAGACCGGGCATTTTTTAAAACCAGTCGCCATTTTTGATCGACGGCCGTCGATGACGAACATGTGTATATGTGTGTGTGTGAAAAATTTTCAGCCGAAAATTTCTTAAAAACAGAGAGTACTCACCAGCCGGAGAGGCAGAGATCTTCCCGTGACAGAGAATATTTAGAAAAAATGACTTTTCAGTCAAAAACGACATTCCCAACGGTAGGGCTATCGGTCCGCGGTGCAAACGGCAGCGCGGAAAAGTGAAGACTAAAAAGACACACCTGTGGCAGAGAATATCATAGCATGCTGGGCATGCTCAGTGGCCTCACAGGGCCAGTCAAACGTTTCTAGAAACTTTGACAGAAAGCTTTCCCGCCTGGGCTCCGTTCGGTGACGTCACCCATATGTGAGGACTAGCATCCTGCTTGTCCTGGGATAACTGCCCTAATCTTTCTTCGGCTTTTTTTTTTTTTAAACTGAGCTCAGCCCTCCTTGGCTGAGAGCAGAAACGGGTCTCCGGCTACAAGGAGAGAGGGCAAAAACCTTCACTGCAAAGCCTCTCTCAATCTTCAACCAATTTTTTTTCTTTTCAGTCCATGCCTGAAAATGCTACTGGACTCAAGGCACTCAACTGAGGAAGGGACCCATCGATATCAACTCAAGAGGCAAGCGGTGCTATCCAACTTCTCCTTTTCTTCTTAAATGGAAGTTTTAATTAAATGTAAAAGATTATTTTCAACTATGGGAGCACGTCTTGAGATTCTTCAAGTAATGGACAAGTGTTTTCAGTTTTACTGTGGTGTAATGTCCTTGCAGGATTGACTGATGTTACAGGGAATGTATGAATGGTGTGCATATGTGAGAGTGAAGGAGGGTGCTGGGGGGTTTCACTTTCAACCCATGAGGGGGATTGTTCATATATGTAAAAGAAAAAGTAGAGTTAATAAAGTTTTGAGGTGTATCTTGTTTAAGTCTGTATTTTGGAAGTTAATATTAGCAATTTTTTTATGCTGTCACATGCATGTTTGTACTCTTACTTGGGAACTCAAACAGAGAATTAAAAAAAAAGAAATGTTGCACTGAAGAGCTTACTGACTTCAAATGAGAACTATGGTACAGGACCAGGAGACGCAGTGTGTTGATGCAACAGATAAGATTTCTTTTTCCAATTTTACTTATATTCTGCCTTTCAGCCACTTCAAAGCTGATTACAGGACAGCAGGCTCACAGTGTTAATGCAACAGATAAAATATTTCTATTTCCTAATTAATTTATATTCTGCCTTTCAGCTACTTAAAAGTGGATTACATTCAGGTACTGCAGGTATTAGCATCAGCAAAGCATATCTAGCTACCACAATAAGCGACAGTAGGGTAACCAGTATTGTAACATAATACATGATGGCAGAAAGAGACCCAAGAGGTCCATCCAGTCTGCCCAGCAAGCTTTATTTATTTATTCTAATTTATTTTTATTCCTTTTAGTGTAGTAGCTACTGTTTTATGCAGGTTACTCCCATGCCTTCTGTTAAGGGTAGTAACTGGTGTTCTGAGCAGTTACTACCTTATTTTCATTCCTATTCTTTAGCCATTAGAGATCCTCTGTGTTTATCCCAAGCTCTTTTCAATTCCATTACAGCTCTCATCTTAAACCTCTTCCAGGAAGGAATTCCATACATTCACCATCTTTTCCATGAAGAAATATTTCCTGATATTGTTCCTGAGTCTACCCCCTTGGAGCTTCATGTTATGACAGCTTTCTTTTAATTGGAAAAGGCTCGAGTCCCATGCATCATTTATAACCTTTAAGGACCCTGTAGCATATAGACCGGCCACGGCGTCTCGAACAGTCACAGAATACAGTAAGACTTGGTTGTTCTGGTCAAGAACAAGGATTTATTTACAGAGCTCAAAATAAACAGCAAAATAAAAGCAGCTCACCTCGCTTTAAACATCAAGCAGTTCATACTTACTGGGTACGAGCATATCATGGGCTCATAGCAGCTCCCCGGGGCCTGCCTAACTTCTCTGGGCCCTGATCCCTTAAAGTGTTAGGCAGGGAACCTCCCAAGTGTTGTTTTACCCTCATATTACTGTCCAGAAGAGGGGCTCTTTTTTCTTAGCCACTGCACCAGTATTGACTTTCTTGCTGGCAAAGTGTTTTTCTCAAAAATAGCATTTGTCGCTTTTGCATCAAACAGGCATAACCACAAGGAAATTGGGAGATGAATCTCCAGCAATTGACTGAAATAGCCTAAGACCTCTGTCCAGAACCGTTTTACTTGCCGGCAGCTCCAAAGCAAATATGTGCCTGGGGTCAGTGAACACTTTTGACACTAAGCCAACTTGGCAAGTCCCGCTTTATAAGCCCAAGCTGCAGGCCTATATGCTCAACAAATTAAGTTTCTTGTAAACCTGCATTGTCTGAAGTCTCTGTGTTCAAAACAAGACAAACACCTCCTATTGCAATTTTACCACTGTATTTTTTTGTCCATTGCCCCAATAAATTCTAAAACTGGTAGGGAGATTTTATCTTGCTAATTGCCTTATTGAGCACTGCACACAAGCTGGCCTTCACCACTGTGGAAACAAATATTTGTTGATATGTTTCCAATCTTTCATGAGAATGCATATGTAATGCCTCACCTTTAAATAGGCATAGAACTCCAAATGTCACAGCCCGTACTAAGCTTTTAATCTTTGAAAAGATGCATACTGTCCTGGCATCTTTACTTAAGAATGAAGTTATCTAGCAGAGTCCAGCACCATGCAGTTTATGAAAACTGGGATATCTATACTGGGTGCAAAATCCAAGTTCCCTGTAATTAATGCATACAGTGAAACCTTATTTACAGTTTGGAGCTTATAACATAGCAATTTCCAAGCTTGTTTTCTGCCTTATATGTTCTGGTAGTTACCCTTTAGTTGCCTGAAGCTTGTTACTCAGTTGTAGTGGGTAACACCAGTTGTTAAAAAAGGTAGCGGGTAGACACTTCTACTATGCAATCAATCTTTAATATGCCGTAACATACATGCTAAATTATATAATTGCAAGTTTGGACAATCTAAATCCTCTCTGGAATGCACCACAGTGTCTATATCCCAATTCTTAGCCAACAGCCCCCCCCCCCCCCCAAAAAAAAAATAAGTCAAGATGTTTAGGAATAACTTTAAAGTGTACTTTCTTCAACCTTATTGATATCATCTACAGAATAAAAAGCCATTTTGACAACTCTATCATTTTGAATATCAGTATTCTCCCCATAAGTAACAGAGGTATTTTTTTGAAGGAGTTAATAAACATGTGGATAAAGGTGAACTTGTAGATGTAGTGTACTTGGATTTTCAGAAGGCGTTTGACAAAGTTCCTCATGAGAGGCTTCTAGGAAAAATAAAAAGTCATGGGATAGGTGGCAAAGTCCTTTCGTGGAATTCAAACTGGCTAAAAGACAGGAAACAGAGAGTAGGATTAAATGGACAATTTTCTCAGTGGAAGGGAGTAGGCAGTGGAGTGCCTCAGGGATCTGTATTGGGACCCTTACTGTTCAATATATTTATAAATGATCTAGAAAGAAATACGAGTGAGAGAAAAAAAATTTGCAGATGACACAAAATTGTTCAGAGTAGTTAAATCACAAGCAGATTGTGATAAATTGCAGGAAGACCTTGTGAGACTGGAAAATTGGGCATCCAAATGGCAGATGAAATTTAATGTGGATAAGTGCAAGGTGATGCATATAGGGAAAAATAACCCATGCTATAGTTACACAATGTTGGAACCTAAGAAAGATCTAGGCGTCATAGTGGATAACACATTGAAATCGTTGGTTCAGTGTGCTGCGGCAGTCAAAAATGCAAACAGAATGTTGGGAATTATTAGAAAGGGAATGGTGAATAAAACGGAAAATGTCATAATGCCTCTGTATCGCTCCATGGTGAGACCGCACTTTGAATACTGTGTACAATTCTGGTCACCGCATCTCAAAAAAGATATAATTGCGATGGAGAAGGTACAGAGAAGGGCGACCAAAATGATAAAGGGAATGGAACATGTCCCCTATGAGGAAAGACTAAAGAGGTTAGGACTTTTCAGCTTGGAGAAGAGACGACTGAGGGGGGATATGATAGAGGTGTTTAAAATCATGAGAGGTCTAGAATGGGTAGATGTGAATCGGTTTTTTACTCTTTCAGATAATAGAAAGACTAGGGGGCACTCCATGAAGTTAGCATGTGGCACATTTAAAACTAATCAGAGAAAGTTCTTTTTCCCTCAATGCACAATTAAACTCTGGAATTTGTTGCCAGAAGATGTGGTTAGTGCAGTTAGTATAGCTGTGTTTAAAAAAGGATTGGATAAGTTCTTGGAGGAGAAGTCCATTACCTGCTATTAATTAAGCTGACTTAGATAATAACCTCCGCCATTACTAGCAACGGTAACATGGAATAGACTTAGTTTTTGGGTACTTGCCAGGTTCTTATGGCCTGGATTGGCCACTGTTTGAAACAGGATGCTGGGCTTGATGGACCTTGGTCTGACCTAATATGTTTCCAATTCCCTGCATTAAATGATCTACATTTCGACCGTATTTCATCTACCCTAATCAGAAAAATAATTCCCAGATACCTCATCTCCTTCTCTACGCACTTTAAGGGAAAAGTCTCCACCCACTTGCCTCTCACGTTACCTTACACAGCTTATGCCTCAGACTTGTCCAGGTTCATTCTTAAACCCGAGAACCTCCCAAATTAGTCTTGCAATCTTCATACATGATTTAGGGGCTTCTCCAGATTAGTTAAGATCATCAGCACATCATTAGCAAATATTGCCAATTTGAATTCCTCGGATCAGAACTGGAACCCAGATACCTCTTGACATGACAATTTTATTTATTTATTTAGTCATTTAATATACTGGTGATCCAAATAAAGATCACAGTAGTTTACGACATGACTTACATATTATACATTGATAAGTACAATGACTTAATGGAGGTCAAACATATAATTTAAAAATTGACACATACTTGGGATAAGGTATTTAGTTCAGGAGATAGATTCTTAATGACTGTGTCTTTGAGGGTGCATGCACTATGTTCTGGTGATTTCAAGCTAGATTATAGGCATTTTGAAATAACCATGTTTTTAGGTCATGTTTTAATTTCTTTGTTTCTGGAGTAAGTCTTAGATACTCAGGTAGAGAGTTCTATTGCACTGGGCCTGCGATTGAGAACATGCGATCTCTTATTTTTGTTAGGTGAGTATTCTTTAATGATGATACGGCTAATAGTCTTTTTTTTTAAATCTTAATGACCTCTATGACCCGTATGATTGTAGAGCTACATCTCCTAAACCAGAGTTATTAGAATGGATGGTGGAGTGTATTAATGTACAGGTAGCCAATGAAGAGCAATCAGTGAATGTGATATGTGATCGAATTTCCTTGAACTTGTTAAGAGTCTAGCTGCGATATTTTGTAATAGTTGTAATGTTTTTAGAAGACAGTTGGGAACTCAGAGTAGAAGTGAGTTACAGTAGTCTACGTTTAAGAAGATGAGGGTCTGCAGGACCGTGCGGAAGTCTGCATGAGACAGAAATGGTTTCAGTCTATGTAGTAAGTGCCGTTTGGCATATCTTGATTTGATTAATTTATTTACATGCTTTTCCATTGATAGGTATACAGATTGACTAGAGCCTAAGTCCCATATTTGGTCTGAGGGTGTGATGTTCAAGTTACCCATGTTGAGGAGTCTCTACAGGTAGATTTCTTCTAATTAGAATGATTTCAGTTTTATTAGTGTTTAGAGATAGTTTGTTTGGATAGTTTATGTTGGATAGCCTTCATGTATGTCGCTAGAGTTAGTCTTGCATTTTCAATAGATTTGGTGCATAGTATATAGAATTGAGTGTCATCAGCATATAGGAAAAAGGTGATTCCTAGATCAGATAGAAGTCTACATAGATGAAGCATATAGATGTTGAATAAAATTGCAGAAAGAGCTGAATCTTGGGGGACACCTGCATCAGTCAGAAAGGTTGCCCAGTTTGACTTGGAATGACCTTTTTGATAGGAATGAGGAGAATCACTTCATTACATTGCCATCAATTCTGATTTTTTCTCAACGGCTGGCATAGTCGGGTATGGTCAACAGTGTCAAAGGCTGCCGTTAGGTCAAGTAGTACCAGGAAATAGGATTCATCATTGTTAAATCCCAGTAATATGGGGTCCATTAAGGATACAAGTAAAGTCTTGGTTGAGTGATTTTTCCTGAACCCGAATTGGTTTGGATGTAGAATGTACTGGTCATCTAGATAGTCTTCTAGTTGTGAAAGTACTGTTTTTTTGAGAATTTTTTTAGAGAAAAGGAAGGTTGGATATTGGTCTATAATTTTCCCAACTGTCAAAACAGCTGGTATTCTTTTTTAGTATAGGTTTTATCTGCTTGTTTCAACATACCATCAGATCTCAGGCTTGAACAATGCCCCCTCACATTTAAAAAAAGATTTAAAACTTGGCTTTTCACTCAAGCCTACGACTGAGTTGTCATCATAACTCCCCCCTCCTGGACAATTTCATATCATACCACTTTGTTCAATAATTCTAGAATTAATTTTCTAATCCCTCTTGTCAATTTTTCAAATACTTTATTCACGATTGATTCATTCTAATCATCTGTCTATAAGATTGCTGTTATTTATTGTTGTTTTAATGTTATTTATTTCAATTTTTTTCTCCAAGTTCATTTTCCTGTTCTATGTAAGACACACATGTTAAGTCATTCCAATGTTATATGTAAACCGAAGTGATTAGTAACATTGTTACTAGAACTTCGGTATATAAAAAATGTTAAATAAATAAAATAAATATCAGGGACAAAACCTTCCGAGAGTGATTAAGGATGTGATAGTTGGGATGATACTTCTATTTATTGGTTTTAGGGAGCTAGCTGGAAGCTTGCAGGTTTAATTTTAGTAATGATTTCAGTGATTTGTAGTTTAGATACTCTGTCGAAAGCAGTCCATTTGACTGGTTCATATTTTTCTTCATCTTCTATGGTTGGTGAACAGGTAGAGAACTGAGTTTTTAGTCTAGTTATTTTTTCTACCAAATGAGTGGCGTATTCGTTGCAGTCATTCTTTGATGAGTGGTTGTTGCTCGAGATAGAGGAAGATGGGTCTTTGATTAGGTGTTTAATGATATTGAAGAGTAATTTAGAGTTAAAAATTACCCCATGATTCTGTTTGGCACAATATTCTTTTTTTGCTTTGCTGAGTAGCACCCAGTATTGAGAGAGGAGTGATCTGTATTTTCCAAGTGATTCTGAAGTCGGGCTTTTCAACCAAAGTTTCTCAAATTTTCTCAAAGATAGTTTAGAGCATCTTAATTCTTCATTGTTCCATGGTTTCTTTTGCTTAGAGGTATACTAATCAAGTAGGATTGTTTGTTTGTAATGGGCTTAGGTCATCAGCTATTTCTTTGACCATGATATCCCATGCTTCAAATGATGGAGGCGCTGGCATAGTTGAAATCGATAAACATTTTTTTTAAATCATTCTGCAAGTAGATCTTGCTCTATGTTTTTCCTGAAGGTGAATGAATGTCTGATTGTTATTTGTGTTTTGTTTAGGCTGAGGAAGGTTGTGTCTGCTTTTAGTAGTTGGTGATCAGACCAAGGAAGTAGAGTGTGAGAGGTATTTATCATACAACTTTTGTGACTGGCAAATATGAGAGCTAGAATATGACCTGCTTTATATGTGTGGGTTTGGTTACGAATTATGACCATCCAATTGCTTCTATTGTTTCTAAGAAAGTTTCACAGGTAGTGGATTTGGTTGTTCTATCAACATGTAGGTTAAAGTCACCTACTATGAGGGTGGACTCAGATGAAGGAAAAGCTTTGATGAATACTTTGATTAGTGGTGAGCAGTCTTTTTGAAGTATTCGGGGGGGGGGGGGGGGGTAATAGACCATTCCTGTGTTTATTTGTGGTAATTTAAATATTGCCACTTCCATACTTTGTATGGAATACGTTTTTAAAAAAAAAAGCTCAAACTAATAATTAGTAATCCCCCACCTTTATGTTTCGGTCAGGGGAAGAGAAAGACATCATATTTGGACTGTTCAATTTGATTTAAGAGAATGTTATCTTTATTGTTCAGCAAGGTTTCGGCGATTCAGAAGATGGTGGGGTTTAAATCATCAATAAATCATTTATAAGAGGGATTTTTTTTTTTTTTTTTAGAAGTAGACTGCACATTCAGAAGAAGCAGTGTGAGTATTAGGTAGGAGTGAGCTGCTAAGGAGTTTATTCTCATGGAGTGGATTAGGTTGTTGATCGTATGCTGTTTGTTTTTAGTGGATCTCTTGAGGTTTCCATATAGACCTTGTCCTATTTTTTTCTATCATGAGGAGTTCCTGCTCCACTACTTTCCTTGTGTAGTTGGAAAGAGCAACAAGGTAGCAAGGCACCTGCGGGCTTCACTTTGGGCACACACAAAGGGGCAAGCTCCTTTGTCACGGTCCTTCATGCGTGCGCCAACAGCGCTGCAGTCTTGAATGGTGGTGGGCAGGCTCTGGAGTGGGAAGGGGGTGGGAACAGTCCCACAGGCGCCTGCTCTTCCTTCTGGCAAGGGGAGGGGGGAAAGCTGCTCCTCTGGCACTGGTCTGGCTGCCCAGCTCCCTCTCCTTACCTCCCCCTGGCTCCAGCCGATGATGGTCAGGCAGGTGGAGTCCTCTCGGCGCCACTGGAATTCTTGAATGGAGGTGGGTGGGCTCAGGGGCAGGCAAGGGGTGGGAACAGTCCCACAGGTGCCTGCTCTTCCTTCCAGAAAGGGGAGAGGAGAATGCAGTTCCTCTGGCACTGGACGGGCCGCTCTGTTCTCTATCCTTTACCTTCACCCCCCCCCAGCTCCCGCCGATGATTGTCAGGCAGGTGGAGTACTGCCGCCACGGTCTTGAATGGTGATAGAAGAATGAGCATACCTGGCTTGTTCCTCTATACAGCAGAAAAACTTCCAGCATATTCCCATTTGCCAAAATGGAAGACCGTAGATTGTTATATAACACTAAGATGTACTTCATTATTAAATCTTCAAAACCATATTTGCTCAAAACATCAAATAGATACTTCCATGATACTCTATCAAAGCCTTCTCGGCATCGAACCCCATCACTAGAGAGGGTACCCCATGTAATTTACAGTGTGTCATAACCATCATTATGTGAACCATATGTGTCCATGCACTTCTCCCTTTTAGAAGCCTACTTATTGATGAGAAATTAAATCTGGGAGAACTTTGTTAACTCTATTGGCCAACACTTTAATAAATAATTTTAGGTGAAAGTTAAATAACGATATAGGTCTATATGATTTGGGTTTTAAAGGGCCCTTTCCTGGCTTAGGTAATACTGTGATATAAGATTTCATAGTTTCCATTGGGAAAGCCTTTCTCAGTGCATAAGATTCATAATAACCTAAGAGTGTTGACACTACTTGATATTTAAGAATCTTACAGTAATTTGCATTTAAACCATCTGGACCTGGCACCTTGTGCCCTTGGATCCCCATTATCCCCTCTATAATTTCCTGTTCTTGTAATGGCATATCTTAATTTTCTACAACGGCAAAGGAGAAGAAAAAGGGTTCGCACTCAAAACGCGGGGAGTAGCTGGCTTGTTACGGCGGTTACTACCCCAAACCAAATGTGCCTGATACTTCACTTTCCATGCATATCCAGCATGGTTCTCTCCTGCATCGGCATGGGAGAAAGACTGATACATCACGCATTTCCAGCATAGCTCTCTGCTTCAAGGGCAGGGGGGAAAAAAAAAAAAAAAAAAAAAAACCTGATGCTTCACGCATATCCTGCATAGCTTCAACGACAGGGGTGAAGAAAAAAAAGGATTCGCAATCACAAAGCGAGGAGTAGCTGGCTTGTTACGGCGGTTACTACCCCAACCAAATGTGCCTGATACTTCACTTTCAATGCATATCCAGCATGGCTCTCTGCTTCTACAGCAGGGGAGAAGAAAAAAAAAAAAAAAAAAAAAAAAAAACCAACAAGAGCTGTACAACATAGTCTAGGTAAAACAAATAAGCATGGGTGTAGCTTGCTTATCGCGGCGGTTACTGCCCCTACTACCCCTAACTAATCAAGCTAGATATTTCACTTGCATGCAGCTCCATCACTGCTCTCTACATTAATGGTGGGGGTGGAAGGGGAATAGAACAAGGAGCTAAGAGTAACAGATAAGAATGAGAGAAAAAATGTGTGAGGCTTGCTGGGCAGACTGGATGGGCCATTCGGTTTTCTTCTGCCGTCATTTCTATGTTTCTATGTTTCTATGTTTCTAGTTGCTGTTTAGTTAGTTGAGGCAGTGGGAATGTTGGTTTTTTTGGGGTTTTTTTGGTTTTTTTTTTTTTTTTTTAATTCCTCAAATTCCTGCTGCCCATTACTCATTTCTTCCGATACATTTAGGGCTTCATAAAACTCCTGAAACATCTTACCAATCCCTTCAGGACATACAGTTTTCTCCCCCTTTATAGTTGTTATGGCCTCTATGTATATCTTCCCCCTGCGTACCTTTACTAGGTTTACCAGTATTTTTCCTGACCTATTACTGAATCTAAATAACCTAAGGGAGCAGACAAATAACATTTTTTTTGTCCTCTGATGCAGACAAGAGTTCAGGGCTACTAATGTAGTAATACGCCTCCCGTGATATTACGGAGAGGTCCCAACTTAACATATGTTTCTCCTGCTACAATACTAACTAGGTATGTGAATCGTTTTTCTGACGATTGAAAATATCGGAAGATATTTTCAAACTCATCAGAATTCGGGGGGCCCCCGAACCCGATAGGAAAACTCCACAAAATGTTTCGTGGGGTTCTCTTATTGTTTTTTGGGGGGGGGAGGGCGGGAAGAAAGGGCACTTAAAAATAATCCCCAAACACACCCCGACCCTTTAAATTAAATTATTTCCAATCCCCCACCCTCCCAAACTTTTTTTTAAAGTACCTGGTGGTCCAGCGGGGGTCCCGGGAGCGATCTTCCGCTGGCGCCATTTTTAAAGAGGGCGCCGGCAGTCCAGTACTCCTACCATGTGACAGGGGACGGCCAATGGCACGGATACCCTGTCACATGCTAAGGGCAAAGGGCCGTCGGCGCCATTTTGTTTACTGGCAGCCGACGGCCCGAGAGCGGGAGATCACTCCCAGGACCCCCGCTGGACCACCAGGTACTTTAAAAAAGTTTGGGGGGGGGATTGGAACGAATTAAATTTAAACGGTCGGGATGTTTTTGTTTTTTTTCGGCACGACACAGCCAATTTAAACGGGTAAAAACCGCGGGAACGAAGATTTCCCGTGGTTTTTATCTGAACCCGATACCGGAAATGAGTCAAGTACAGATTCACATCCCTAATACTAACTCCAGGGAGATAATTTTCCTATTTAATTCTTTATGCTTCGTAATAAATGTATGTTGTAATCACTCCCCGCAACACAGCTTTATTGGTCTCCCAAAATAGCCCAGGATTGTTTTTGTGGTCTTTATTATTCTCCACAAACTCCAGCCATTTAGAGTTAATAAACTCTCCGAATTCCAATAAATGACTGGGGAACCTCCACATCCAGTTTGACGGGTGTATATTTTACGGCCATAGATCCACCCATATTAATAAATAGTCTGAGACACCTACTGTAGAGAGATGTCTCATGTTTTACCACTGAATCACCATATATTTTATTTATTTATTTAAAATTTTTATATACCGACATTCATCCAGGATATCACATCGGTTCACAGTGTAACGCAAACAGACGCCAGGCATGGCGCTTTACATTGAAAAAACATGTTAACATGGGATTAAAAGAGGGTGTGAGATAACATGGGATAATTTGCATTAAATAATAAAATAATAATCCATATCATAATATGATATGAATCATAATAAATTATGATTCATATCATATTATGATATGAATCATATTATGATCATATCATAATAAATTATGATCATATCATAATAAATTATGATTCATATCATATTATGATATGAATCATAATAGCCAAGAAATGTACTGGACAGTTGCTGACAGGCCCCAAACACTGTCACAGCAAGAGAAAGAACCTATGCCCCTAGTAAAACAGTACTGTCTCAGTGGAAAAAGAAGACTTTGCCCTGATACACTGAAAGATACTTTATCAAGATGTGCCTATTTGCAAATGTCTATCTAAATAAAAAAGCAGACAGAGAAATAATGCAACAACTTAAGTTCATAAGCAGGAATCATGGATGAGCCAGGCAGCCAAACGTCACAAAGACCCCCACCCTTGGAAGAGAGAAGGGGGGAGCAGTTGGAGACAGACAAAAACACTCTGGCACACAGCTTAAATGTACATACATGGCAGTTCTCCTCCCGAAGAACTGGGGAGAAGAGAACTGCAATGCGGCAAAGACCCTCCACCCACCATGTGATTATGCATATTTATCAGCTGGAAAGTAAAAGACAGGGAGGCAAAGAAGAAGGTTAAGCAAAAAACCTGGAAAGAAGGAAAGAACCTTCTGGAAGGGAACAAGACCGAAAAAACAAAGGACACCCCCTGGGGAAGCGAACCTTGAGGGGGAAATCCTGAAAAAAAAAAACCCTGAAACCAGAGAAGGGACCCCCTGAAAGAAAAGAAAGGGGAACCTGAAGCAGACCAGCAGCCCTGCCTCTGAGAAGGGAAAAGACTAAGTGTGGCCAAGAGACTAGGGTAAAAGATCAGAGAGAGGAGTCACCCGGCTCAGGTGCGGAGACCAACACGAAGTCTGGGACGCTGAGAGGCGAGAGCAAACCCAGATAGCCCTGCAAGTATCAGAGCCAAAAGCAAGTCTCCTTCTGGGACCGCCTGATAGCGGTAACTAGTGTAATTCCTTAAAATACCTATGACTTTGATCGATAACATGTTTACTTTGCGGTGTCGAACTAAAAGGTGACTTCTAATCCACAATATGTGATCATTAACCATGAATATATATGTGGATCTTGTAAACCGTTGTGATCTACTTTTGGAACGATGGTATATAAAGCAAAATTGCTTACCTTGTAATAGGTGTTATCCCAGGACAGCAGGATGTAGTCCTCACATATGGGTGACATCAGTAATGAAGCCCTATACGGAAAAACTTCTATCAAAGTTTCTGGAAACTTTTGACTTGCACAGTGTGCCCACTAAGCATGCTCAGCATGCCATGATATTCCTGGCCACAGGGGTCTCCCTTCAGTCTCTTTTGTAGCGATTTGCGCTAGCCAAAAATAAAATAATAAAACGTATCGGACCCAACTCTGCGGGGTGGCGGGTGGGTTTCATGAGGACTACATCCTGCTGTCCTGGGATAACACCTATTACAAGGTAAGCAATTTTGCTTTATCCCAGGACAAGCAGGATGCTAGTCCTCACATATGGGTGATTAGCAACCTACAGGCTGAGTCATTCTTGTATTGGACCAACAGTGTACAACTTGTGCAACAGGCACATCAACTGGTGTACCGTTGGGAAAAATGAGGCAGCCTGAAATCACGAAAGGTTGGATGCGGAAGGAGTTGGATTGTGCTGGATACAAGTTCTTTAAGACAGATTGTCCATAGACTGAATCTTGTCGTCCTTCTTTGTCGAGACAGTAGTGGGCCGTAAAGGTGTGAAGAGAACTCCATGTTGCTGCTTTACATATGTCAAGGATTGGCACTGAACGAGTGTGTGCGACTGAGGTTGACATTGCCCTTACTGAATGTGCCTTTACTCGCCCTTGGAGAGGAAGGCCTGCTTTTTCATAACAAAACTGTATGCAATCTGCTAACCAGTTGGATAGAGTGTGTTTACCCACTGCTTTACCCGGTTTGTTTGGATAAGATACAAAGAGTTGATTGAATTTCCTATGGACTGCAGTGCGGTCTAAGTAAAATGCTAGCGCACGCTTACAGTCCAAGGTATGTAAGACCTTTTCACCTCTGTGAGAGTGAGGTCTTGGGAAGAAGGTGGGTAAAACTATGGATTGGTTCAAGTGGAATTCCGTGACTACCTTGGGAAGGAATTTTGGATGTGTACGTAGAACCACTCTGTCATGTAGGACTTTAGTATAGGGTGAGTATGTGACAAGTGCTTGTAACTCACTAACCCTTCTAGCCGACATAATGGCTATGAAGAAGATAGTTTTCCATGTAAGAAATTTGAGATCGCAGGAATCTATGGGTTCGAAAGGAGAGTGCATGAGTCTTGTTAAAACCAAATTCAGGTCCCATTCAGTGACTGGTGGTCAAATTGGTGGTTTAAGGTGCGTTAAACCTCTCATAAATCTACTGACAAGAGGTTGCGTTGAAATAGGTGCATCTCACATTTTGTTATGGTAAGCTGAGATTGCACTTAAATGTACTCGTACAGATGAAGTCAGGAGACCAGAGTCTGAAAGATGGCATAAATAGTCTAATAGGGAAGTTGTAGAGCAGGAGAGCACATCAAAGTAAACCTTTTCCATTTCGAAGAGTAGTTCTTTCGTGTTGAAGGTTTACGTGAAGCTAAAAGCACTTGAGATACATTGGATGAAAGATTGAGTGGCTGTAAAATCAAGCTTTCAACAACCATGCTGTCAGGGATAGGGATTGAAGGTTGGGATGGCGCAACTGACCCTGATCCTGAGTTATGAGAGTGGGAGCTACTCCCAGGCGAATTGGATCCCTGATCGAGAGGTTTAGAAGTGTGGGAAACCATACTTGTCGAGGCCAATATGGGGCTATGAGTATCATGGTCCCCTTGTCCTGTTGTAGCTTCACTAGAGTTTTGGTTATGAGCGGTATCGGAGGATACACGTATAGAAGGTCTGATTTCCAAGGGCGAGCAAAGGCGTCCTTGGCTGGCTGGTTTTTCTGTTTGTGTAGAGAACAGAATTTGTCCACTTTGTGATTCAGATGAGATGCAAAGAGGTCTATGGTTGGTTGTCCTCAACATTGAAATATCTTGGTCGTTACTAGGGGGTCGCGAAACCACGGGTGAGGTTGGAAGTGACGACTGAGGCAATCTGCCACTACGTTGTGAATGCCTGCCAGATAAGTGGCCCGGAGAAACATTGAGTGTGTTAGGGCCCAGTCCCAAATCTGATACGAGCCCGTACCTCCCTGTTTGTTGATGTACCACATGGCAACTGTGTTGTCTGTTTGTATGAGAACAGTCTTGTGCGAAAGTCAGTCCTTGAATGCATGTAGCGCATAACGTATAGCTCGAAGCTCTAGGAAGTTTATCCGAAAAGTTGCTTCGAGTTTCGTCCAAGTACCTTGGGTCTGTAGATGGCCAATGTGTGCTCCCCAGCCTGAGGTGGATGCATCTGTAGTTAATGTCACTTGCACAATTGGTTGTTGTAAAGGTAGGCCCTTGAGCAAGTTGTCCATGTTTGTCCACCAGAGGAGCGAGGAGTGTAGTTCTTGAGTTACTCGGATAGGGAAAGACATTGGTTGAATGGCTTGTATTCACTGACTTTTGAGCGTCCATTGAGTGAGTCTCATAGCTAATTTGGCCATAGGAGTGACGTGGACTGTGGAGGCCATGTGACCCAAGAGGGTGAGACATTGATGCGCTGTTATTTGTATGCATACTCGAAGAGAGCCGGTTAACGAGGCTAGTGTCTGTGCACGGTCCTTTGGTAGTGTTTAACTCTGCTCCAATGAACTGTAACATGTGAGATGGTGTGAAGTGGGATTTCTGGTAGTTGTTGAGGAATCCCAAGGAATGGAGAAGTTTTATTGTGAGCTGGAGAGAATTGAGAGCTCCTTGTTGTGTTTGACTCCTGATGAGCCAATCGTCTAGATAGGGAAACATGTGCACGCCCTGCCTGTGCAAGTGAGCCGCTGCCACTGCTAGACACTTTGTGAATACTCGAGGTGCTGAGGCAAGGCCAAATGGTAGTACCCTGTATTGGAAATGTTGAGTACCCACGAGGAATCGTAGATACTTGCGATGAGGAGGGAATATGGGAATGTGAGCGTAAGCGTCTTGAAGATCCAGAGAACAGAGCCAATCTCCCTTTTGAAGTAGAGGTAACATGGTGCCTAGAGAAACCATCCTGAATTTTTATTTTTTCAGAAATTTGAGATTTCTGCGGTCTAGGATTGGACGTAGGCCTCCGGTTTTCTTTGGAATGAGGAAATAACGGGAGTAGCATCCTCTGCCCTGCTGAGGCCGGGGAACATGTTCCACGGCCCTGGCTCTCAGAAGGGTGGATAATTCTGTTTGTAGAATTCTGGATTGGTCTTTTATTGTCCAAAACGAAGTGGGAGGAGCGTCGTTTGGTATAGTGAGAAAAACCAAGTGGTACACCCCTGAGATGTGATGGAAAGTACCCACTGGTCTGTGGTTATGAATAACCAATTGTGATGGAAGAATGTGATCCGACCACCCACTGGTATGTGTGGTGCCGGATTGGTAGAGAGGCTGCTGTTCCCTGGAATCACTTCAAAACCCCGATATGGATGCTGTCTGTGGAGGGGGTTGTGGTCTGGTTGTTCTTGACTGTCTAGGTTGTGACCGTTGAGGTGGTCTAGATAAACGCCCACATGTAGGAGGAGGATAATATCTTCTCGGCCTGTAGTAAGGACGCTTAGGCTCTTTCCTTGGGAGTCTCGTTGATGATTGAGACTCTTGAGGTATAGATGACAATTGTTTTAGAGTTTCAGAATGTTGTTTCAACAGAGAAACTGCTTCTTTAACCTTATCGCCAAATAAGTTCTCCCCTACACAAGGGAGATCTGCTAATTTGTCTTGTATTTCGGGTCTTAGGTCAGATGCCTTAAGCCAGGCCCATCGTCAAGCACTGATACCATTGGCCGACATTCTGGATGCAGTTTCAAATGAGTCGTATGCTGCACGAACCTCATGTTTGCCTGCTTCTAGGCCTTTATGAATGATGGCTGAAAAGGATTCTTGAAGTTGCTGGGGGAGATCCTCAGAGTGTTCCTGTATTTGTTTCCATAGGTTCCGCTGGTATTGAGTCATATACAATTGGTAGGCAGCAATCCTGGATACCAACATAGAACCTTGAAACATTTTTTTATCAAAGTTGTCTAGGAACCTATTATCTTTGCCTGGTGGGGTTGAAGAGTGAGTTTTCACTCTTTTTGATATTTTCTGTACTGACTCAACTACCACTGATTGGTGAGGTAATTGAGTCTTTTGAAAACCCGGGATGTGTTGGACCAAGTATGTTGCATTTATTCTTTTGTTGACTGGAGGGATGGAACAGGGATGTTCCCATAACCTGTGCAATAACTCTACCAGTACTTCGTGGACTGGAACTGCCAAAACTTCCTTGGGTGGATCCACAAATTGCAGCACTTCTAATGTCTTTTGTCTGGAATCATCCTCAGTGTGTAATTGGAAAGAGATGGTGTCTGCCATCTCCTTGACAAAGTTGGAGAATGAAAGATCCTCCGGAGGAGAACGTCTTCTCTCTTCTGGAGGTGATGGTTCAGAGAGGACTTCCTCTGAGGATGTGTGTATCTGTATCTTGCCAAGTGTCCGGTGTATGAGGATGAAGAGGTGTAGAAGGTGTATACTCCCTTGGCCTCGATGGATGTTCCAACGGTTTAGATGGAAGTAATGTTGATATTGGTGGATGAGCGCGTGGAATCCCTGATGGACCGGGGATTGGCTCTGAAGGTGGAAGTTCCCTTGGAATATCCTCTCCAGTGGGTGGTGGTATTGTTGGTTCTGGAGATATTATCGAAATGGCACCAATAATAGTGTCTAGTTTTGCCAAAATCGGTGCAAAGACAGACAAATCAGGAATTGGCATCGAGGGCAGTGGTGCTGGTGATATCTGCGATGGCATCGATGGAATCGTCGATGGTATCGGCAAGTTCATGGGAACTGGAATCTGTGATGTCGACGCTATCGGCAGGTTCATGGGAACCGGCGTCGACGGCATTGGTGGTGTCGATGGTGATGGCGATGGCCTCGGTGGCTGAGTTGGCATCCCACCAAGGAGCGTATCCTGTACTGCCTGGCGGATATAGTCGTCCAGTTCCGCCCGCATAGCTGGTGAGACCAGAGCAGCTATGGGGGAGGCAGTGAGGGTGATTCCAGTACTTCCCCAGGGCCCTGAGGAAGTACGGTTCCCGGCACCGATATCGGTGGGGATCGCCTCAGCTTGGAAGGACTCTGTGATGCGTCGTCTCTCCAAGGTTTCTTAGGTTGCGACCCAGGAACCCTCAATGGATCACCGGGT
Source organism: Rhinatrema bivittatum (assembly GCF_901001135.1). Classification (NCBI taxonomy): domain Eukaryota; kingdom Metazoa; phylum Chordata; class Amphibia; order Gymnophiona; family Rhinatrematidae; genus Rhinatrema; species Rhinatrema bivittatum. The sequence continues at coordinate 819,263,336 of NC_042615.1, forward strand.
ATCGGGTCAGTGTCTGGATCGTGCGGCCTCCGATGCCAATGCCGATGTTTTTACTTACATTCGGCGGTCTTTTCGATGATCGATACCGACCTGAACGATGACGTAGATGGGGTTGGCGATGCCCTATCCCCTGCCTCATCGGGTGCTCACTTTTTTAGCACGACTTTGCGAATCGCTTCAGCCGGAGACGATTGTGTGGATGTTGACGTCGAAGGCAACTGTAAAATGGAACATGTGCTCCATTTTCTCCATCTGGAGTTTTCTCCCTTTTGGTGTCATTTCGGCACACTTTAGACAAGTTAACACGACATGCTTTTCTCCAAGACACAACACACATTCTAAGTGTGGGTCTATAAATGGACATATTACGGCAGATCGGGCATTTTTTGAAACCCGAGGCCATAGTTAAGTCAGACAGCCGTCGACGACATGAAGGCCAAAAACACAGTATGGAACCGGCAAAACGGATAGAAAAACTTACCACAATGTTATACATGGGAGACCCCTGCGGTTCTAAGGTTTTTTCTAAGTTTTTACAAACTTTTTTATGAGGTAAATTTTACCTCAGAGGACTCCTAATACCCGTGAGGCTAATGCTCCACGGAAAAAAGAAGACTGAAGGGAGACCCCTGTGGCCAGGAATATCATGGCATGCTGAGCATGCTCAGTGGGCATGCTGAGCATGCTCAGTGGGCACACTGTGCCAGTCAAAAGTTTCTAGAAACTTTGACAGAAGTTTTTCCATACAGGGCTCCATTACTGATGTCACCCATATGTGAGGACTAGCATCCTGCTTGTCCTGGGATAAAACGCCTATAAATATCGGCAAGTAGACACCGCGGTGGCCATCAGTCCAAGGTGAGCGGGAGGAGCCGCAAGTAGAGAGAGGTAGGTGGGGCAAAGCCGTCGAAGACTGACGGACGCAAAAGTACCCCCCCTTCAAAGGACGGCCTCCGGCCCTTTTACCAGGATTTGGTTTGTGTGGATGCATCTGATGAAACTGAAGAAGCATCTCTTTGTCCAGGATATTTGCCATCGGCTCCCAAGAATTTTCTTCGGGGCCGTAACCCTCCCAAGACAGAAGGTATTCCCAAGTTTTGCCATGTCTTCTTACATCCAGAATAGCTTGAACCTTATATTCAAGGTCTTCTTCTGTGGTAATAGAAGTTGGTTCTTGAGACTTGGATGAGAACTTACTGAGAATGAGTGGTTTCAAAAGTGAAACATGGAATGCGTTGTGGATTTTCAATCCAGGCAGTGGCCTCAGACTGTATGTAATGTTGCCAAGACGTCGGAGAATTGGAAATGGTCCAACGTAGCATGTAGCAAATCAAGTCGAAGGTAACTTTAGTCTCAAGTACTTAGTTGACAGCCAGATTTTGTCACCAGGTAGAAATATAGGTGTGTTAGAATGGTGAGCGTCGTATGATTTCTTTGCTCGTTCACCTGCTTTGATTAGCATATCTTTAGTCTGAATCCATAATTGATGGATATCATCAGCAGTGGATTGAGCTGCTGCGGACAAAACTGATAGAGTCAGTGGGAAATGGTGGTGAAGGTAGTCGTCCATAAACCACTTCGAATGATGTTTACAGAAAGCAATATACAAAGCAGACTACACCGCACTTGATGACATCATTCATATCCAGTATTCTCCACGCACAACAAGATCAAATAGTAAAATACAGCTAGTGATTCCATCACTCCCTTTTGCTAAACTCTCTTCCACCAGAAACAGAGCCATTTCTATCATCGGCCCAAAACTATGGAACTCTTTACCTCAGTTCCTCGCCTCTCAAGAAAACCCAAAATCTTTTAAGAAAGAACTAAAAGCCTGGCTACTCTGCCAATCTCATACTGACAGCCTGCTCAACAATCTCAAAACTTAATCCCACAGCTTCCCATATTTTGTCATTTATTCCCCCCCCCCTCTGTCTAATCATCCTGTTTCCTACAGATATCTAAGACTATCTTATCATTATACTTGATCTCTGTCTACTCAATGTACCTTTCCTTTGGTACACCTTATCTGGTTTATTTTCAATATGCCTATCCTCTGGGATAGCTTGCCTTGTCCATATGTTTGACATGACAGTTCTCAGATTGTTAAATGCTGTTGTTTCTTCAATGTCTTCAATAGTTTTATGTATCAGGTTGTTATAATTGTAAACCGGAGTGAAGGCTACTCTGCTCTACCTCGGTATATAAAAAAATGCTAAATAAATAAATAAATAAATGTTGATCCAGTGGATGACACTGGATGTGAGTTAATGGCGAATTCTGCCCACGGCAAAAGTTCGGCCCAGTTATTCTGATGGCAACTCATATAGGCATGAATGAACTGTTTTAGGATCCTATTCATCCTCTCAGTTTGGCCATTAGATTGGGGATGATAGGCAGATGTATAATCCAGAGAGATGTCAAATAGCTTGCACAAAGCCTTCCAGAAATTTGTCATGAATTGCGATCCTCTATCGGAAACAATGTGCTTCGGTAGGCCATGTAAGCGAAAGATGTGGATGATGAAGAACTTAGCGAGCTCCAAGGCTGAGGGTAAGCCAGGCAGCGCCACGAAATTGGCCATCTTACTGAAACAGTCAACCGTCACCCAGATAGTATTCATTCCTCCAGAAAGACGCAGATCAACTACAAAGTCTGTAGCGAGGTGAGTCCATGGTTCCTCTGGAACTGGCAGCAGTTGTAGCAGTTCCCAATGCTGACCAGAAGTAGGCTTATGTTTGGCACAGTTGGAGCATGACGCTACATAGGAGTACATGTCTTCCTTGATAGTAGGCCACCAATAATACTTCTGTAATTTCAGCAGGGAATGGCGTTGACCAGGAAGGCCAGCCAGCTTGAAATCATGAGCCTAGTATAAAAGTTTCTTTCTGAGGTTCTTCGGTACAATTGTTTTACCGGCAGGCACGGAATGAGTAGCCGCCAAGATGACTTTCTTCGGGTCGATGATATGCTGAGTTTCTTCAGGAATATCCTTAGAGAGGAAAGAGCGAGACAGGGCATCTACTCTGGTTTTCTTGTCTCCAGGATGGTATTTGAGCACGAAGTCAAAGCGATTAAAAAACAAGGACCATCTGGCTTGTCTGTGGTTAAGACGCTGCGCATGACTGAGATACTCTAGAATCTTATGGTCCGAGAATACGGTAATTTGATGTTGGGCGCCTTCGAGCCAAGGCCGCCATTCCTCGAATGCCATCTTAATAGCCAGGAGCTCTTTATCTCCAATCCCATAGTTCTTCTCTGCAGGAGAAAAGTGCCGTGAGAAAAAGGAGCAGGGATGCAAGGCTCCAGAATCTCCAGTTTGGCTCAACACGGCCCCTACTCCAACATCTGAAGCATCAACCTCCACGATGAAGGGTCTGCTGGGGTCCGGGTGACACAGACATGGCTCAGTGGAAAAGGCAGTCTTCAATCTCTCGAATGTGGAAATGGCCTCCGCAGACCACTTTGAAGCACTAGCCCCTTTCCGTGTCATAGCAGTTAAGGGCACTGTCAAAGAAGAATAGTTCTTTATGAAGCTTCTATAGTAGTTTGTAAACCCCAAAAATCATCTCAGGGCCTTCAGACTGGTAGGTTGAGACCAATTCTTGATACTCTCTAATTTTTGGGGATCCAGCTGGAAGCCTTGTTTTGATACGATATAGCTAAGAAGAGGCACAGATTCTTTGTGAAACTCGTATTTCGACAATTTGGCGTAGACGGTGTTCTCGAAGGCTCCACAATACTTGTTTGACATCTGCTAGATGAGTAGACATATCTTGTGAAAAGATCAAGATGTCATCTAGTTAGCCAACGACACATTTGTAAAGACGGTCCCGCAGAATTTCGTTCATCATGTTCTGAAACACGGCGAGGACGTTGCACAGGTCAAAAGGCATCACCAAATATTCAAAATGGCCGTCTCGAGTATTGAAAGCTGTTTTCCACTCGTCGGCTTTGCGAATGCAAACCAAGTTATAGGTTCCCTTCAGGTCAAGTTTTGAGAATATATCTTGGCTCCTTGAAGTCGATCGAAAAGCTCCGAGATCAGAGATAAGTGGTATCGGTCTTTAATCGTGATCTCGTTCAGACCTCGATAATCGATACAAGGATGCAATGTTCCATCCTTCTTCCCCATGAAGAAGCAGCCTGCGCCCGCAGGAGACTTAGATGGTCTAATGAAACCTTTTTGCAAATTTTCCTCAATGTACTCCGACGTGGCTTTTTTCTCCACCACAGACAATGGGTAGACACGTCCTTTAGGAGTTCAACATTAGGTTTCAGTCTTATGGCGCAGTCATAAGTTCTATGTGGTGGAAGGATGCCAGCAGCTTCTTTGGAGAAAACATCATGAAATGATGCATACTGAGGCGGCAGTCCTGGCATCACTGGAGTTGTAGGCATACAGAGAATAGGAGTAACCTCCTTTAGGCATTTGCCATGGCATTCTGGGCCCCGACGGGAGAGTTCCAACGTGGCCCAATTGAATTGCGGCATATGCAGCTGCAACTAGGGTAACCCCAGAACGATGGGGTGCATGGCCTTCTCCAACACAAAGAAGGAATTTCATTCGGTGTGGAGAGCTCTGGTGCGGAGGGATACCGGTTCGGTACAACAGGTAAGAGCACCCGGTAAAGGCTTCCCATGTATAGATAAGAGTAGTGGAGTCTTCACAGTGGTGAGGGGAATCCTCAAGTGTTCCACTACACGTTGAAGAATAAAATTACCTCCTGCCCCTGAGTCCACCAGGGCAAGAGTCAAACTCCAAAGGTCCGCAGATTAGAAAGACGAAGAGAGAGCGGAGGAGAGGGCGTAGTGAGACCTAAGAAGAGTCCTCCCACAGGACTTAGGCCCATCCATTTCCCGGACATATTGGGCATGTTTGGACTGCATGACCAGCTTGTCCACAGTACATGCACAATCCATTCCTCTTCTGAAGTTTTCTCTCTTTGGATGTCAGGTGACTGCGACCAAGTTGCATCGGTTCTTACTCACTGGCAATAGGGGTCAAAGGAACCATCCTGAGTGCAGGATTAGCATGAACTTCCTTCTGAACAGGTCCTTTACAGGGCTTGAGTCTTGCACCTTATCATGAAGCCGGTGATCGATTCTAGTAGCTAAGGCCACTAGCTCATCCAGCGAGTCAGGTGTTTCGCGAGCAGCCAGCTCGTCCTTCAAGCGGGAATCCAAACCTTTGAAGAAGAGTTTTCAGGCATCTAGGGTCCCAATGTAATTCAGTCACAAGAGTCTTGAACTCTATAGCGAAATCAGCCAGGGGTTGGTTGCCTTGCTTCAGGTCCACCAATGTAGAACCAGCAACAGTAAACTGGGCAGGATCATCAAAAACGGATTTAAACAAGTCCATAAATCCGTCAATATCCTGAATTATAGGGTCTTTGCGTTCCCACAGCGCGGAAGCCCAAGTCAAAGCCCTTCCATCCAGATAGGATAGAATATAAGTAGTCTTGGCGTAGGCTGTGGGGAACTGAGTAGGTTGCAATGCAAAATGCATACAACACTGGTTTAAGAAGCCTCTAGTTCTCTGAATCTCTCCAGAAAAACGTACTGGAGCAGCAAGAGGTACAATAGTCTTTATAGTTACTTCAGGTAACTGACCTTCATTACTGGATATAGAACCTTGATTCTTCAGTGCATGCAGCTGATGAAACGCAGTAGTCAATTTTTCCAATGCATCTTGTTCGTCAGCAACGCGCAAGGTCAGGCCTGGAATGGCCTGCAAGGCATTGAGCTGAGCCGGATGCATAGAGTTAGCAATCTGTTATGGTTAATGGTGTTTGGGTGGGTCCTTGGACACTGTGGCAGCTGACCACGCCCACGGGGGCAGTCCCGTGAGGGACCACAGTGTCAGTGGACAGACAAACACAGATTTGAGTCCTTTATTAAACAGTTTATGGAACAACCGGAGGTGGCAGTAGTGAGTAGTAGTTGTAGAGCCCGGCTGGGTGGGTCTCTCACAGAACGCTGGAACAGCAGATCCTCTGTAGAGTAGTGCTGTTGGAAAGAGACAGAGTTATGAGCACACAATAAGATTAGCATTCAGAGTCCCAAATAGAATAAGAGAGCTCCGAGATAGGGAGAGCAGGTCCTCGAGGAGCGAGTACCTGATCCCTTAGAGCAGAGAGGCTCAGTGGTGTTGTACTCACTAGCAGTAGCAGAGACCCACTAGACGAGAGGATCCTCGAGGAGCGAGTACCTGATTCTGGCAAAGTAGTACTGTGGAGAAAGATGTTTTCTGTACTCACTGATGGTGACTGTAAGTTAGTTTTTCCAAGTAGAAGGGTAGAAGTAGCAGGCAGCAACACAGGGAACATGGGCCCTCGAGGAGCGAGTACCGGTTTTCTGATAGCACCTGAAAGAAGCAGAGAGGCCCCCGAGGAGCGGGTACCCCGTTAGCAACCCCGAAGGTTAGTAAGAGTTCCAGGTAGAGCTGGAGTGGCAGAGTAGCTTAGGAACGGAGAGCGAATCCCATCTGTAAGAATCCTGTTGCTAACTCAACGAGCTAGCAAATACTGTAGGCAGATATACCCTGGAGTCGTGATGTCAGAACAGGGGAAAGCCCCTGAGGTTTGCGCCAACGTGAAGTTAAAGATGAGGGCGGTGTGCGCGCGCCCTAGAGGTACCTTGAAGGAGCATGGCAGGAGGCATCACCAAAGCCGGTCTGGGGACACCGGAGAGAACAGCAAGCAGACGCATCGGCCATCAGTCCAAGGTGAGCGGAAGGAGCCGCAAGTACAGAGAGGTAGGCAGGGGGAAGCCATCGAAGACCGACGGACGCAACAAAAATAAGATCCAAGACCTGGAAAACAGGTCCCAGCAAAACAACCTGAGATTTGTCAGGTTTCCAGACACTACCATGGATCACTATTTAAACAGCCTGACTTTAGATAACCCATAACAGCTTTTGGTTTTGGTTTTTTTCTGTTATTGGCCCTAGCATTTGGAAGAGTTGCCTTGTGAATTATAGGATAATACAAATACCAAAATTTTCAGAAAAAAAAGTTAAAGGGTCACTATTCTCAGCCTTCTTCTGACTCAGTTCACCATTATTAACTTTGTTTTAATGCATCATTGTTTTATGATGAATTTTATTGTGAAAGGTCTCGTATTATTAAGAATGTTCTGTATACTGCTTAATATTGTATTTTCAAGAAGAGTGTGTATAAGCACTTTTAAAGAAATAAATAGGACCTGGGTTGCTTTTGGAAGGCTGGCTAATGCGGGAGCTGGACCTAGCAGAGTTAGAAGGAAAGGTGCTGTTTGAGAGAGCACACAGACTAAGGCAGTTGCAGAATAAATCAGGAAGGCCCCGAATGGTAATTGCATAGTTCTTAAATGGGGTATACTAACCTATTATTTTGCAAGCCTATTGTAAGTGCAAAGAGCTAAAATATGAGAGAAGCGGGATTTTAATCTTTCAAGATTACTCCATTTCAGTTTCTCAGAAACGTATTTATTTCTCTCCAGTGTCCCCAGACCGGCTTTGGTGCTGCCTCCCACCATTCTTCTTCAAGGTACCTCTAGGGCGTGCGCACGCCGCCCTCATCTTTAACTTCATGTTAGCGCGAACCTCAGGAGCGTCCCCCTGCTCTGACGTCACGACTCCACGGTATATCTGCCTACAGTATTTGCTAGCTCGTTGAGTTAGCAACAGGCTTCTTACGGATGGGATTGCTCTCCGTTCCTAAGCTACTCTGCCACTCCAGCTCTATCTGGAACTCTTACTACCCTTCAGGGTCACTAACGGGGTACCCGCTCCTCGGGGGCCTCTCTGTTTCTTTCAGGTGCTATCAGGAAACTGGTACTCGCTCCTCGAGGGCCCATGTTCCCTGTGTCGCTGCCTGCTAATTCTAGCCATATGCTTGGAAGAACTAACTTACAGTCACCATCAGTGAGTATAGAAAACATCTTTCTCCACAGTACTGCTTCGCCGGAATCAGGTACTCACTCCTCGAGGGCCTGTCCTCTGCTCCGGTGCCAGACCTCTCATGTAGTGGAATCTCTGCTACTGCTAGTGAGTACAACACCACTGAGTCTCTCTGCTCTAAGGGATCAGGTACTCGCTCCTCGAGGGCCTGATCTCCCTGTCTCGGAGCTCTCCTATTCTATTTGGGACTCTGAATGCTAATCTTATTGTGTGCTCATAACTCTCAGTCTCTTTCCACTATAGCACTGCTCTATAGAGGAACCGTTGTTCCAGCGTTCTGTGAGAGACGCGCCCAGCTGGGCTCTACAACCACTACTCACTACTGCCACCTCTGGTGGTTCCATAAACTGTTTAATAAAGGATTCAAATCTGTGTTTGTCTGTCCACTGACACTGTGGTCCCTCACGGGACTGCCCCCGTGGGCGTGGTCAGCTGCCACAGTGTCCAAGGATCCACCCAAACACCATTAACAATAAAAATTTTCCAATTTGGGATGTTAGTTTTCCTTGTGTCTCTTTCAGCATTTGTGTCCGTTTCCTCCTCCGCTAGCCTCATTTGAGTGTCTGCTATCTGTTCTTTATGTCTGTCAGAGATGTATTTATTTACTATATATTGTGGGAGATCAGCTCTAATTTAACTTCCAAGGTCCATATCACTGCTTCTGTCACGAGTATTTGTTCAGCAGACTCCGCTGAAACCCATGGGCTAGGAGGCCCCATTTTGGCATCAGAATGCTTGCTGGGCAACTCCTTTTTCTGAGTTTTATTTAGAAGCCATTCCTGTTTTGTTTTTGATGACAAAATTACCCATATAATTTTAGTTCTACTTACAGACCATTTTCAGCACTGGTGAAAGCTTTGTCTTATCAGGATTTTTTCAAGTCAGAGGGAGGCACCCAGAGCAGGCTCGGCATGCACTCTAACCCATTCAATATGTCTTGTGGTCTCTACAGTAATCTTAAAAAGGAACTAGCGATTTGCTGACTGTAGGACCCTGAAATGTGGAATGCTACAATGAGAACAAAGGATTGTTCCCTATTTACTAGTAAAAAAATAAAATTGCTATGGTTCCCCAGAATACTGGGGAAAAGAAACTTGGCATGCCGCCACTCAGACTGCTTTGTGAAGATTTTTTTTTTTTTTTTTTAAATGCATCTTAGTATTATAATCAAATAAATCAAATAAGTAAACATTTACCATAATAAACTAACATACAGGAAAAATTATTTATCCTTTTCATAAGATTATATATAAAAGGAAAAATAGAAGTGCTTCTTCTTAAATCGAACGGTCAAAGGAAAAAATAAAAATATACACAGTGTAATTATGCATCATTGATCCCTTATTTTACATTACCGGACATTATAATGCAAGAAGATCTTTCAACCCTTCAGGTTCCGTAAAGGAATAGTTTTTACCATTCAGTTTTACTACACATCTACACAGATATTTCAAGTTAAAATATCCTCCCTTTTCCAAGACTTTCCCCCTATACTGTAAAAAATTCTTCCTACGTATTTGTGTTATTTTCATTAAGTCTGGAAATATCCATATTTTATCACCATAAAAGGTGGTTGTCCTATTTTGAAAAAAAAATCTCATTACTAGGTCTTTATCTGTAGAGAAAGCTAATTGGACTAATAATGTCCCCCTAGACTTAACTATTATCTCATCCTGGGATTTTTGCAAAAGTTCTGACAATTCTATGGAATTACTAGTAACTTCTTGTTCATTTTGTTCCTTTTCTTCCCCTTCTTCTTTCCTACCCTGATCTATTTTAACCTTTTTTCCTCCTAAGTAGAATGCCTTTACAATAACAGGAAGATTTTTCTCAGACATTTTTAATATTTGCATCAGATAGTTCCTGAATAATTCAATTGGATTAATCTTTCTTATTATAGGAAAATTATTAACTCTGATATTCAGAGATCTCACAGTGTTTTCTAATATTTCCAATCTTTTACTCACAACTTCTTCTGATGTAACTTGTTGACTTTGTATCTTTTCTATTTGTAATACTCTTTTCTCTAATATATTCACTTCCTTTTTCTGTTTTTCTAATTCTGCGGTATTTGATACAGATGATGTAGACGTCTGCATTACTACTTCGGTCAACTTATTTATAGATGTATCTAGCTTAACCATGTAATTCCATAGTGTTTCCAAGGTGATACATGCCGGCTTTGGAATATTTTCTACATCGATAACTACCTTGATATTCCCATTCTTTTCTTTATCCATTTTATTTATTTTTGGTGTACTAAACTCTTTAGGGGAACTCTGTAAAATACTTAATTGGGCTATCTCATGATGTTTCTGATTCGATTCTAATACTTCCTTTTGCTGAGTGGAACTATCCTCTACCTCCCATGGGTTTAAAATTTCTTCCTGTTTATCCCCTGTCTGTATTTGGGATATCTCACCCATTCCACCAGGGGGTGGTGGTGGTACTGGTGCCCCCGGGCTTAATGATACCTCTATGACCTGAGGAGGATCACACCGTCCTTGTATCCTACCTTCAGCGGTCAGCCCACTAGGGGGTGATTGGGGTTCAAGCCATTCCAAAACCGTTTTTTGTCCTGCATCTACTGTTGCCATATCACTAGAAGGCCGCAACTTGGCTTTCCTTTTAGTGTGTGGCATATTTACGGTATTTTATTCAAACCTTAAACTCCCAAAAGGACAAAAAATATTTTGGAGGTTGCATAACAATCAATTTTCAAGAGAAACACTTCATGGAGTTGGGAAGTGAACAACAATTCCAATACTTATCAAGTAATAATAAAAAGGGACCCAAATACCAGCACTTCCAGCGATCCCGGCGAAGCCCGGCAAAGCCCTACTTAACCGTGCGCCCCTTTAGCGCGCGCGGCTTCAGCAGCGCGCCGGCTCTGCTGCGCGCCGCTGAGTGTTGAAAATTTATAGAAGGTAGTCCAAGTCCCGCCTCCTAACGGAAGCAGGAAGTGCCCCTCGTCCGGCAACAGCAGCGAGATGTTCACCAAAATTCCGTCGGGGCAAGCCACCGCTTACCCCCGGACTTCGCTGCCTTCCTCAGGTAATATAGAAACATAGAAACATAGAAATGACGGCAGAAGAAGACCGAATGGCCCATCCAGTCTGCCCAGCAAGCCTCACACATTTTTTCTCTCATTCTTATCTGTTACTCTTAGCTCCTTGTTCTATTCCCCTTCCACCCCCACCATTAATGTAGAGAGCAGTGATGGAGCTGCATGCAAGTGAAATATCTAGCTTGATTAGTTAGGGGTAGTAGGGGCAGTAACCGCCGCGATAAGCAAGCTACACCCATGCTTATTTGTTTTACCTAGACTATGTTGTACAGCTCTTGTTGGTTTTTTTTTTTTTTTTTTTTTTTTCTTCTCCCCTGCTGTAGAAGCAGAGAGCCATGCTGGATATGCATTGAAAGTGAAGTATCAGGCACATTTGGTTGGGGTAGTAACCGCCGTAACAAGCCAGCTACTCCTCGCTTTGTGATTGCGAATCCTTTTTTTTCTTCACCCCTGTCGTTGAAGCTATGCAGGATATGCGTGAAGCATCAGGGTTTGTTTTTTTTTTTTTTTTTTTCCCCTGCCCTTGAAGCAGAGAGCTATGCTGGAAATGCGTGATGTATCAGTCTTTCTCCCATGCCGATGCAGGAGAGAACCATGCTGGATATGCATGGAAAGTGAAGTATCAGGCACATTTGGTTTGGGGTAGTAACTGCCGTAACAAGCCAGCTACTCCCCGCGTTTTGAGTGCGAACCCTTTTTCTTCTCCTTTGCCGTTGTAGCAGAGAGCTCTGCTGGATGTGTGAAGTATCAGTTATTCTTCTCCCCTGTCATTGAAGCAGAGAGCTATGCTGTATATGCATTGAAAGTGAAGTATCAGGCATATTTGGTTTGGGGTAGTAACCGCCGTAACAAGCCAGCTACTCCCCTCTTTATGAGTGCAAATCCTTTTTTCCATTACCTCTTGCTGTTGAAGCTTAGAGCGATGTAGGAGTCACAGTAAGCATGTGTATGTTTATTTAGTAAGGGTATTGTGTCAATAGCCATCATTCTGGCGAGTCACCCACTCTTCATTGGCGGCCTCTTGACTTTATGGATCCGCAGTGTTTATCCCACGCCCCTTTGAAGTCTTTCACAGTTCTGGTCTTCACCACTTCCTCCGGAAGGGCATTCCAGGCATCCACCACCCTCTCCGTGAAGAAATACTTCCTGACATTGGTTCTGAATCTTCCTCCCTGGAGCCTCAAATCGTGACCCCTGGTTCTGCTGATTATTTTCCTACGGAAGAGGTTTGTTGTTGTTTTTGGATCATTAAAACCTTTCAAGTATCTGAAAGTCTGTATCATATCACCTCTGCTCCTCCTCTCCTCCAGGGTGTACATATTTAGATTCTTCAATCTCTCCTCGTACGTCATCCTATGAAGATCCTCCACCTTCCTGGTCGCCCTTCTCTGTACCGCTTCCATCTTGTCTTTGTCTTTTTGTAGATACGGTCTCCAGAACTGAACACAGTACTCCAGGTGAGGCCTCACCAAGGACCTGTACAAGGGAATAATCACTTCCCTTTTCTTACTCGATATTCCTCTCTCTATGCAGCCCAGCATTCTTCTGGCTTTTGCTATCGCCTTGTCGCATTGTTTCGCTGTCTTCACATCATTAGACACTATCACCCCAAGGTCCCTCTCCTGCTCCGTGCTCATCAGCCTTTCCCCCCCCATCGAGTACAGTTCATTCGGATTTCCACTCCCCATATGCATGACTTTGCACTTCTTGGCATTGAATCTCAGCTGCCATATCTTCGACCACTCTTCCAGTTTCCTTAGATCCCGTCTCATTCTCTCCACTCCTTCCGGCGTGTCCACTCTGTTGCAGATCTTAGTGTCATCCGCAAAAAGACAAACCTTACCTTCTATCCCGTCTGCAATGTCGCTCACAAAGATATTGAACAGGACCGGTCCCAACACCGATCCTTGCGGCACACCACTTAAAACCGCTCTCTCTTCAGAGAAGGCTCCATTTACCATCACACATTGTTTTCTGTCCGTCAACCAATTTGCAATCCAGGTCACCACATCGGCACTCACTCCCAAGCTTCTCGTTTTATTCACCAGTCTCCTGTGCGGAACCATATCAAAAGCTTTGCTGAAATCCAAGTAGATGACATCTAGTGCTCTTCCTTGATCCAATTCCTTGGTTACCCAGTCAAAAAAGTCAATCAAATTTGTCTGACAGGATCTTCCCCTGGTGAATCCATGCTGCCTCTGGTCCATCAATTCTCCAGACTGTAGATAGTTGACTATTCTCTCTTTCAGCAGTGACTCCATTACTTTTCCCACCACCGAAGTGAGGCTAACCGGTCTGTAGTTGCCTGCCTCTTCCCTGTTCCCACTCTTGTGAAGCGGGACCACCACCGCTCTTCTCCAATCACTCGGCACCACTCCCGTTTCTAGGGATCTATTGAACAGGTCACACAGCGGACCCGCCAGAACATCTCTGAGCTCCCTCAATATCCTTGGATGAATCCCATCAGGCCCCATGGCTTTGTCCACTTTCAGGTTCTTTAGTTCTTCCCACACATTTTCTACTGTAAAAGGATTTTCATCTATTCCCCTTCCCTCCATTTTCTTGTTGTTTAGAGATGGTCCTTCTCCAGGGTCTTCTTTAGTGAACACAGAGCTGAAGTATTCGTTTAATATTTCTGCCATTTCTTCGTCTCTCTCTACACATTGATCATTACCACCTTTCAATTTCACTATACCACTTTGGACCTTTCTCTTTTCGCTGATGTATCTGAAAAATGTTTTGTCACCATTTTTTATCTCCTTGGCAATCCTCTCTTCCGCTTGACTCTTTGCCAACTTGATTAATTTCTTTGTCTCCCTCAGTTGATACAAATATTCTTCTTTGTGCTCCTCCCTTTGGGATCCTTTATATTTCTTGAATGCTGTTCTTTTAGCTTTAATTTTGTCAGCCACCTCCATTGAGAACCAGATAGGTTTCAGTTTTCTTTTGCTTTTCTTTACATTTCTAACATATAGAGCAGTTGCCTTGGTGATTGCTCCTTTTAGATTGGTCCACTGCTGATCCACATCTCTCTCGTTCTCCCATCCTTTAAGTTCTTCCTCCAGGTAGTTCCCCATTTCCTCAAAGTCTGTGTTTTTGAACTGTAAAACTCGGGTCTTTGTGGTTCTTTTCCCTATTCTTTTAGTGATATTAAACCATACCGTTTGATGATCACTGCTGCTGAGGTGGGCGCCCACCTGGACATCTGAGACATTATCTGCATTAGTGAGCACTAAGTCGAGTATAGCTCCTTCTCTCGTGGGTTCCAACACCATTTGTTTGAACAAAGATACTTGCATGGCATCCACTATCGCTCTACTATTTTTAGTTTCTGCAGATGGGATTTTCCAGTCTACATCTGGCATATTAAAGTCACCCACGATCACCACTTCTCCCTTCTTACCTATCTTATGGATGTCTTTAACCAGATCTCTGTCCAGCTCTTCCTTTTGGTTTGGAGGCCTGTAAACCACTCCAATATAAATGGATGCTCCGTCATCGTTTTTTAGGTCGACCCATAGAGCTTCTTCAATACCCCAACTTCCTTGTAGCTCAGTTGCTTGGATGTTGTTTCTGACATAAAGAGCCACACCTCCCCCTTTTCTATCCTCTCTGTCCTTCCTTAACAAGTTGTAGCCTGGTATTGTTGTATCCCATTCATGAGATTCTGTGAACCATGTTTCTGTGATAGCAACAATGTCCAATTCTGCCTCAGCCATTAGGGCCTGCAGATCTGGGATTTTATTTCCCAAACTATGAGCATTTGTGGTCATAGCCTTCCAGGTACTCTCTTTACGGTTATTGCATTTCCTGGACTCCTTGTGAGATATTTGTTGAGATTTGTTATTCACTTCACTATTTCTTTTTGCGGTAGTGCCACTGTTGACAGAGTTTTCCATCTCAATTAGATTTTTTTTTTTGCTTATGGATCTTTAAATACTGCATGCATTGTGTTTTCCTCTCTCTTTTCTGGTAATACTGCAATGCTTTTCTCAAGAACTTCTTCAGTTTTTATTTTAGAGAAGGCTTGTTGTTCTTTTTGCATTTGGTACATTGTGTGTCTCCTCATCACAGGTCTAATTCTACCAGAGCCAACTGTATTCCTGGTTTTTAAAGAATTTCCTGATGACCTGTTTGAGTGGGGCGGTATACCTGTTGGCTGCTCTTCTGTCAAGAATGGGTGACTGTGGGTCCTACCTGAGCCTAATGGATCTCCTTTTCTTGACTCCTGGTTTGTTTGTGGTATTGGGGAATTATTTTCTGAGTAATGCAATGTGGGTGTAATTCTTTTAATTGAAGCTAATTGATCTTTAATCACAGTCAGCTCCATTTTCAAGGATGAGAGTTGTGCACAAATTGGGCAAGCTCTAAGTTTCCAGATGCTTTCCCTCAGAATAAAGGCTCCACAGCAGTTACATTGGATAGTCCTCATCTTGGTAATTTGTGGCTTTATTTCCTTGACTGTAACCAATTTCCTTGACTGTAACCAATGTACTAATTTATCTTGCTGCCAATGGTAATCTAGGCAGTCTTACTTTCGCCTTCCTCCTCGTCTGAATCGGGCTAAGCGCTGAAAATTTATAGAAGGTAGTCCAAGTCCCGCCTCCTAACGGAAGCAGGAAGTGCCCCTCGTCCGGCAACAGCAGCGAGATGTTCACCAAAATTCCGTCGGGGCAAGCCACCGCTTACCCCCGGACTTCGCTGCCTTCCTCAGGTAATACTTGCTTTCGCCTCCCTCCTCGTCTGAATCGGGCTGAGCGCTGAAAATTTATAGAAGGTAGTCCAAGTCCCGCCTCCTAACGGAAGCAGGAAGTGCCCCTCGTCCAGCAACAGCAGCGAGATGTTCACCAAAATTCCGTCGGGGCAAGCCACCGCTTACCCCCGGACTTCGCTGCCTTCCTCAGGTAATACTTGCTTTCGCCTCCCTCCTCCGAAGATTTTTATAAAGGTTGTGCTTTTTCAGATATATGTCAGAATGGTTCCTGCTTTCAAGCAGACCCTTCTGCCATTGAGTTCATTGGTAAGTAATGCTGAATCAGATTATTTTACCACTTTGGGTCTTGCCTGATTTTTCCCAAAGCAATGAGAGAGGCCTAATCATTACGAGTCCATCACTACCAAATATCAGCTAGCTAATCCTTTTCTGTTTGCACTACACCTTCAAGTTTTAAAGTTTTGTAAACAATAAAAATAAGTTACAGCATAGACTTACCTCATGGTCCTTCGATCTGGAAAATCAATATCATAGCTCTGCATAGAATCAGTGCAAGAGTCCCGAGAGTCATCTTGTTGTTTCAAATGTGCTTGTACAGGGAACTGATGCACAGAGGCATTGGGCTGGGTAGTAGAGTGGTAAGGATGTGGAATACTATTGCTGGTCTCACTGCGGTAATCACTGTCTCTGTCATCCACAGCACTGTCAGGGTCTTCAAAGGCTAAGGAAAGAAAAATATTAAAGCATTCTAGTCCCATTCTGGAAAACTACAATTATTTGGTTTAATTGTTTACAAATAAAAATAGCTAAACACTCTCCATTATCAACTTTAAAAGCACAAATCTGTTCTACGTTTAGGAACACTTTTCATTTAACAATATTCTAAATTTGTATTAATCTGCATATATTTGCCTTGCGTATATTTAGTGACCGCACACCAGTAGGGAAGGTTGAAGACTTGGCGATTAGGCCTACTGCTCACAAGTTTCAAACGTATGCTAATTCAGTCCCTTCTTGTGACTGACAGCATGCAAAATACAAACAGAGAAACATAAAAATGATAGCAGAAAAGGACCAAATGATCCACACAGTCTGCCCAGCAAACTTATGCCAGTATCTGCCGCACTGTGCAGGTTACCCTCATGCTTATCTGTTTCCCAGACCATAAAAGTCAGGGCCCTCAGATGCTGTTTGAATCCAATTTCCCTTAACCCTTGCTGTGGTAGCAGAGAGCAATGTTGGAGCTGCATCAAATGTATCAGGCTTAGTGATTAAGGGTAGTAAAAGCCACATCAGCAAGTTACCCCATGTTTATTTGTTCCCCAAACCATAAAAGTCGGGGGCCCTTGGTTGTTGTCTGAATCCATTTCCCCTTTTCCCACTGCCATTGAAGCAGAGAGCAATGATGGAGTTGCATTAACAGTATCAAGGCTTATTTGTTAAGGGTAGCAACTGCCACACCAGCAAGTTACCCCCAGTTAACCCATGCACTCTTCTCCAGCCTCTAGCCTTTAAGGAATCCACAGTATTTATCCCATGCCCCTTTGAATTCCTTCATTGTTTTCGTCTTCACCACCTCCTCCAGAAGGGCATTCCAAGCATTCACCACCCTCTCCATGAAGGAATAGTTCCTGACTTTGTGTCTGAGCCATCCTCCCTGGAGTTTCATTTCATGACCTCTAGTTCTATTGATTTTTTTCCAAAGGAAAAGGTTTGACAACCGAGCATCATTAAAACCTTTCAAGTATCTGCAGATCTGTATCATATCTCCCCTGCACCTCCTCTCTTCCAGGGTATACATATTCAGATCTTCAGCCTCTCCCTCATAAGTCTTCCAATGCTGACTCCTCACCATTTTGGTCACTCTTCTTTGGATCACCTCTATCCTGTCTTTATCCTTTTTGAGATACGGGGCACCAGTACTGAATGCAGTACCTCCAGGTGAGGTCTCATCAAGGACCTGTACAAGAACATTATCACCTCTTTTTTTCTTACTGGTTATTCCTCTCTATACAGCTCAGCATTCTTCTGGACAATAAAAAAACTATTAAAATGCCAATACAATTTATAAAATTATAGAGAAAATATATAAGGATCATTAATTTAGCTACAAAATAAAAGCTTTCCATAAAATAATAGTAAGTTCATGCTTTCCCAATTGGAGGATTTATTTTTTTTTTTAAGATTTTGACACCTTTTACAGGACCAACAAAAAGGATGTTAGGTGCATGAACTTTCAAGACTTCTTAAGCCTTTCAAAAGCTCAAGCACTAGAATATCTTTTTTGGCCCTTTAAAAAATATGACAAGGAGAGAGGAGGGAGAGAAGGAGTACCCTTTTTGTGATTGGGAACATCTTGCTTGCCTTCCGGGGGTAATTCTTGAGCCTCAATGGCGGCAGAGGGAGAGTGGTGTGCAGTGGGCGGAGCCCTGGGCCGGAGACGGAAGCGGCCTATAAAAATCGATCTGCTACCGACCAGGACTCGAGAGAGGAGGGAGAGGAGGAGTACCCTTTTTGTGATTGGG
Organism: Rhinatrema bivittatum; assembly: GCF_901001135.1. NCBI lineage: Eukaryota > Metazoa > Chordata > Amphibia > Gymnophiona > Rhinatrematidae > Rhinatrema > Rhinatrema bivittatum. Next base: position 819,281,584 of record NC_042615.1, read on the forward strand.
AACATCTTGCCTGCCTTCCGGGGGTAATTCTTGAGCCTCGACGGCGGCAGAGGGAGAGCGGTGTGCAGTGGGCGGAGCCCTGGGCCGGAGACGGAAGCGGCCTATAAAATCGATCTGTGAGCGGCGCGCAGCAGAGCCGGCGCGCAGCTGAAGCCGCGCGCGCCTTTTAGACTTTGCCGTACTTTGCCGCTGGCTCCAGGTATTTGTTTGAAATTCATTTCGAATCTCTCCCTCCTGCTTGACTCTAGTATTGAGTGGCTAATTTAGAAACCTTGTGAAAGCCTGTGTGTGGGAGTAGATAACATGCCAGCTAAGAGGAAAGAGAAAGTAAGGGTTTTTCCCTCCCTGCCCTCTTCCTCATTAGCATTACCCATTCAACAGGCAATCACAAATTTTATGGTTTCACCTATTCCGCATGTTCAGAGTGCCAAGGAACCTGATGAGCCGGGAAGTGTGGGAGGACGTCCCAACTCTGCAGAGAAGGCTTCTCTAAGTCCAAACATCGGACTTCCCCCAGTTCAGAGAAAACCTGGGCAAGGCAATGAAACAGTCCTAACTGAGATCAGTGTTCAAGAGGTTATGGCGGGAGGGGCACAAAGCCCCGCCATAAGCCTAGTGGAACCAAGGACGGCTTTTGATGCTGCTAATTTTTCTAGCAGCAAGAAAGTGGAAATGCCTGCTCGGCCTGAACTGATAACATTGGATTCAATCTGGGAAATGATAGCAGTGATGACTGTGAATATTAAGGAGTTAGAGGGAAAATTTGATTTATACAATTCAAGGTATTCGCAAGACTCTGTCCAGATTCAAGATCACCTCAATAGATCTGATGAAAGGATTAGGAATTTAGAAAATAAAGATATTAAAAATCAGGAATTTAATACAGCAGTTGTCAAGGATAGAGAGCAGATTGCAAATAGATTAGAAGCACTTGAGAACAATGCAAAACGCCTCAATATCCAGATTTTAAATTTTCCTAGAGTGACAGGAGAAACTCCTTTAATCACTCTTACAAAATTTTTTCAAGAGGCCCTCGACCTTGTTCCTGGTGAATCACCCATTGTAAATAACTGCTATTTCCTTCCTAAATCCACTAGAACGAGGAATTTATCTGAAGAGATTTTTCAGGGAGATCTAACGAGGTTTCTTGAAGATTCAGATGCAAAAATTATTGACTGAGGAACTTTGTTAGTGACTTTTTTCTCTGTAAACGATTTGAATAAAATAATGAAAAAGTATTTTAACAAGTTTCCCATTCTTTATTTGGAGAAACCTGTAAAAATTTTTCCAGATTTGGCAGTGACAACACAGCAAAGGCGGAAGGTGTTTTTATCCTTCCGTCAAGAGGTGTTGTCACTGGGTTTCACTTTCAAGTTACGTTTCCCCTTAAGTGTTTCATAAGTAAACTTTATTCCTTTATTTAGTCCTTTATTTTTTTTACCCCGGATCAACTCAAGTTGTTTCTTGAACAAAAGAAAGAACAACATCCAACATCTTCCCCGATAGACCAATAGGGTAAATAATTTAAAATGGTATAGGTTTTGCCACTTATTTGTTTGTTAGATATATTTCAGTTTTAGCTCCCAGAGTTTCAGTTAGAGATTCAAGCATCTCTCCATTTGTATTGACATGGAAATAGGTTGGAGCTTAATTTAAAGTTTGATGTATTAAGAAATTTTTTCTTATTCAGAAATTATATTGTTGACCTCTATCTTATGTATTTCTTATGAATACAATGTATGATAATTGTATTTGAAAATGATAAATAAAGAATTCAAAAAAAAAAATGACAAAGAACTTCGTTTTCTCTAGGACCAGAACAGCTATTTAGAACTAAAAAAACCCTATGAAATAATGCCTTTTAAAACCAAGAATACACAAAAAATATGTAATTAAGAAAATATGCAGCTTTATATATTTCTCTGTGTGTAATTTGGCATCTAACTATTGCTTAATGTAACCTAATCTCAGCATGGTATCAATCAATATAAAAATAGCAATTCTTGTAATGATGCATGCTAAAGGGCAAAAGAGAGAAATATTATCCACCACAATCAGTCACCGACACCAGGACTTACAACAACTCAGCCTTAATGGAGGACAACCAGAGATATTTTGTAATAATATTAACTATAAATGAAAACTGGAAACAATATTTTTTAAAAGACTTTTATTCTTAAAAGTGCACGAGTTAGTGAACTTGGCTTTTTATGTTATTGCAGTCATTTAATTCCTACAATGCCATAACTTTTTTTATTTTGCTGTGAACCATACTGATCAGTCTGGTACTGGAAGAACAGTTTATAAAAATAAACTTTCATACAGAGACCTGCATTCCTGTACTGACATCAGAAGTTCATTCTCAACTGTCACAATAATATTGGAATTTATTTTTTTTTATTAATACTTACAAGCACGTTAAAAAAGTGCAAAATAGAAAGCAGGATTACATTTTAAATCTGATGTGAATTCAGAACTTGCAGCCTCCAGTAAGTGATGGCTATTTACAGTAACTATTAACAAAAATGCATGACAATTCTATTTCAAAAAGGATAATCAAATAAAAGACCTTCATTAAATACTACTAGAGAGAAACAAAAAGATCAAAACTTAGACCATTCTATGGCTACTTCATATTAACTCAATTAGAAGTTTACTTCCTGAAATACATAGCACTAAAGAGTTTGCTATGCTAGGACTACATTTTTAACTTTACTTTTTCATGTATATGTAAAACATTATAGTGGAACAAAGCATTCTATTAAAATGTGGCCTTAAACATTCATGATTTCTCTCAAATAAAACAAATCATTCTCAATTTCATTGTTCTAATTGAAGGTGGTATGTGGCTCTTGCTTCAACAGTCTCAAAGAGTAAACACTGTTTATTATTCAGTTGATGGAAGTGATAAAGCCAAAGTTAATGAAGATACCAGAAAAGTTCTACAAACTGCCTGTTCTCATGCAATATTTTTGTAAATTATGAATTATTTCAAAATAAAAGCATAAGCCTCCAATACTTCATATGACTAATGTAAATATGAAATTATTTTAAAGGAGAAAGACAGATATACTATGGCTATATTGACTATGGAAGTGTTATTGAATGATTTTATTTATTTTCATGTCCACACCTACAGTTGCGCTTACATATCCCTGGCAGAATTTGTAAGATATGTAGCATTTTAAGAAATTGTGAGTAATCAGACAAAATGCATTCATTTTTAATGTAATTCAAATTAAACTATTATGCATCACAGAATAGCACAATCATTAAACAAACCATAGCAATAAAGGAAATAATAAAATGGAAATGTTCAAAAGTGCGTGCGACGCCCGGCGCATAGCACCACCGAGGAGAGCCCGAGTTTAAAGGTTTCTCCGGTCACGGCACAACAGCGTCAGGATCTTCAGATCCTTCAATCGGCCCACGTCGTGGGGGCTCCTGCCCCGGAGATGGGGCTCCAACCGCGGGAGCCAGAGAAGGAGCTGATGTGTAACTGAGTCTTGGATTTTTTCACCAAACAGGTTTTCGCCTGTGCGAGGCAAGTCCGCTAACCTTTCTTGAACCTCAGGTCTGAGGTCTGATGCCTTCAGCCTTGCCCATCTCCTGGCACTAATGCCTGTAGCTGACATTCAAGAGGCTGATTCGAATGAATCGTAAGCTGCACGGACCTCGTGCTTTCCAGCCTCAAGGCCTTTATGAATAATAGCATTAAACGTTTCTTGATATTGTTGTGGAAGAGTTTCTGTTGCTTCTTGAACTTGTTTCCACAGGTTATGTTGGTACTGTGTCATGTAGAGCTGATATGAGGCAATTCTTGATTACAGCATGGATCCTTGAAACATGTAGCGTCCTAAAATATCTAGAAACTTCTGATCCTTGCCTGGGGGCATTGAAGAATGGGGATGAAGTCTCCTTGACTTCTTTTGTGCTGACTCTACCACTACCAACTGATGTGGCAGTTGTGGTTTTTGGAAACCAGGTATATGCTGCACCAAGTAAGTAGCATCAGTTCTCCTGTTCACTGGAGGAACAGTACAAGAATGTTCCCACAGTCGATGCTGCAGGTCTACCAGTACTTTGTGCACTGGAATTGTAGAGATTACTTACCTGATAATCTCCTTTCCCTTAGTGTATGCAGATGGATTCAAAACAAGTGGGTATAGTGTGCTCGTGCTAGCAGTTGGAGACGGATCTGACGTCAGCACGGGTACATATACCCCCGCAGGAAGTGCAGCAACTCAGTAATCTTCCTTGCAAAAGCTTTATGGATATATGTGTGACTGACCGATCGATTAAATGAACATGATTACCCTGACCGATTGATAGTAGCTGGAGACCGCCAGTGTTCTCAACCGGAAGGCGTCGACACCCGGCAGGGTGGATGCCCTATATGAGAAAACATGGCTTACCGTGAGTCGGTGAATCCCCATGTATGCCGGCAGCCGGGCGGGATGCTGACTCCATCTGCATACACTAAGGAAAAGGAGATTATCAGGTAAGTAATCTCTACATTTCCTAGCATGTAGCAGATGGACTCAAATAAGTGGGATGTACAAAAGCTACTCCCGAACTGGGTGGGAGGCTGCCCGAGGTCCATTCAGGATTGCACTTGTGAATGCTGTGTCCTCCCTGGCCTGGATGTCCAGACGGTAGAATCTGGAGAAGGTATGGAGGGAGGACCACGTTGCCGCTTTACATATTTCTGCAGGCGACAGCATCCTAGTTTCTGCCCAAGAGGCCGCTTGCACTCTGGTAGAGTGAGCCTTGACCCATAGAGGTGGTGGTTTTCCCGCTTCTATGTAGGCTGCCTTGATAACTTCTTTGATCCAGCGGGCGATGGTTGCCCGTGAGGCCGCTTCCCCTTGCTTCTTCCCGCTGTGAAGGACGAACAGGTGGTCCGTCTTTCGTACTGCTTCTGACATTTCCAGGTATCTGGACAGCAGCCTGCCGATGTCGAGATGGCGTAGTATTCGACCTTCTTCCGACTTCTTCAAACCTTCCGTGGTAGGCAAGGATATGGTTTGGTTGAGGTGGAAGTGTGAGACTACTTTGGGTAAGAAGGAAGGAACCGTGCGAAGATGGATAGCCTCTGGAGTGATTCTAAGAAATGGATCACGGCAGGACAGTGCTTGTAGCTCTGAGATGTGGCATGCTGAGCATACAGCCAGCAGGAACACCATCTTCAAGGTTAACAAATGGAGGGACAGGCCTCGAAGTGGTCTAAAGGCGTGTCCCGCTAGAAATTCCAAAACTAGGTTGAGGTTCCACAGGGGTACTGGCCACTTCAGTGGCGGGCGAATGTGTTTGACTCCTTTCAGGAAACGTGAAACGTCTGGGTGTGTGGCGATGCTGTTGCCGTCACTTCAAGGACCGTAGCAGGATAGCGCTGCCACTTGAACCTTGATGGAGTTGAGGGACAGACCCTTCTGAAGTCCATCTTGCAGGAAATCCAAAATAATAGGGATCCTAGCGGCATGTGGATTGGTGCCGTGAGTTTCGCACCAGGCTTCAAATACTCTCCAGATCCTTATATATGTTAGTGATGTGGAGAACTTGCGTGCTCGGAGGAGTGTATCTATTACTGGCCCCGAGTATCCTCTTTTCTTCAGTCTAGCCCTCTTAATGGCCAGACTGTAAGAGAGAATTGAGCTGGATCCTCGTGGAGGATGGGACCTTGCCGCAGCAGGTCCCTGTGTGGAGGCAGGGGAAGTGGATTCCCTGCCAGTAGTCTTCTCATGTCTGCGTACCAGGGTCTTCTTGGCCAGTCCGGGGCCACTAGGAGAACTAGGCCTCTGTGCCGCTGAATCTTGTGTACAATGGCACCCAACAGGGGCCATGGAGGAAAGGCATATAGCAGGATCCCCTGAGGCCATGGCTGTACCAAGGCATCGATCCCCTGGGATAGAGGATCCCGCCTGCGGCTGAAATATCTGGGTACTTGAGCATTGGACCTGTCCAAGTACAGATCCCTGAGGCACTCCACTGTTTACCCTTTTCCACTGAGAAAATTGGACATTTAATCCTATTCTCTGTTTCCTATCTTTTAACCAGTTTGTAATCCTGAAAGGACATCGCCTCCTATCCCATGACTTTTTAGTTTTCTTTGAAGCCTCTCATGAGGGACTTTGTCAAATGCCTTCTGAAAATCCAAATACACTACATCGATCGGTTCACCTTTATCCACATGTTTATTAACCCCTTCAAAAAAATGAAGCAGATTTGTTAGGCAAGACTTCCCTTGGGTAAATCCATGTTGACTGTGTTCCATTAAATCATGTCTTTTTATATGCTCTACGATTTTGATCTTGAGAATAGTTTCCACTAATTTTCCCGGCACTGAAGTCAGGCTCACTGGTCTATAGTTACCCAGATCACACTTGGAGCCTTTTTAAATATTGGGGTTACATTGGCCACCCTCCAGTCTTCAGGTACAATGGATGATTTTAATGATAGGGTACAAATTTTAACTAATAGATCAGAAATTTCATTTCTGAGTTCCTTCAGTACCCTAGGATGCATACCATCTGGTCCAGGTGATTTGCTACTCTTTAGTTTGTCAATCTGGCCTACTACATCTTCCAGGTTCACAGTGATTTTGTTCAGTTCGTCTGACTCATCACCCCTGAAAACCATCTCCAGAACTGGTATCTCCCCTACATCCTCATTAGTAAATACGGAAGCAAAGAATTCATTTAGTCTTTCTGCAATGGCCTTATCTTCCCTAAATCCCCTTTAACCCCCTCGGTCATCTAATGGTCCAACTGACTCCCTCACAGGTTTCTTGCTTTGGATATATTTAAAAAACTTTTTATTATGAGTTTTTGCCTCTATGGCCAACTTCATTTCAAATTCTCTCTTCGCCTGTCTTATCAATGTTTTACACTTAACTTGACAATAGTGACATCGCGATTACACTATTGACAACCTCCTTAAGTAAACTTGTTTTTTCTAGCTTTCTATGATGTCGGGCACAAGCACAGTGTGAGAAGCTCGTCTCCAACCCGCGCTTTTACCTCGTAGAATTATATGTGGTTGAGACCTTTGGGTCCATTCTTTGAAGTTTCCACAACCTGTTGCGATGTTCCCGGTGGACTCAATTTATTTCTTAGACGCTTGTCATTGATAAAACGTTTTGGGACTCCATGTATGAAGTGACTGACACTTAGCGATTCTCGCTGTAACCAGATCTTCACCCTTATCTTTTTTAAGAACTTTGGAATTCATCCCCCTGACGCAGCCTGACGCGAAACACGGCCGTGTCGGGGCTTTGTATAACTACGTATTTACGTTTAGTATTTGAATTTTGTGCACTATTGGTGTGCGCACTTATTAAATTGTTTATACTTCATTAATAGTGCTATTGTCCAGTTTAATTGATTGCCGCACATTCTTCTGTTGTGATGTTCTTATGTTCCTACATTGTTAAGGCTTGATCCAAAAAGAAAATGCATTCCACACAGGTGCTGTCTGAAGAAAAGAAGTTTACCAGTCACACAAGTGGTCACATAAGGCGTACCTCAAGGTTCTTCCCTCTCTCCCACCCTGTTCAACGTCTACCTCCTCCCCCTCTGCCATCTGCTATCACAACTCAAACTTACTCATTACCTCTATGCAGACGACATCCAGATCCTCATCCCCATCACAGAATCTATTCAAAAAACCTTCGCCTACTGGGAGAATTGTCTTCAACCAATTAAACAACTACTCTCCAGCCTGAACCTGATTCTAAACTCCAGCAAAACAGAGTTGCTACTGATTTCACACAACCCGAACACCCACACACCTAGCCTGACACAAACCACATCTTTAAACATGGAGCTCTCTGCTGACGTCAGGAATCTAGGAGCATGGCTTGACAATCAACTTAACCTAAAAAAATTCATAAACACAACCACCAGGGATTGCTTCTTTAAACTACAGGTCCTAAAGAAACTAAAGCCACTCCTTCACTTCAATGACTTTTGCTTCGTTCTTCAATCCATTATTTTTTCGAAACTTGATTACTGCAACTCAATCTTACTTGGCCTCCCCTCCAACAGCATCAAACCCCTACAGATAGTACAAAATGCCGCAGCCAGAAACCTAACTAACACTAAGAGAAGAGACCATATTACCCCCATCTTGAGCAACCTCCACTGGCTACCCAAACAGAGAATCCTATATAAAACATTAACCATCATTCATAAAGCAATTCATAACGTCGCACCTATATCTCTACAAACCCAACTTCGTCCACACTTATCTTCCAGACCCATTAGAAGCGCCTACAAAGGCACTTTAGCCGCAGCTCCTGCCAAATCAACACTAAGAAAAAGAGCACTCTCCACTGTGGGACCACACCAATGGAATGCGCTCCCACCAGACCTACGACTCGAACCCAATCTACCAGAGTTCAAAAAAAGGTTAAAAACCTGGCTCTTCAGGCAAGCGTTCCAATAGGCACCTCCTCCTGACTTTCAGATCCAACCATTGCAGGGTGTCACCAACACCTTGACACTTAATTTTCATACCGTACTTGCTTAGTCGCATTTCTATTTAACAGTCATTATTCACCTTTATATAACCGTTTACTGCAGACCATATTCACTACTAAAGTTCCTTGTAAAAAGGTTAAATTTGTTAAATATTATTGTTACTTTCAATGTTCCTTGTAATAATGTTCAATGGTTTATTGTTATTGTTCTATGTTTTATGTAAAAAAAAACCCAGGTCTAACCTCCCAGACCAGGGCAACCTTTTCGTTACTTGTAAACCGGATTGATTTGTATTGCATACAGGAATTCCGGTATATAAAAATTAAAAATAAATAAATAAATAAAATAATTGTGCTTGGCATTGACTAGATGGATACTTACAGAACTTTCAGGAAAAACAAAGGTCTTACACTGCTCATGTGTGGCCTTTCCCCTCAATGATATGAAACAGTATTGACTTGAGAAAGAACTCCTCCATTACAAGTAAGCAACTTTATTGTCTCTGAATACAAACTGGTTCACCAAGTCACACAAGTGGGATTCCCTAGCTGAGAGATATTTTCAATAAAAATGGGAAAACTGCTGCTGCTAAAGGGCAAGAACATTTTTCTTTTCTCAATATGGAAGACGATCAGAAATCATAAAAAGGCCCCCTAAGAGGGATGCAGTTGTACTTTACAGACAGTCCAAACCTATTATCATGCTAGGAGGTTTGTCAGTAGTCAATGTTGCAAACCTCTTCAATGGAAATAGACTGTGGGTGGGCAACCAATGCCAACATGGCCCTAACATTATGAGCTTGACAAGTCCCTCTAAAATTAGGCCTGCAATTTCTAATGGTGTGCTTTGTCACTGGACCCCTAGGCCTATTAGGGACAAATGAAACAAATCTGGGCATTTATCTGCTCTAGATGGAAGACAATAGCTCTCTGCGAATCCAGAGTATGAATTACTTTTTCATCTCTTTGAGCAAACATTTGGTGGACAATTGATTAAGTTGGAAAAACACCACCACCTTAGCTAGTAACTTAGGATCTGTGCCCAGTACTACACTATTATGATGGAATATGATATAAAGTTCATAAGACACTAGAGCCTGAAGCTCACTGATTTTATGCTGAAGTGTCTGCTACTATGCGATCATACAGGTCAGGTATTTGAGCTCACAAGAACCTATAGCAAAAATGTTAAAATGCAGTACTAGAGGGCCACAAACCAGTTGGGATTTCAGAATATTCCTAATGAGATAGAGCAACTTTTTAACTAGATCATGGGGGGAAGCAAACAGTAGCTCAGGATGCATGGTTCAGAGTGAGATATCTTCAAAGGATACTAGCATAATGGGAATATTAGAATATCACAATAGAATGATTATGATAAAGGCAGAAGTAGCCCAAGACATTTAAATAAAGAGCAGAGAGAGATAAATAATTCAAACTACCCATTTCAACTACTGGGTAGGCTGTGAATACAATGAAAAACCATACTTAAAATTGTCTGTATGCGAATGCCAAAAGTCAAAAAATAAGACTGGAGAGTCAGAATATATGGCACTGAATAAAAATGAAGACATACTAGGCATCTTAGAGATATGGTGGATGGATGAAACCAATGTGATAGAGTAAAATTATATAAAAATGATAGAATGGGTTAAATTGGTGGAGGGGAGGTGCTGTGTGTTAAAGATGGGATAGAGTCGAACAGGATAACTCATACAGAAAACAAAATGCAATGTGGAATCTCTATGACAGAAATTGAAATTCTCTGTATTATAGGGCCAAGATGAAAAGACAGTCAGTAAAATGCTAACAATTTAAGAAAGCTAACAAATCAGGAAATATTTTAATAGGAAATTTCTATTACCACAATATTGATTGGGGCCATGCTAAAGAGGTACATTTTCTAGATGTTATAAATGACTACTTCATGGAGCAGCATGCCCTGGATCTAATCACTATGATGAAGAATCTGGAACAAGAGAACGGTGAACGAGCTGCTTTGAAATAGTGAACATAACCTAATCAAATTTAACAATCATTCAAGGGAGCATTTAATTTTAAACAAGGAAACTGTCAGAAAAAGAGGAAATCTGAAAAAAAAAAAACCTGAAAGGAGTAGTTTCAAAGATTAAAAGTTTGCATGAGGAATGGAAGCCCAGAAAAGATGTACTCCTTGCATTAGAAAAGGTAGAAAGATGACCAAGTGATTACTAGTTTGGATAAATAGTGAAATGAAAGAGGCTATTAAAGCCTCCACATAGAAGACTTTTAAATAAATTGTGCACCGTTGGTAAGGATCCTAGAGGAACTGACTCTGTTAGAAACTGGCTGAATGGGAGTTGACAAAGGGTAGTGATAAAAAGAAAATTATTCCTTACCTGCTAATTTTCGTTCCTGTAGTAACATGGATCAGTCCAGACAGTGGGTTATATCCCCCGACCAGCAGATGGAGTCAGAACAGAGTTTGAGAGCGTCAGCATATAGAGTAGTGCACCCTCTGCTGGAGCTCAGTATTACGCATAGCAAAGCCCAAAAGCAAAACACAACATTTTGGATCCAGATCCGTCCCCAAAAAGGAACAGAGAAAGATATAAGTAAACAAACGGTCAACGGGACCACCAACAGTCAACTTGTGAGGAGCTGTGAACAGTAACAATAATCAGAGACAAACAGAATGAAAGTTACCTGGAAGAATCCAAGCAGGACCTAATGAAACCCCTAGTGGCGGGCGTCTGGACTGATCCATGGTACTACAGGAACGAAAATTAGCAGGTAAGGAATAATTTTCTTTTCCCTGTACATACCTAGATCAGTCCAGACAGTGGGATGTACCCAAGCTTCCCTAAACCGGGTGGGGTCCTGAGAGACCTGCTCGGAGAACTTGATCGCCAAAAGAACCCTTGTACTGAGGCACCAGGTGTAGTCTGTAATGTCTGGAAAAAGTGTGCAATGACTTCCACGTCGCCGCACGGCAGATTTCCTGGGAGGAAACGGAGCGAGATTCCGCCCAGGACGCCGCTTGGGATCGCGTGGAATGAGCCGACATGCTGCGAGGCGGCACCCGCCCCGCCGCAATGTAAGCCGATGAGATGGCGTCCTTTATCCAGTGCGCAATAGTCGTCTTGGATGCCTGAGAACCTCTCCTCGGTCCTGACCAGAGGACAAACAAATGATCGGATACCCGGAAGTCATTGGTAACCTCCAGGTAACGGAGCAGCACATGCTTGACGTCCAGGAGCCGGAGAGACCGGGGTTCCTCTGGAGCGAACGCTGGAAGCTCCACCGTTTGATTGACGTGGAAGGCCGAGACCACCTTTGGTAGGAAGGATGGCACCGTATGAAGGGAAACCCCGGAGTCAGAGAAACGCAGATAAGGGTCCCGGCAGGACAAGGCTTGGAGCTCTGAGATCCGGCGAGCAGAAGAGATGGCTACCAGGAAAACCATCTTGAGGGTCAGGTCCTTGAGGGAGGACCCCCTCAGGGGTTCAAAAGGAGGGCCCGACAGCGTTCGCAGCACCAAGTTGAGGCTCCAAGAAGGGAAAGGATCCCTGACCGGTGGCCGTAGGTGTTTGGCACCCTTCAGAAAACGTGCGATATCCGGCTGAAGGGGTAGAGAGCAGTCCTTCTGTACCAAGACATTCAAGGCCGCCACCTGAACCCGGAGCGAATTATAGGCGAGACCCTTATCCAGACCATCCTGTAGGAAATGAAGGATCAGCGAGACAGTCGCCTCCATGGTTTGGACCCCGCGGTCGGAGCACCAGGCTTTGAAGACCTTCCAAACTTGAACGTAAGCGACGGAGGTCGAAGGCTTGCGGGAACGAAGCATCGTTGAGATCACTGTCTCCGGGTAGCCTCTGTGGCAGAGACGGCGCCATTCAAAAGCCAGGCCGCAAGACAGAAGAGTTCTGCCTGCTCGAAAAATACCGGCCCCTGACGCAGAAGATGAGGAAGTTGGGACAGGCGAAGTGGGCCATCCACCGTCATCTGAAGTAGATCTGCGAACCATGGCCGACGGGGCCATTCCGGGGCGACGAGAATTACAGTCCCTCGATGATGTTCCAACCTGCGGAGAACCTTGCCGACCAGAGGCCAAGGAGGAAACACATAGAGCAGTTAATCCGACGGCCACGGAAGGGCGAGGGCATCCACCCCCTCCACGCCGCGCTCTGTTCTGCGGCTGAAGAAGCGTGGAGCCTTGGCGTTGAGAAAGGTCGCCATTAGATCGAGGCGTGGAGTCCCCCAACGACGGACGATGAGATGCATTGCCTCGTCGGAGAGAGCCCACTCGCCGGGGTCTAGCTGTTGACGACTCAGGAAGTTCGCCTGAACATTGTCCACCCCGGCGATGTGAGAGGCCGCTATCCGGACGAGATTGCTCTCCGCCCACTCTATCAGGGGAGTTGACTCGAGGGAGACATGCTTGCTTCTTGTCCCCCCCCTTGACGATTGATGTAGGCCACGGTCTCGGTTGTCCGAGAGGATCCTCACCTCTCTGTGTCGCACCAGGGGAAGAAAACGCTGGAGAGCGAAACGCACGGCTCTCGTTTCCAGGCGATTGATCGGCCACTTTGCCACCTCTGGCATCCAAGTCCCCTGCGTGGCGCTTCTTTCGCAGACAGCGCCCCATCCCGCGAGGCTGGCATCGGTGGTCACCACCACCCAATTGGGAACCTCGAGCGAGACTCCCCGAGCCAGATGCGAGGGGACAAGCAACCAATCCAGGCTTTTCCTGGCTAATGGTGGAAGCGGCAGGATCACCTGATACTCCTGGGAGACTGGTTTCCAACGGGATAGCAGGGACGCCTGCAGTGGACGCAGGTGTGCAAACGCCCAGGGTACCATGTCGATGGTCGAGGCCATTACTCCCAGGAGCTGCAGATAATTCCAGGCGGCTGGTTCTTCCAAAGCCGAAAACCTAGACACGTGCTCCCTCAGGGCTTGCGCCTTGTCCTGGCGCAGGAACACCATACCCCGCCGGGTATCTAAGCTCGCTCCTAAGAAATCCAGGTGTTGCGAAGGCACAAGGGAACTCTTTGGAAGGTTCACCACCCAGCCCAGAGAGCATAGGAATTGTACTACTCTGGCCACTGAGGTCTGACCATGTGAGAAGGACTTCGCTCGAATCAGCCAGTCATCTAGGTACGGATGTACTAGGATACCCTCCTTGCGGAGGGCCGCCGCCACCACTACCATGATCTTTGTGAAGATCCGAGGTGCGGTCGCCAAACCGAAGGGAAGCGCTTTGAACTGAAAGTGTTGACCGAGAATCTTGAAGCGAAGATACCGCCGGTGAGCCGGCAGGATGGGAATGTGCAAGTATGCTTCCGAGAAATCCAGAGAAGCGAGGAATTCTCCATTGTGCACAGCGGCAACCACTGATCGAAGAGTATCCATGCGGAACCGGCTGACCCTGAGGGCCTTGTTTACCTCCTTCAAGTCCAGGATGGGCCGAAAGGAACTGTCCTTTTTGGGAACGATGAAGTAAATGGAATAGTGGCCCAAGCCCACCTCGAAGGGGACGGGAACGATGGCCCCTATTTCCTGCAGACGGTCTAGTGTTTGTTGAACCGCTATCCTCTTGAGATCCGAACCGCAGGGGGAGAAGATGAACCGGTCCCTCGGGGGGGCGGACAAACTCCAAGGCGTAACCGTCTCTTATGGTGTCCAGCACCCACTGGTCCGTGGAGATAACTGCCCACTCCTCGTAGAAGTCCATGAGGTGGCCTCCGATCCAGGGAGGTGAGAAGTGGGCTCCTTTGGCATCATTGGGAGGACTTTGTGGGCGGATTTCCCTGCCCTGGACCCTCTCTCGCGGGCCTCCGCCCACGAAAGGAACGAGACCAAGGCTGGGATCTTGTCGGCTGTGTCCGGGAACCGGACTGCCGGTAAGACCTATAACGTCGCTGTGCCCTGGCCCTGGTTCTACTGGAAGAAATGACCTGAAGGAACGCTGTTCTATCCCTCCGGCACGCCGATGCACCGAATTTTCCCCCAGTGACTTGATGATCTGATCCAGGTCCTCTCCAAATAAAAACTTCCCCCGAAAGGGGAGGGAGCCAAGGCTCGACTTGGAGGAAGCATCCGCCGCCCAGTTGCGAAGCCACAAGAGCCGTCAGGCTGCTACAACCGAAACCATGGATCGCGCCATTACGCGAAAGAGATCATACAAGGCGTCCGCCCCGTATGCTATGGCAGATTCCAGACGGTCCACCTGGGCGGCCTCTTCGGGGGGCAACTCCTGAGAGGTGAGAAGCTGCTGTACCCAGAGTAAGCTGGCCCTTTGCGCGAGCGAACTGCACATCACGGCCCGCATACCTAGGGCAGAGACTTCGAAGACCCTCTTGAGGAAGGTTTCTAGTTTACGGTCCTGCGTATCCCACAGGGCCGTTCCACCCGTGACCGGGATGGTCGTCCTCTTGGTCACTGCCGACACCGATGAATCCACCTTGGGCACCTTTGATAAGATCCAAAAATCCTCAGGGGAGCGGGTATAGGTAGCTTTTCCATGGCACTGTGACCTTCAAGGACGCCTCGGGAGTGTCCCACTACATGGTGAGAAGCTGTAGTGAAGGACTCATGGATAGGGAAAGCCCTTGCCCTAGGTCGGAGGGGAGGCAAGTACTGGATCCCCGTTGCGAGAAGAGTGGGCGAGCAGGCAGGAGCCCAGGGATCGTCGGATCTGGAGGTGGGTCGAGGTCCAGCTCCTGAATAATATGGTGGATGAGTGTCATCCAGCTCTTCTTTTAGAAAAATCAATAGGGACTCGAGGGTCGTCCCCCTCCGTATGTCCATCCGGATTGCGCCTCCGGGGGTTCCGGGGAGTCGTCTCTCACCGGGCAAAGCCGCCCCCGTGGTACGCCAGGGTGGCACGGGAGAGGGACCCGGCCGGGAATCCAGGCGTAACGGGCAAGGCGGTGAGACCAACAGCAAGTTTAGGAACCTTGGGGGGAGGGGCCCCCAGGGGATTCGGCCCTGCGCTCCCATACCCTGCAAATAAGCCATGTGCATTGCCAGAATAAAATCAGGTGAGAAAAACGGGGAGCTGATTGGAATCCCTGGGGGGGGACCGTCCTGGGAGCCCCGGTCGGGCAAACCCCCGCCGGGGGCAAAGCCTGTTGAGAGCCAGTGCAACCAATCCTGTCTGCATCTGGGAGCGAGTCCGTCTCACGCTGTCCCCCTAAAATGGCCGCCGTTCCCGCCAAAGGCGGCGTCGTGGCCGGCCCGCGCGCCCGGGCTGAGGAGGAGGCAGGTCCGAAATCGCACCGGAGGACTGCAGGGTGCCTTCCCCGTCGGGGAAGCACCGCTCACAAAGCCCCTCCCTCAGAAATTGATTCCCCTCGCCGCAGGCCTCACACCTCGAGGACCGCGGCATGTCAGCACCGGGAAAAAAAGCCTCGGGGGGGGGGGGGCAAAAACGAGCTAGTGCCGCGGGGGGCTGGAATGGCCCTAACAACCTGCCGAAGGGGTCCAGGAACTGCGGGGGAAAACCCCCGTTTCAGTGAGCACACACCCGCGGGCGGAGCTGCGAACCGCGGGACCCACAAACGACGCGTGGAGCGGCCGGACCCAACGGCATCCACGGGGGGCACCACCAAAAAGAAGCAAACCTGTGGAGGAAAGAACTCAAAAACTTCCACTTACCCCAACGGAAGAGGAAAGGAGTACAGAATAGAGAAGGCAGAGCCACAGACACACGCCTCTCAAAAATTGAAAAGTCTTTTTTTTTTTTTTAATTTTAAGGATCCAAAATGAAGAGAGAAACATAAGACAGGGAAATACTGTGGAGAAAAAGAAAAAAGAAATAACCAAAAAATGAAGAAACCCTGTCAATCTGGGGGAGCTAGTGGATCCCCCACTCACATCTGCTGGAGTCAGAAGAATACTGAGCTCCAGCAGAGGGTGGCACTACTCTATATGCTGAACGCTCTCAAACTCTGTTCTGACTCCATCTGCTGGTCGGGGGATATAACCCACTGTCTGGACTGATCCAGGTACGTACAGGGAATGGACTTTTCTCTGGAGAGGGCTGTTACTAGCCATGTACCTCAGGGATCAGTTCTTGGATTGATTCTTTCCAACATTTTTGTAAGCGACATAACAGAAGGGTTGTCCGTAAAGATTTGTCTTTTTGCAATGATACCAAAATCTGTAACAGGATGGAACAGCCAGGAAGGGTGTGGAAAAATGAGGAGGATTCTAGCCAAAGCTTAAGGAATGGTCTAAGGTCTAGTAGTTAAGATTTAATGCTAAAAAATGCAGAAGTAATGCATTTAGGATGCAAAACCCAATGGAAAGATACAGTATTGGAGGTGAAAATTCTTCTAAGCACAAAGGATCTGATGATTTTAAGGTGGTTCAAACAGGTGGATAAAGCAATGGTAAAAGCCAGAAGATGCTTGGCTGCATAGAGAGAGAATGGTCAGCAGAAAAATGTTGAGATTACTTTACCTGATAATCTCGTTTTCCTTAGTGTAGACAGATGGACTAGAACAAGTGGTATAGTGTGCTCGTGCTAGCAATTGGAGACGGATCTGAAGTCAGCACGGGTACATATACCACCCACAGGAAGTGAGGACAATTCAGTAATCTTCCTTGCAAAAGCGTTGTTTATGGATATATGTGTAACTGACGATCAATGAAATAGTGAAAACAGGATTCCCTGACCGATTGATAGTAGCTGGAGACCGCCAGCATTCCCAACTGGAAGACGCGACACCTGGTAGAGTGGACGCAACTCATGTAAGAAGTGATAAGGCTTACCTTGAATCGGTGAAACCCATGTATACTGGCAGCCGGGCGGGATGCTGAGTCCATCTGTCTACACTAAGGAAAACGAGATTATCAGATAAGTAATCTCAACATTTCCTGGCGTGTAGCCAGATGGACTCAGAACAAGTGGGATGTACAAGAGCTTTACTCCCGGACTGGGTGGGAGGCTGCCTGAGGACCGCGTAGGACTGCCCTCACAAATGCTGTGTCCTCCCTGGCCTGGACATCCATACGGTAGAACCTAGAGAAGGTATGGAGGGAGGACCATGTCGCCGCCTTACATATTTCTGCGGGTGACAGCATCCTAGATTCCGCCCAAGATGCTGCTTGGGCTCTGGTAGAATGAGCCTTGACTTGCAGAGGCGGTGACTTCCCGGCCTCTACGTAGGCCGCTCTGATAACTTCTTTGATCCAGCGGGCGATCGTGGGCCGTGAGGCTGCTTCTCCTTGTTTCTTCCCGCTGTGAAGGACGAACAGATTTTCCGTCTTTCGTACTGTTTCTGTCATTTCCAGGTATCTGGGTAGTAATCTGCCGATGTCGAGATGGCGTAGCAAACGCCCTTCTTCTGATTTCTTCAAACCTGCCGTGGTCGGCAAGGATATGGTTTGTTGAGGTGAAATTGTGAGACTACTTTAGGTAGAAAGGAGGGAACCGTGCGAAGATGGATAGCCTCAGGAGTGATTCTGAGAAAGGGATCACGGCAGGACAGCGCTTGTAGCTCTGAGATGCGACGTGCTGAACACACAGCCAGCAAGAATATCATCTTCAAAGTGAGAGAACGGAGAGACAGGCCCCAAAGGGGTCTGAAGGTGGATCCCGCGAGGAAATCCAGAACTATGTTGAGGTTCCACAGGGGCACTGGCCACTTCAGTGGTGGACGAATGTGCTTGACTCCTTTCAGGAAGCGAGAAACATCTGGGTGCGTGGCAATGGTCTTGCCATCCCTCCTGGGACCATAGCAAGACAACGCAGCCACCTGAACCTTGATGGAGCTTAGGGAGAGACCCTTCTGAAGGCCATCCTGCAGGAAATCCAGAACAATAGGGATTGTGGTCGCATGTGGATTGGTGCCGTGAGTGTCGCACCAGGCTTCAAATACTCTCCAGATCCTTACGTAGGTGAGGGATGTGGAAAACTTGCGAGCTCGGAGGAGTGTATCTATCACCGGCTCCGAGTAACCTCTTTTCTTCAGCCTAGCCCTCTCAATGGCCAGACCGTAAGAGAGAATTGAGCTGATCCTCGTGGAGGATGGGACCCTGACGTAGCAGGTCCCTGAGAGGAGGCAGGGGAAGGGGCTCCCCTGCCAGTAGTCTTCTCATGTCCACGTACCAGGGTCTTCTTGGCCAGTCTGGTGCCACCAGAAGAACTAGGCCCCGGTGCTTATGAATCTTGTGTATAAGGGTGCCCAGCAGGGGCCACGGAGGAAAAGCGTATAGCAGGGTCCCTGGAGGCCATGGCTGAACCAGGGCATCGATCCCGTGAGAGAACGGATCTCGCTTGCGGCTGAAGTATCTGAGTACTTGAGCGTTGGACCTGTCCGCTAGTAAGTTCATGTCCGGGATCCCCCAGTGATCCACAATCATCTGGAAGGCTGTGGGCGACAGCTGCCATTCCCCCGGATTTAGGCTTTCTCTGCTGAGGAAGTCTGCCGTGGTGTTGTCCCTCCCGGCAATGTGGACGGCGGAGATGTACTGAAGATTCGCCTCTGCCCAAGCCATCAGCGGGGCTATCTCTAGGGACACCTGTCGGCTTCTGGTTCCGCCCTGGCGGTTGATGTATGCCACCGTGGTGGCGTTGTCGGACATCACTCTGACTGCCCGGTTCCGCAGTCTGTGAGCAAATTGCAAGCAGGCTAACCGGACTGCCCGTGCCTCCAGACGGTTGATGTTCCACCCTGACTCTTCTCTGTTCCACCGTCCTTGTGCGGTGAGTTCTTCGCAGTGTGCTCCCCATCCGCTCAGGCTGGCATCTGTGGTGAGCAGAATCCACGTGGGGGAGGACATCTTCGACCCCCTGCTCATGTGGTTGGACTGCAACCACCACCGTAATTGGGTCCGTACTCTGGCTGGCAGAGGTAGATGCACGGAGTAATTCCGGAAGGGAGGGCTCCATCGAGAGAGCAGGGAGCGTTGTAGAGGTCTCATATGGGCCCTTGCCCAGGGTATCACTTCCAGGGTGGATGCCATGAGGCCGAGAACCTGCAGATAATCCCAAGCTATGGGCCGGCTGGCTCCCATCAAGGACCGGAGATGCGCCTGAAGTTTTAACCTTCTCTTGGTGGTGAGACTGACTGTCTGCCTGGGTGTCGAACTGGATTCCCAGGTATTCCAGTGATTGGGAAGGCTGTAGGCAACTCTTGTTTAGGTTGACTACCCATCCCAGGCTTTCCAGAAGGGCGATCACTCTGTTGGTTGCCCGATGGCTCTCCTCTCGTGATTTCGCCCTGATCAGCCAATCGTCTAGGTAGGGATGGACCAGGATTCCTTCCCGTCTGAGCGCCGCTGCTACCACTACGATCACTTTGGTGAAGGTCCGCGGTGCCGTGGCTAGCCCGAAGGGCAAAGCCCGGAATTGGAAGTGTCGTCCCAGAACCTTGAAGCATAGGTAGCGCTGATGATCCGGATGGATCGGGATATGCAGGTAGGCTTCTGACAAGTCTAAGGCCGTGAGGAATTCTCCTGGCTGTACTACGGTCTTGACTGAGCACAGAGTTTCCATGCGAAACCTCGGGACCCTTAAGTATCGGTTGACTGACTTGAGGTCCAGTACGGGCCGGAAAGTGCCCTCCTTCTTGGGTACCATGAAATAAATGGAATAGTGCCCAGAATCCATTTCCCATGCAGGTACTGGGATTATGGCTTTCAAGGACAGGAGCCTCGCCAGGGTAACTTCTAATGCCGCCTTCTTGTGGCTTGGACACGAGGACTCCACAAACCTGTCCGGAAAAGTGTGATGGAAATCCAGATAATAGCCCTCTCGGATGATGGCGAGGACCCACTGGTCCGACGTAATCTCGACCCATCTGGGCTAGAAGAGGGTTAACCTGCCCCCTATGGCTCCGTCCCCCGGATGGATCGGCTGATTCTCATTGGGAAGCGCGGCCGGGCCCTGAACCTGAGCCAGCTCCCCTCTTCTGCTACTTAAGAACATAAGAACATAAGAAAATGCCATACTGGGTCAGACCTAGGGTTCCATCAAGCCCAGCATCCTGCTTTCCAACAGTGGCCAATCCAGGCCATAAGAACCTGGCAAGTACCCAAAAAACTAAGTCTATTCCATGTAACCATTGCTAATGGCAGTGGCTATTTCTCTAAGTGAACTTAATAGCAGGTTAATGGACTTCTCCTCCAAGAAACTTATCCAATCCTGTTTTAACACAGCTATACTATAACTGCACGAACCACATTCTCTGGCAACAAATTCCAGAGTTTAATTGTGCGTTGGGTAAAAAGAACTTTCTCCGATTAGTTTTAAATGTGCCCCATGCTAACTTCATGGAGTGTCCCCTAGTCTTTCTACTATCCGAAAGAGTAAATAACCGATTCACATCTACCCATTCTAGACCTCTCATGATTTTAAACACCTCTATCATATCCCCCCTCAGTAGTCTCTTCTCCAAGCTGAAAGTCCTAACCTCTTTAGTCTTTCCTCATAGGGGAGTGTTTCCATTCCCCTTATCATTTTGGTAGCCCTTCTCTGTACCTTCTCCATCGCAATTATATCTTTTTTGAGATGCGGCGACCAGAATTGTACACAGTATTCAAGGTGCGGTCTCACCATGGAGCGATACAGAGCATTATGACATTTTTCCGTTTTATTCATCATTCCTTTCTAATAATTCAGCCAGTCTGAAAGGACTGTTCCTGGCCTGATGGACGAGGGTGCCTGGTAGCGACTCTCTAGAGGGAATGAAGCGTTGGGAGCTTCTACCTCTGGAAGGCCTCGGAAAGGCGCGCTGGTTCCTTTTGAACCTATCTTCCGGCAGTCGAGGTACTGGAGAGGCGCGCCCCCATGTGCTGGCAGTTTATCAAGGTCGCTGCCGAACAGGAGAGAACCCCTAAAGGGCATTCTGGTGAGGCGTGTCTTTTGAAGGAGCATCGGCTGACCACTTCCGTATCCAGAGCTGCCCTCCTGCCAGCTACAGAGGATGAGGACCCCTTTGGCTGTCGTACGGACTAGGTCGGATGCGGCATACGTGAGGAACGAGAGAGCTGACTCCATGTCCGCTGCCGGAGGCATTGTTCCTAACCTGTGACAAACAGGAACACGTCACCACTGCTGCAGCAGGTTGCGATCCGCAAGGATAGAGCTGCCACCTCAAAGGTCTGTTTCAAGATGGCGTTCCAGTCGCCGATCGTGAGCCTCCTTGAGGGCCCGACCCCCCCCCTCAACTGGAATAGTAGTGCGCTTGACCACCAGCGCTAACCAAGGCGTCCACCTGAGGGCATGCCAGCATCTCCTTGATTGCCGGGTCCAGGGGGTACATACCCGTCAGGGCCCGACCCCCTTTGAATGCGGCCGCTGGTTGTAGGACGAAAGACCTTCCAGTAGAGGGTTCTGCGTAGATGGCACCGTAGTGCTAGGGCCTGTAATAGCCAACTCCGCCAGGCACTGAGACACCAAGTCGGAAGAGATCTTCCTTTGGAGCAAAGAAGCGCCTCATGGTTCGATATGGGCTCAATCCCCGAGGGAAGTTCCCCTCCTCGGGGGGTTCAGACTCGTCCTCCGAGACATCAGGGTCCTCATGAACCGGGACTTGCCCGGAGGCGGGTGCCCACGATAAGGGCACGAAGGTCCAGGGGCAGGATCAGCTGGAGCAGCAGCAGGGCCTGGACCGGGAAGCTGATTGCATCTGTACAAAGGCATGGATCCCCTTAAAGAGATCCACCCAGGAAATGGAAGTGCTCTAGTCGTCGGGTTCCAGGTCCCCCAGGATCCCAGGTTGTTCGAGACTGCCCGCTAGATCCGGGTAGCCCCTGGGGAACTATCAGCAAACCTTGGTTGAGACTGGTCCTGGCCCGAGGCTCCCACTGCCTCCTCACATTGGGCACAAAGGGAGTCTGGCTCCTCGCTGTGCGTGGCTCTAAGCTGGCATGCTGAGCAGAGGCCGAGAGTTTTCACGCCGGATTCAGGCGGCGCTGCCACGGGAGACGCCGGGGCGTTTAAATGTTCCATCGCGGCAGGTGAATGCAGGACGCCGGCGCTTAATAATAATATGCACTCAATAATATGCGGCCAGCAATATACGCTCAACAGTATACAATATGCGCTTAATAATATGCGGTCAGCAATATACGCTCAATAGTATACAATATGCACTCAATAATATGCGGTCAGCAATATACGCTCAATAGTAAACAATATGCGCTTAATAACATGCGGTCAGCAATATACGCTCAATAGTATACAATATGCACTCAATATTATGCGGTCAGCAATATACGCTCAATAGTATACAATATGCACTTAATAATATGCGGTCAGCAATATACGCTCAATAGTATACAATATGCACTCAATAATATGCGGTCAGCAATATAGACAATATGCGCTTAATAATATGTATAACAGAATCCCTGTATACAACATGCGCTCATCAACGGGCGCCTATCATGGGCGCTCAATACCTGAACAAGGCCAACAAAATGGCAGCCTCCATGGCGTGCCGCATGCAGGCAACGCCGCCGATCCTTGTACCTCGACCAAACAGTAAGAGATATACGCCTTACCTGATCCTCGGCGCTTCCCGGCTGAAACCCGGGCGGTCTCCGGCTGCGAGGGAGAGGGGAAATACCTTCACCACCGCGCTTGAGGAAATGCCACCGCTGCCTCTAAGTCCATGCCGGGACCGAGGCGCCTCTCCGCCACGCCCGAGCCCTTCTCGCTCAGGGGCTAGATCCCTGCCGCGATTCGGCCACCGGACCGAGGCCTAGACCTCCGAGGGATCACGGAAATCACCCCAGGAAACAACTGGGGGAGGGACCCGAGGGTATCACCGCAGGAGTGCGGGGTTTGTTGTCTGTAGAAGTTTAGTAAATAGAATATAGAAGTAGAAAGTAGAAAGTAGAAAGTAGTATTGGAATACACGCTCAGCGAGCGTGCAGGCTCTCCAAACTGCTTTGGAGACGGAAATTACCGAATTGTCTCACTTCCTGTGGGGGTATATGTACCCGTGCTGACGTCAGATCAGTCTCCAACTGCTAGCACGAGCACACTATACCCACTTGTTCTGAGTCCATCTGGCTACACGCTAGGAAAGGGAGGTGATATTGCCCCTGTGAGATCTCACTTGGCATACTGTGTACAATTCTGGAGACTGTACCTTCAAAAGGATAGAAACAAGATGGAATCGGTTCAGAGGTCTACTAAAATGGTCAGAGGCTTTGTTCTAAAGCATTAGGGGTGGATGCCTGGAATGCCCTTCCGGAGGATGTGGTGAAGACCAGAACTGTGAAGGACTTCAAAGGGGCGTAGGATAAACACTGTGGATCCATAAAGTCAAGAGGCCGCCAATGAAGAGTGGGTGACTCGCCAGAATGATGGCTACTGCCTGGAGACAATACCCTTATTAAATAAACATACACATGCTTACTGTGACTCCAACATCGCTCTAAGCTTCAACAGCAAGAGGAAATGTGGAAAAAAGGATTCACACTCACAAAGAGGGGAGTAGCTGGCTTGTTACGGCGGTTACTACCCCAAATCAAATAAGCCTGATACTTCACTTTCAATGCATATACAGCATAGTTCTCTGCTTCAACGGCAGGGGAGAAGAAAAACTGATACTTCACACATCCAGCAGAGCTCTCTGCTTCAACGGCAGGGGAGAAGAAAAGAGGGTTCGCACTCACAAAGCGGGGAGTAGCTGGCTTGTTACGGTGGTTACTACCCCAAACCAAATGTGCCTGATACTTCACTTTCGATGCATATCCAGCATGGCTCTCTGCTTCAACAGCATGGGAGAAGACTGATACTTCACGCATATCCAGCATAGCTCTCTGCTTCAACGGCAGGGGAGAAAAAAAGAAAACTGATACTTCACGCATATCCAGCATAGCTCCCTGCTTCAACGGCAGGGGAGAAGAAAAACAACCAATAAGGGCTGTATAACATAGTCTGGGTAAAACAAATAAGCATGGGTGTAGCTTGCTTATTGCGGCGGCTACTACCCCTAACTAATCAAGCTAGATATTTCACTTGGATGCAGTTCCATCACTGCTCTCTACATTAAAGGTGGGAGTGGAAGGGAAATAGAACCAAGAGCTAAGAGAAACAGATAAGTATGAGAAAAAATGTGTGAAGCTTGCTGGGCAGACTGGATGGGCCATTTGGTCTTCTCCTGCCGTCATTTCTATGTTTCTATATGTAAATATGTATACCCTAAAGGAAAGGTGAGATAGGGGAGGTATGATAGAGACATTCAAATATCTCAAAGGTTTCCATGCATAGGATATGAGACTTTTTCAATGGAAAGGAGGCTCTAGAATGAGGGGGTCCTGAAATGAGGTTAAAAGAGAGTAAACTCAGGAGTAATCTTAGGAAATATTTCCTTAAAGAGGGGGTGGTGAATGTGTGGAATAGCCTTCCAGTGGAAGTGGTAGAGATATAAACAGTATCTGAAATCAAGAAAGCATGGGATAAATACTGGGGATTTGTAAATAAATGAGAATTATAATGCTAAATTAATTTCTATATTTCTATCTTTCAAAAACTGGAAGTTCTTTTTTACTCAACGCACAATTAAACTTTGGAATTTGTTGCCAGAGGATGTGGTTAGTGCAGTTAGCATAGCTGTGTTTAAAAAAGGATTGGCTAAGTTCTTGGAGGAGAAGTCCATTATCTGCTATTAAGTTCACTTAGAGAATAGCCACTGCCATTAGCAATGGTTACATGGAATAGACTTAGTTTTTGGGTACTTGCCAGGTTCTTGTGGCCTGGATTGGCCACTGTTGGAAACAGGATGCTGGGCTTGATGGACCCTTGGTCTGACCCAGTATGGCATTTTCTTATGTTCTTAAGTGGAAGTTCTGGAGAAACAGGCGGCACAGGCACAGGCAAGACTTGACTATGATCAAAGGAAGATTGCAGCTCTGCATGCAGCCACCAAGACAGAACCAGGAGCTGGACACCATCCAGGAATGCATTTGCTTCAAGTACACTCCTGTGGCGAGCACCCAGGAGCAACAACAGCATCTACAAGCCACAGTGAACCAGCTCAGGCAGCAACTAAGCGAGCATGAGAAGAGCTGCTGGGTGAAACAGTGAAAGAGAAGCAATGGGAGAACGAAAGATTGCAGTCTGAAATGTTGTCCATGCAGGAGCGGGAGCAGGTACTCGTGCACCGGGTGCAGGAACTAAGCAGTCCTTTGCAGCAGTGGCAACAAGAAAAAGTAGCACAGATGGATCATGTGCCCCAGGGAAAGTTTGATGCCATGCGGCACACACTGAAGGGTGTCATGAAAAACCCACAGAAAGAGCGGAATATATCAATGGTAAGGTATGCGCCAAAGACGGAAGCACTGAGGCAGCGGGAACAGCAGAAAACCTTTGAATAAATGCAACTGGAGGAGGCACTGGAGAGAGACTTTGCTGCATCCCAGAACAACCTGGCAGAGAGGGTGATTGCTGTCCAGGCCAAGGACATGGAGCTAGGCTTATACCTAAGCCTACAATGGAGGGAAGTACTAAAGCCTCAGTAGGACTTAGAATCTGCTACACTAATTATTGCTGAAAACACTTCTGTCTATCAGGTAAAAGAAGTTAGCCACGTGACCGACCAAAGCGCTCCACTGAACCAGGAGCATCAAAAGTTAATAGCCTGCAAATTAGTGTCAAAAGGATGTCTAGAGAGAAGGAATTTCTGGAAAACAAGCTTGAGTATGCCAACAAGGAGAATACAGAGGTGATAGAAATGTGGAAATTAAAGCTGAAGTCAGAACAGCAAAATATAATGAAAAGGGTAAAAATCAGTTAAGTTGCTGAAAGCTCTCCCCTTTCAAAAGAGAGAGACTTTGAAACCTATGCATTTAGGCACCATGGAAGAAAAATAGAGAGCTTTGGAAGCCTGGAGGTCCAAGTTAGAAAATGCAGAAAAACAGCATCTAATAAAAATAGGAAATGTGAGCAGACTGCAGGAGGTAGTCCAAGTAAAATGCAAGAAACATTGTGCATCACAAGTGAAAGCCAAATCTGAAGGGACGTTGGAGAGTCTGGCACTGAAAGAGAAACTTGAGGCACCAGAGATACCAATAATGAATGTGGGCACAGAAAAAGTTTATCGGAGAAACCAGACTGCTACCTGAGCCAGAGGAGAAGCTTGTTAGTTTTGAGAATATGTCTGCCAGGAGTCAGTTCCATGATCCCTCGGTGAAAGAGCTCCAGATTTGGAAAGATAAATAGAAACAAAAAGGCTCCAGGAAAGAAAGAAAAGTTGTGAGACAACTAGAAGAGAAACCACAACAGCAGCACCCAAGAGAATCCACAAAAGTCCTTCCAAGGGAAAACTGGAACTCAGAGCTCCAGAGGGCCTCAAATAAAGGACTATGGCTGGACACTGGGTGAGGGGCACAGTGGGTGGTGATCATAGTGCTATCTGGGGTAATCTTAATATATGTGGATGTGACCCCAGAACCCTGACCTCAAGCCTAACTGGGAGGCAAAATAAAAGGGAGTGGGATTGTGAGGTACTTCCCTGGATGGGATCCAGGAGAAGTGTAAACACTTAGACCAACAGGCCCAAGCTGAGGGGGGTATGTGACGGAATGCCCCTATTTTCCCCCTTAAACCTGTGCAGGACCAGGCAAGATACCTAGTTCCACCTTAATTCCCACAGAGGGCGAATGCTCTATGGGCGGAACCCTGCTGAGCAGGAAGAGTCCTCATGGTGGGACCATTTGTTGGGGAATAAGTTTATTAGCCCAGCTGTGATCCAGAGGCCCCGTATCTCCAGGAGTAGGAGCTCCTGACCCTTTCTGGAAAGTTTGAGTTCTAATAATAATAATAAGAGATAATACCCTTATTCAATAAACATACACATGGGTACTGTGACTCCAACATCGCTCTAAGCTTCAACAGCAAGAGGAAATGTGGAAAAAAGGATTTGTACTTACAAAGCGGGGTGTAGCTGGCTTGTTACGGCGGTTACTACCCCAAACCAAATAAGCCTCATACTTCACTTTCAATGCATATCCAGCATAGCTCTCTGCTTCAATGGCAGGGGAGAAGAAAAACTGATACTTCACGCATATCCAGCATAGCTCTCTGCTTCAACAGCAGGGGAGAAGAAAAACTGATACTTCACGCATAACCAGCACAGCTCTCTGCTTCAACGGCAGGGGAGAAGAAAAACTGATACTTTACGCATATCCAGCATAGCTCTCTGCTTCAACGGCAGGAGAGAAGAAAAACTGATACTTCACGCATATCCAGCATAGCTCTCTGCTTCAACGGCAGGGGAGAAGAAAAACAACCAATAAGGGCTGAATAACATAGTCTGGGTAAACAAATAAGTATGGGTGTAGCTTGCTTATTGCGGCGGTTACTACCCCTAACTAATCAAGCTTGATATTTCACTTGGATGCAGCTCCATCACTGCTCTCTACATCAATGGTGGGGGTGGAAGGGAAATAGAACCAAAGAGCTAAGAGAAACAGATAAGTATGAGAAAAAAAAATGTGTGAAGCTTGCTGGGCAAACTGGATGGGCCATTTGGTCTTCTTCTGCCGTCATTTCTATGTTTCTATATATATGTAAAGAGGACTGCAAAGGTAGGTAGCTATTATGAATATTATTTTTCTGTTTAAGTTAATAAAGTGAAATTGCATGAGAAAAGACTGAGTGCTTACTGCTCCAACCCACGGAATATTGCTCAGCCATCCTCACAAAGACCATAAGAAATGCTATGCTGGATTCAGAGCAAGGACTATCAAGCCCAGCATCCTGAACAGACCAGGTCAAAAGAAAATGTCAGATTATATGAAGTAAATATATTTCCTGTTACTCGCTTCCTGAGATAGAAATAGCTTTCCTAAGTCTACCTGGCTAATATGTTATGGACTTTTCCTCTAAACCTCGCTATGCTAGTCACCCTGACAATGTCCTCTGACAACACATTCCACAGCTTGAGTGCTGAGTGCAAAAGTACTTTCTAAAATTTGTTTTAAATCTGCTAGTTAGTTTCATGGAGTGTTCCCTTATTTTAGAATTTTTTGAAAGGTTAACAACCATCCTTTATTTACCAGTTCCACCTCATTCATGATTTTATTAACTTCTATCATGCCCCTCTCAGCCATCTCTTTTCTAAGCTAAAGAAACCAAGCCTGCACAGCCTCTCATCATAGGAGGACCATTTCATCACCTTTATCATCTTTGTTACCCTCTTTTGAATCTTTTCTACTTCTGCTAGGTATTTTTTATGATGGGGTGCCCAGAACTGCACACAATACTCAACATGTGGTTGCACTATGGCTTGATACAGAACCAATATGATATTTAGCATTTTATTCTGCATTCTTTTTCAGATCATTCCTAATATTCTATTTGCTTTTTTGGCCACTGCTGCAACTGAGCAGTAATCAAAAATTCAACACAAGGATTCCAAGGTCCTTTTCCTAAGTGATGACTTCCAATCCAGAAGCCTGCTGTGTGCACCTGTAGTTGAGATTATGTTTCCCTATCACTTTGCACTTTTCCACAGAAAATTTGATCTGCCTTTCAGTTGCCCAGTCCGCTAATCTCATAAATGTCCCTCTGCAGTACCTTAGAATCATTTTTTTGTTTGTTTGTTTTTTGTTTTGTTTTTTTTTAACAATTTTGAATGTCATCTGCAAGTCTGATCACCTCACGTCATTCCTTTTTCCAGGTTTTTGATAAATATATTAAACAGCACAGGTCTCAGTACCAATTCCTGTTGCACTAATGACCTTTCTCCACTTGGCAAACTGACCATTTAATCCTACTCTGTTTCTCGTCTTTTAAAAAGGTTCCGATCTACAACAGGATATTACTTCCTATCCCATGACTTTGTAATCTCCTGAGAAGTCTCTCATGGGAGACTTTGTCAAATGAGTTCTGAAAATCCAAGAACACCATATCAACCAGCTCCACTTGAACTAAATATTTATTAATACCTTCAAAAAATCTAAGATGGGTAAGGCAAGACTTCCCTTTACTAAAACAATGACTCTCCACTAGCAAGCCATGTCTGTCTATGTCTATATTGTTTTAAAAATGTCTTCTACCTCTTTCCCAGCACCAATGTCAGGATCACCAGTCTATCGTTTCCCAGATCACCCTGGAACTCTTTCTAAAAATCAGTGTCATATTGGTAACCTTTCAGTCTTCAGGTATTATGGCCGTTTTAAATGATTGGTTAAAGATTACTAGTAACAGGTTTGTAATATCAAGTTTCAAGTTCTTTTAGAACTCTGGGGTGGATACCATCCAGTCCTGGTTATCTGTTTTTCTTTAAGTTTGTCAATCTGATCTATTATATCATCCATTATCACAAAAATGTGTTTTAGTTGCTCAGAATCTTCACTATTAAAATATATTTCCTGTATTGGTATGATTCCTAACATCCTCCTGAATAAAGACCAAGGCAAAGAATTTATTAGGTTATTCTACTATTTTCTTGTCCTTCCTGAGCATCCCTTTTGCCCCTCAGTCATCTAACAACCTGATTCCCTCAGAGGCCTTTTGCGCCGAATACACTTGAAAAAGGGTTTATTACTTTTTGCCTCACTGGCAAGCTTTTTCTAAATTCTCTCCTAGCCTGTCTTACTACTGTTTTACATTTAACTTGCCAGTACTTATACTTGTTCCTAATTTCAGCATTTGTATCTGATTTCCATTTTTATTTTTACATCTTTTACATATAAGGCCAACCCCCAAACCTGTTTGATCTGCCCTATAACATCAATATAATTTATATCCTGGTATCACAGTGTCCCACTTGTTATCCTATTTCTATCATGTCTCTGAAATGCCTATTAATATCTATATTCTTGTATGATGCCATACATTCAAATGCAACAATCTTACTTTTCAGACTTCTGGCATTCACATACACACATTTTAAAGTGTTTTTTATTTGTACTTTTTTTTATTTTTTATTGACAACTTACTTATTAGCAAATTATACAGGCAGTGTAGCGTCATTCACATCTGTATTCTCGTTGTCTACATATGTCTGGGCTACTTCAGCTTTAACTACAACCTCCCCAGTGGGATATTCGAACTTCTCTGTTTCACAAGTATCCTTGGAAAGATACCTCCTACCAAACTATGCACGTCTGAGCAACTGTCCACTTTCTCCTGTTGTCTAGTTTAAAAGCTACTCTAGCTCCTTTTAAAAGCTAGCACCAGCAGCCTGGATCCACTCTAGTTAAGGTGGAGCCCATCCCCATCAGAATAAGCTCTCTCTTCCCCAGAATATTTCCCAGTTCCTAACAAATCTAAAGCCTTCTTCTCTGCATCACTGTCTCGTACACACATTGAAAATCCGGGCTCGGCCTGCATCTGGAGTCTTCCATATAGAACAGGGAACATTTGAGAATGCAACCCTGGAGGTTTTGGATTTCAATTTGCTAAGAACCTATATTTAGCCTCCAAAACCAGCCTCCTGCACCTTTCTGTCACATGTACCATAATAGCCAGCTCCTCCACAATACTCTCTAAAATCTTCTCTAGGTGGCACATGATGTCCACTACCTTCGTACCAGACAGACAAGATACCAAGCAATCCCCATGCCCACCAACCATCAAGCTATTTACATTCCTAATGATCAAGTCACCAACTATGACAGCCGACCTAATCTTTCTCTCCTGGGCACACACCCCTGGAGAGACATCCTTGGAGCAAGAGGCTAAAACATCACCTGGAGGATAAATCCTAACTTCAGGATCACTTCCTGCCACACCAAGATGAGGGTCTCCTGCCAGGTGACCTTACTCATCCAAAGGAGCACAAGGGCTGCTTGAGTGAAGTAGAACAGCTCTAGTATGCCCCTGAAGTTCTCCACTATATTCTTCTTTGTCTGCTTCAGCTCCTCCAGGTCTGCCATTCTCAGAGCCAGAAGCTCTTTCCAGTGGGTGCACACATACAACCTCTCATCAATAGGTAGATAAATCATATATGTGGCACTCTGTGCAAAAGATTGGATAGCCTCCATCTTGTTGCTAGCTTTCTGTCTGCATCTTAATTTTGTTGAGTTGCCAAAGTTTTAAAACAGATAAAGGAGTGGATATGTCTCCCAATTTAAGAGTTTTACATTTGTTTCATGTACTGTCCCATGAAGAGCTATTAAGAAGCTATGCGATCATTGAACATAGTTCCCTTATAAACTTTTATCCTAATAAGAAAAGGGAATGCTTCCCCAGGACCAACAAGGAATAGGTTCTAGATCTCTTGGCTTTTTTGAGAGCAGATTAAACTACAACAGGTGATAAGGCAGATGATGTTTCTCAAATCTGAGAGCCTTCTGGACATGATATATTACCATGATTTTAACAAAATCAGCAAAGGAAAGGTCCTCTAAAGAAGACTCCTTTCCTGTGAAGGAGAGAAATTCAAAGGAAGTTCTGTTAATTCCTCCTCCTCAGAGTACACAGATTGAGTCAGAATCATGGGCTGGTAGTTAGTCTAAGTCTGTACCTGGCTAAAAAACAAGACCTCAGTGCTAAGTATCCTTTACTGTTGGTGACTAGAGACTCTGATGAACTTCTTTGCCATGGGAATGTGTTTCCCCTTCTCCTGATGCACTTAAAATGGCATTGGTATGGCAGTTCTTGATGTAGATACTTCTCCATGAACCAAATACAGGCCCTTCCACCAAACGCTAAGAGTCTGAAGCAGCAGTCTCCACCTGGAAGGCATCTCATTATGTCATTGCTGATGCACTGGTGCCTTCAGGTTTGCAGTCCAGCCCTGACTGGACCTTCTCCAACTCCTCCTCAGAAACTGCTGATGCTAATACAGCAAGGAAAGGAAGTGGCATGGTCACATCTTCCTGGGTCACTTGAGGAAGATCAAAAACTTGTGATGCCAGAGACTGATATGAGGGTGAGTTTAACTCTATAAATAAGAATGCTTCTGGGAAGTGGGAAGGGAAAAAATTTAAGGCCACAGGCAGAATCTCCCTGCTCTGGGCTCACAAACCAAGAGGGACTAAAGCCAATGCTTCTTCACCTTCACTTGAAATGGATACTGTTAAAGCAGAATCCTTTGGAGGGGGGGGGGGGTGCGAATTAGACCATGATGCATGTCCCTGGCTGCAACCGGTGCTTGATGTTGAGGGAAATCAATGCTTCCTCATGTTTGAACATCCAGCACCCAATGTAGCTTCTGGGCCTTTTGATGTTAATGTCTCTGATGCTGATGGGCTAGACATAGATCTGACAAAGAGCTTTCCTATGATCTCCAAATAAGAATGATGTCCTCTAAAAGTCATCTTCTTGCATGTAGCGCACTCAATGTAGTAATAGTCCCCCAGGCATATTACATATTTATCATGGGGATCTTTGGCAGACATATATCTGCACTAAGGGCACTTATTGAAGACACTGGTCATCTCCTGCTTCTATAGCAGTGGCTAAAAAATAAAAGATGAAATCAAAACTTCATTTTACAAAATGCTCAACCTATACCAGTTGATGCTTTGACATGGCAGGATATAAATAAATCACACTAAATAAGCCCTAGACTTTACTCCAGAAACCTCCAAACTGTGAAACACATCAAAAAACAAGGGAGTGACTGGTACTAATTTTATCACCAATATGAATTCCAGAACCTTGTAGACAGTCAACAGAACATTTTTTTATATATGTAGGACCTCTCAACTTAATGAGTCTGTTAAACATACAGACTCATACTTGGGTGAATTGGTTCAATTAC
Source organism: Rhinatrema bivittatum (assembly GCF_901001135.1). Classification (NCBI taxonomy): domain Eukaryota; kingdom Metazoa; phylum Chordata; class Amphibia; order Gymnophiona; family Rhinatrematidae; genus Rhinatrema; species Rhinatrema bivittatum. The sequence continues at coordinate 819,314,731 of NC_042615.1, forward strand.
TTTATTGTTCAAAAAATCATGTTTTGTTTTTTTATTTTTTTTTGTTTTTTTAGACCCAAACAAATAATTGCCAATAAAATGCTCAAATTAATATCTCCATGTACTGAACGAAACCGGAAACAATAAGCGCAAACCACTCTGCAACAATTTTGTTACTCAGAAAATAGTGTACGCCTTATGTTTGAAACTGATATAGCGAAAAGTACTCATCTGTTATGAATGTCCCATCTGTTATAAATGTCCCGACACAATTGTGTTTCGGATCACACCGGGTCCTGCTTCAGGGGCAATGGCACATCCAGAGAAAGGGTCTCCAAAACAATTCTTTCACAGTTCTATTTGATTTAAATTCCTTTGCGAATTGCCGTTGGATGTGCCGTCCATGTGATGTCCGTGATGCATGATGGCATGCACATGCTCATTGGAGCACATAAAAGTGTTGCGCCTGGTTGCAGATGGCTGCAACCTTTGCAGCTCATCTCTCTTTTCCCTGCACCAGCGATTCTCAGAGCCATGGCGGCATCAGCCTGTAAACGCCGCCTTCCCCGGCATCCCCGGGATGGCATGGGCGATCCCGTCCACCATCTTGAATTGGGGATTACCTAGGGCGCGCATGCACCAGGCCCTCTCTTATTCACGTCATGGCGGGAACCTTGGGGGCGTCCCCTCCGCATGAGTGTATTTATACCATCCAGTCTATGCTTCCTACGAGTTAGCAAGGACTTCCTTTCTGCTTATTCCACTCCTTTTGGAAACGCTTCGCTTCGCTGCTGTGAACTGGTTCCTGAACTCCTGGGCCTTGTCACGTTCTGGCTATCCACTCCTCGGAGGGCCTTCCTGCCTGGGGAATCCAAAAAGGATTTATCCAGCCTTCCAAGTCACCTGCCGGAGCCGGATTCTTTTTCATTAGCAAGAAGGATGGATTTCGCCATCCATGTATAGGCTACAGAGGACTTAATGACATTACTATAAATGACAGATACCCTTTACCTCTGATTTCAGAGTTATTCGACAGTCTCCAGGGAGCCAAGATTTTCACAAAACTAGACCTAAAAGGGGCATACAATCTGGTCCGCATTTGTCAAGAGGACGAGTGAAAGATGGCCTTTAATACTCGCGATGGCCATTTCGAGTATTTGGCCATGCCTTTTGGCCTGTGTAACGCTCCAGCCATATTCCAAAATATGATGAAAGATTCTGCGAGATATGCTTTACCAATGTGTGGTTGTGTATTTAGATGACATACTAATTTTCTCCCAAGATCTACAAAGTCATCAGGTAGATGTTGCCAGAGTCCTGCAAAGACTACGGGATAACCGTCTTTACGTTAAGCTTGAAAAGTGTGCCTTCCACCAGGAGTCTGTTCCCTTTTTGGGCTACGTGGTGTCCAAAAGAGGTTTTCCAGATGGATCCACAAAAGACCAAAAGTATACAGGATTGGCCTCAACCTACTGGTCTCAAAGCACTCCACCGCTTCCTCGGCTTCACCAATTATTATCGCACATTCATCCACCACTACTCTATCTTGACTGCACCACTTACTTCCATGACAAAGAAGGGAGCCAACCCTTCGTGGTGGTCTCCAGAAGCTGTTGCGGCCTTTCAAACCCTCAAAGAGGCTTTTCTCCTTGCCTTTGCCACCTGGACCCGACATCCATTTATAGTCGAGGTTGATGCCTCAGATGTCGATGCAGGAGCTGTTCTTAGCCAGAACAGTGATACCCATACACTACACCCTTGCTCTTTTTTTTTCCTGGCATTTTTCTCCAGCCAAGAGAAATTAGCTGTTGGCTATCAAGCTAGCATTCGCAGAGTGGCGTCCATGGCTCGAGAGGGCACAAGATCAGATAACTGTATACACAGATGACAAAAATTTGGAATATCTGCGTCATGCACAGCGACTCAATCATAAACAAGCCCGATGGTCTTTGTTTTTTTTAATCGGTTTGACTTTCTACTCAAGTACTGCCCTGCTGACAAGAATACATGTGCAGATGATCTCTCATGCTTCTTCACTTCTGAAGATGTTTCGGATGCACCTTGCCATATAATCAACCCTGATAAAGTGATTCTGGCCACTACCCATTCCATTCCAGCTGGGAAGACAGTAGTACCTCGGACCCTGAGAAAGAAACTTCTTAAATGGGTTCATGATTCCCGATTAGCAGGTCACCCTGGGCAAGCCCGTATGCTATCCACCTTAGAAAGATACTACTGGTGGCCTTCAATGAAGGAGTACATATGAGCGTATGTAGAATCTTGCACCACCTGTACAAGACAGAAGCCTCTGGCCAGTCACCCTTGGGGCCTTCTCCAGCCTTTACCAGGTCCAGAGGAACCTTGGACGCACATCACGACTGACTTCATTGTTGACATGCCAGTGTCCAGCAGAAACACCAGCAGTCTACAGTGACCATATGGGTCACTGTAGACTGCTTCTCGAAAAAAGCGCACTTCGGGTCATTACCCGGACTACCATCTGTCCCAGAATTGGCAAAGCTGTTTATACAGCATATCTTTCATCTGCACGGCATGCCGAAGCATATCCTCTCAGATAGAGGCATACAGTTCACGGCTAAGTTCTGGAGAGCTCTTTGTAAGAAATTCGATATTTCTTTAGACCTGACATCAGCATACCATCCACAATCAAATGGTCAAACAAACAATGAACCATACACTTAAACAGTTTCTCCGCTCCTACGTCAACTCCAGAAAAAGCGACTGGGCAGAGTTGCTTCCTTGAGCCAAGTTCGCCCTGAATTTGCACCCATCTGCCGCTACTGGATCAACACCATTCCAGATAGTGTATGGCCGTCAGCCATTACCTCCGCTACCAATACCCCTGTCAGTTCCATCTCCAGCAGCCCAGGCTTAGGCTGAAGAACTCCATCATCTCTGGGAACAAACCAGAGGCTTTTTGCAGAAGGCAGGACAATGGGCCAAGAAATGTTATGACGCTCATCACAGAGCAGCACCTCAATTCCAACCAGGAGACAAGGTATGGCTCAGTACCAAATTCATCCATCTCAAGCTGCCATCTGTTCGATTCACTCCATGCTACATTGGCCCTTTCTCCATTCTCCGCCGCCTAGGACCTGTAACTTACAGCTTGCAACTACCCACTTCCATGAAGATAAACAACGCCTTCCACATATCTCTCTTGAAGCCACTCATCCTCTCCAAGTTTTCAAAAAAAACTCCAGACCTGCAGCCTGTTTCTTCTGAAGAGGACATCACATACCAAGTAGATGACATTTTGGATGTACGCAAACGTGGAAAGCTTTGGGAATACCTAATATCCTGAGAAGGATATGGGCCGGAAGAAAACAGCTGGGAACCTGTTAATAACATCCTTAACAAGGATCTAATTTGACAATTTCATCTAACTCATCCAAGGAAGCCGAAACAGCCTGGGAGGGGCCCTAAGAAAGGTGGTACTGTTGGGCCTGTCTGTCGCAGACAGCTGCGACCTTTGCTGCTCACCTCTCTTTTCTCTGCACCAGCGATTCTCAGAGCCATGGCGGCCTCAACCTGCAAACGCCACCTTCCCCCGGAGTCCCCGGGACGGCATGGGCGATCCCGTCTGCCATCTTGAATCGGGGATTACCTAGGGCGCATGCGCGCCAGGCTCTCTCTTATTCACGTCATGGCAGGAACCTCGGGGGCGTCCCCTCCACATAACATCACTCGACAAGTGTATTTATACCATCCAGCCTATGCTTCCTACGAGTTAGCAAGGACTTTCTTCCTGCTTATTCCACTCCTTTTGGAAACGCTTCGCTACTCTGAACTGGTTCCTGAACTCCTGGACTTAGAACACCTTAGGTACCCACTCCTCGGGGGCCTTGTCACATTCTGGCTATCCGCTCCTCAGAGGGCCTTCCTGCCTGGAGAATCCATCTATCCTTGTTTGGGATCCTGCCTGTTCAGCCTTGTGAGTGCTATTCTCATTTCTACCACCTTGCTGATGGAACCGCTGGTGTACCCCCCGTGCCACTACCGTGCTCATCACAGCTACTTTCTTCTAAACTACGGAGTGAGTACCATCATCGACCTTGCTCTGCTGACCTCCTGCACCTCTCTGAACTACTACTCGCTGATCCTCAGTGTACCCCGCGCTGCGGGCCACTACTGGATCTACCCTGAGAAGTGTGTCATCGGGAGAGGAGTTTCCTGGCGCACCCTGCTCTGCGAGCCACTACCAGGGATATCATTGAGCAACCTTACTACTCTGTCTTCTCTCCACGCTGTGGGTACTACCCATGTTCCAGTCTAATAAAGTCTCTTACATCTGTGTCCGTCTCAGCTGAGGCTACGCCTGTCGTAGCGAGTCCCCACAGGGCTCCTCCCTGTGGGTGGAGTCAGCTCTTACTACGCTCCAGAGTCCACAACCATACCAGATTATAACAGAAAGCTTCTACAAGTTTTGTAGTAATCTTGACAAGCTGGCATCCTTAAGACATCACCCATCTTCGAGTACTATCACATCTTGCTTGCCCTTGGAGAATACTCTGTACTGAACATCAAATTAAATGTGTAATCCAATTCTGATATCTTTATGATCAGGTTATTGTCTATGAACAATAGTTTTAAATTCAGTGGTGAAATACAATTTCAAATAAGAAAATACATATTAACACGCACAAACACAAGACACATAGAACACAAAAATCATAACAGTGATATAAGAAACATTATTCCTATATGCATAAATATCCATTTTAAATCTCTCATACTGAAGCATGCTGTAATGGAAACAAGGAAGTTGTTACATACTCTGCTGATCACTCCAGCCGAAATAACTCCAACTGCCTGTGTGGAGCAGAAATGGCAGCAAAGAATAGGAGGGGAAAAAGAAAACTTCAGGGAAAAACAACAGTATATTTTACCTTATTTAAAAATGTTCATTGCCCTATATTAAGCAAATGCACCACTGCATATTTATTGAATAATACTGGTTACTTTCCTTGAAAATATAATCAGAGTTTAAAAGAGGGAAAGAGTCACTGGCCGATTGCTAAGTTAGCTGGATAAACTTATCTGGCTAACTTTGGAGGGATATTCAGTGGTACATTCACACTATTGAATATAGAAGGCTATCTAAAAGAGAGCCTGATATATATATATATATATGGCTATCTTTAGGAGTACTCTATGGCACAACCAGAGTTAGCTGGATAACTTAGCTAGTTAACTTAACTCCACCCATGAACACACCCAGAACGCTCCCATGTAATCTGGCTAAACTTTAGCCAGTTAAGAGGGGGAAATATTAAAAAGACAGCATTTAGCCAGATAGAGCTGATTACCTGTAACAGCTTTTCTTTACTAACAGCAGGATGTCAGTTCTCGCATATGGATGACATCATCCGATGGAGCCCAGCATCGAGTTTTTATGTCACCTCACTGAGCAAGCCTATGCATGCCATCATAAGACATGTCCACGTGGGGGCCCTTTCAGTTTTATACCTTAGCATATATAACAAACAGAAGTAAAGGGAAATGGGCAGGTTTTGTAAGGACTGACATCCAGCTGTCCTTGAAGAACACCTTTTACAGGTAAGCAAATATGCTTTCTCCAAGGGAAGCAGGATGGCAGTTCTCACACATGGGAATCTCTAGCTACAGACTGCCCCAAACAAAAGGAGGAGACCAACACTGCCAACAGGCACAATGGTATTTTTCTTGGCAGCAAACCTTTTTTCCATGTTATATTTACGCAAAGAGTGGCAGCCTGGAACAAAACAATAGGCCCTAGGAGTCAGATGAACTGGATTCTACACCTCAAATTCTACAAGACAGATTGGCCACACTATTGTTGCGTTACCTATCCCTGTCCAAACAGTAAAGGGATGTAATATTGTGATGCAAACTCCACACTGCAGTTTTGCAGATCTCCTCCAAGAGAACCGATCATAGATGTGCCACGAACACTGACATGGCTCAGACAGAGTAAGCCTTGACATGGCCTACCAGATTCAGACCCACCTAGGCAGAAGGAAATGCAATCCTCTAGCCCACTGGATAACATCTGTTTGGAAATGATAATCCCCACTTTGTTGGTTTTAAAAGAAACAAAAAGCTGAGTGGACTTTAAGGGCTTCAGTTTGCCCCAGGAAGAAGACCAAGGTTCTTTTGTAGTCCAAATTGTGCAGTGCTTGGACACATGGTCGACATATGGCCTGGGAAAAAATGTTGGAAGGTCAATTGACTGGTTAAGATAGAATTCCCAAACTACCTTAGGCAAGAACTTAGGGTGGTATTGCACACTTATCCTATCATCAAAAAATCTTGCATAAGGTAGATAAGTTACTAGAGTCTGAAGCTCACCGACCTTACGTGCTGAAGTGAATGCCACCAAAAATACAACCTTCCATGTCAGGTACTTTAGGTCACAGGAGTATACTGGCTCAAAGGGAGCTTTCATCAGCTGGAACAAAACCATGTTGAGTTCTCAAGACACAGGTGGAAACCTGATGGGAGACTTCAAGTAAAGCAAAATTGCTTACCTTGTAAGAGGTGTTATCCCAGGACAGCAGGATGTAGTCCTCACATATGGGTGACATCACTGATGGAGCCCTATCGCGGGAAAACTTGTCAAAGTTTCTAGAAACTTTTGACTGCCACTGTGAGGCCACTGAGCATGTCCAGCATGCCATGATACTCTCTGCCACAGGGGTCTCACTCTAGTCTCGTAGTGTAGCAATAAGCTTTAGCAAAAATAAAATAATAAAAGGTATGAGACCCAACTCCGCGGGGTGGCGGGTGGGTTTCGTGAGGACTACATCCTGCTGTCTTGGGATAACACCTATTACAAGGTAAGCAATTTTGCTTTATCCCAGGACAAGCAGGATGCTAGTCCTCACATATGGGTGATTAGCAAGCTAGAGGTTGAGTCATTTTATTTTGAGGCAACAGTGAGGTATTGTTGCTGAAAATGAGGCAGCCGAAGGTCACAGCAAGTTGGTTGTAGAAGGAGTTGGGTTAAACTGAAAACCAGTTCTTCAAGACAGATTGTCCATAGGTTGAATCTTGTCATCCTTCTTTGTCCAAACAGTAATGAGCTGCAAAAGTGTGGAAAGAACTCCATGTTGCTGCTTTACATATGTCAAGGATTGGCACTGAATAATAGTGTGCTGCTGAGGTTGACATTGCGCTTACTGAATGCGCCTTTACTCGCCCTTGGAGTGGAAGGCCTGCTTTTTCATAGCAAAACTGTATGTTTTAATGATCCAAAGACAACGACAAACCTGTTCTGTAGGAAAAAAATCAGCAGAACCAGGGGTCACGATTTGAAGCTCCAGGGAGGAAGATTCAGAACCAATGTCAGGAAGTATTTCTTCACGGAGAGGGTGGTGGATGCCTGGAATGCCCTTCCGGAGGATGTGGTGAAGACCAGAACTGTGAAGGACTTCAAAGGGGCGTGGGATAAACACTGTGGATCCATAAAGTCAAGAGGCCGCCAATGAAGAGTGGGTGACTCGCCAGAATGACAGCTACTGCCTGGAGACAATACCCTTATTCAATAAACATACACATGCTTACTGTGACTCCAACATCGCTCTAAGCTTCAACAGCAAGAGGAAATGTGGAAAAATGGATTTACACTCACAAAGAGGGGAGTAGCTGGCTTGTTATGGCGGTTACTACCCCAAACCAAATAAGCCTGATACTTCACCTTCAATGCATATACAGCATAGTTCTCTGCTTCAACGGCAGGAGAGAAGAAAAAAGGGTTCGCACTCACAAAGCGGGGAGTAGCTGGCTTGTTACGGCGGTTACTACCCCAAACCAAATGTGTCTGATACTTCACTTTCGATGCATATCCAGCATGGCTCTCTGCTTCAACGGCATGGGAGAAGACTGATACATCACGCATTTCCAGCATAGCTCCCTGCTTCAACAGCAGGGGAGAAGAAAAACAACCAATAAGGACTGTATAACATAGTCTGGGTAAAACAAATAAGCATGGGTGTAGCTTGCTTATTGCGGCGGTTACTACCCCTACTACCCCTAACTAATCAAGCTAGATATTTCAATGGTGGGGGTGGAAGGGAAATAGAACCAAGAGCTAAGAGAAACAGATAAGTATGAGAGAAAAAATGTGTGAAGCTTGCTGGGCAGACTGGATGGGCCGTTTGGTCTTCTTCTGCCGTCATTTCTATGTTTCTATGTTTCTATGTATGCAATCTGCTAACCAGTTGGGTAGAGTATGTTTACCCACTGCTTTCCCCGGTTTGTTTGGATCATAAGAAACAAAAAGTTGATTTGATTTCCTATGGACTGCAGTGCGGTTTAAGTAGAAAGACAGTGCACGCTTTACAGTCCAAGGTATGTAAAAAGCCCGTTCTCCTTGGTGAGAATGAGGTCTTGGGAAGAATGTGGGTAAAACTATGGATTGATTCAAGTGGAATTCTATAACTACCTTAGGGAGGAATTTTGGATATGTTCGGAGAACCACTCTGTCATGTAGGAATTTCGTGTAGGGTGAGTACGTAACAAGTGCTTGTAACTCACTAACCCTTCTAGCTGATGTAATAGCTATGAGGAAGATAGTTTTCCATGTGAGAAATTTTAGATCACAGGAATCTATGGGTTCGAAAGGAGAATGTATGAGTCTTGTTAAGACTAGATTTAGGTCCCATTCTGTGACTGGTGGCCAAATTGGTGGTTTAAGTTGAGTTAAACCTCTCATAAACCTACTGACAAGAGGATGTGTGGATATAGGTGCATCTCCTAACTTGTTATGGTAAGCTGAGATTGCACTTAAATGGACTCTTACAGATGAAGTCTGGAGACCAGAGTCTGAAAGATGGTATAAGTAGTCTAGCAGAGAAGTTGTAGGGCAGGAGAAAGGATTTATACTCTTTTGCCTGCACCACAAAGTAAACCTTTTCCATTTCAAAGAATAGTTCTTTCATGTGGAAGGTTTACGTGAAGCTATAAGCACTTGAGAGACATTAGTTGAAAAATTGAGTGGTTGTAAGATTAATCTTTCAACATCCATGCTGTCAGGGATAGGGATTGAAGGTTGGGATGGCGCAACCAGCCCTGATCCTGAGTTATGAGATTGAGAGCTACACCCAAGCGAATTTGTTCTCTTATCGAGAGGTCTAGAAGTGTGGTAAACCATACTTGTCGAGGCCAATACGGGGCTATGAGTATCATGGACCCCTTGTCCTGTTGTAGCTTTACTAGAGTTTTGGTTATGAGCGGTATTGGAGGATATGCGTATAGAAGGCCCGAGTTCCAAGAGCAAGCAAGGGTGTGCTTGGCTGGCTGGTTCTTCTGTTTGTGTAGAGAACAGAATTTGTCCACTTTGTAATTCAGATGTGACGCAAAGGGGTCTATTGTTGGTTGCCCCCAACGTTGAAATATCCTGGTCACTACTGAGGGATTCAGGGACCACTCGTGTGGTTGGAACTGACGACTGAGTCGATCCTCCACTACATTGTGAATGCCTGCCAGATAAGTGGCCCTGAGGAACATTGAGTGGTTCAGGGCCCAGCCCCAAATCTGTGCAGCTTCTTGACAAAGGAGATACAAGCCCGTACCTCCTTGTTTGTTGATGTACCACATGGCAACTGTGTTGTCCATTTGTATGAGAACAGTTTTGTGTGAAAGGCAGTCCTTGAATGCATGCAGCGCATAACGTATAGCTCGAAGTTCCAGAAAATTGATTCGAGTTTTGTCCAGGTACCTTGGGTTTGGAGATGGTCTATGTGAGCTCCCCAACCCAAGGTGGATGCATCTGTAGTCAACGTTATCTGTGGGACTGGTTGTTGGAAAGATAGGCCCTTGCGCAGATTGTCCCTGTTCACCCACCAAAGAAGGGAGGAACGTAACTGGTGGGTTACTTGAATTGGAGAATGCAGTGGTTGGATGGCTTGGATCCATTGTGATCTTAGAGTCCATTGGGTAACTCTCATGGCTAGCCTTGCCATAGGAGTGACGTGAACTGTGGAGACCATGTGGCCTAGTAAGGTGAGAAACTGATGAGCTGTTGCTTGTTTCTTTAAGTAGACTGATTCTGCCAATAAGGAAAGCGTTTCTGCTCAATCTTAGGGTAGAAAGGCCTTTGAGAGCATGGTGCTCAATTCTGCTCCTATGAATTGAAGCAGGTGTGACGGTGTGAGATGGGACTTTTGATAATTGATGAGAAAGCCCATGGAATGAAGTAGAGCAATTGTTCTGTTGAGGGAAGCTATTGCTCCTTGTTGAGATTGACATTTGATGAGCCAGTCGTCTAGATATGGAAAGACATGGACACTTTCCTTGTGCAAGTGTGCTGCTATTACTGCCAGACATTTGGTGAACACTCTGGGAGCAGAGGCAAGTCAGAATGGCAGTACTCTGTATTGGAAATGTTGATGACCCACTATGAAGCGCAGATATTTGCGATGAAGAGGGAATATTAGAATGTGAGCGTAAGCGTCTTGAAGATCCAGAGAAAAAAGCCAATCTCCTGTTTGAAAAAGTGGAAGCATGGTGCCTAGAGAAACCATCCTGAATTTTTCTTTCTTCAGAAATTTGTTGAGATTTCTGAGGTCTAGGATGGGACGAAGGCCTCCGGTTTTCGTTGGAATGAGGAAATAACGGGAATAGAATCCTCTGCCCCTCTGAGACCGGGGCACTGGTTCCACAGCCATGGCTTTCAGAAGGGTGGATAATTCTACTTGGAGTTGAAGCATGTGATTTTCATTGAGATGAGAATGAGTCTGAGGAAAATCTGTGGGAATTGAGAGGAAATTGAGTTGATATCCTCGAGATATTATGGACAGAACCCATTGGTCTGATGTTATTGGTATCCAATTGTTGTAAAATTTGGATATCCGACCTCCTACTGGAAGTTCTGGCCGAGGATTTGAGAAAATGCTGAGTTCTCTGGATGGGATTTCAAAAACCAACAGCCGGTCCTGTTTGTGGAGCAGGTTGGGGCCTAGCTGCTCTCTGTTGCCGTGGTTGCGGTCTTTGCTGGTTCTAGAAGGCATGGGTCTAGATGCAGGAGGGTAATATCTCCTTTGCCAGTAGAAAGGCCATCTGGTGTCCTTCCGTGGAGGCCTACGGCCAGCATGTATGAGGGGATCCTGTGGGAGGGAGGATAGCTGTCTCAGAGTTTCTGTGTGCTCTTTTAATTGAGACACAGCATCCTGCACTTGGATCCGAATAGGTTGTCTCCCAGGCAGGGGAGATCCACTAACTTCTCCTGGACCTCTGGTCTAAGGTCTGAGGCCTTAAGCCATGCCCATCTTCTGGCACTGATGCCTGATGGAGCCACCCTTGCAGCCGTCTCAAATTCATCGTAGGCAGCTCAGACTTCATGTTTTCCGGCCTCTAGACCTTTGTTGATAATGGCCTGTGCAGCCTCCTGGTATTGAGTGGGAAGAGATGGAACAAATTCTTCAATTTGTTTCCATAAGTTTCTTTGGTATTGGGTCATGTAGAGGTGATAGGATGAGATCCTAGGGTTCAACATTGTGCCCTGAAACACCTTAGGACCCAGGGAGTCCAGAAGCCTATGGTCTTTACCTGGGGGGTTTGATGAATGAACTCTTGTTCTTTTTTACCTTTTCTGCGCTGATTCCACGACCACAGATTGGTGGGGAAGTTGTGACGTTTGGTATCCAGGAGTGGGTTGTACTAAATAAGTACTATCCATTCTTTTAACAACTGCAGGAACAGAGCAGGGATGTTCCCAGAGACGATGTTGTAGCTGTAAGAGAACATCATGAATTGGAATTGCCACCACCTGTTTTGGAGGGTCAACGAATCATAGTACCTCCAAGGTCCGTTGTCTAGTATCCTGCTCTGTTTCCAATTTAAAGGGGATGGAGTCCGCCATCTCCTGCACAAATGTGGTGAAAGTGAGATCTTCTGGAGGAGATTGTTTTCAGGGATGTGGTGGTGATGGGTCAGACATAAAACCTTCTGATGAAGTGTCTGAAGCAGTGTCACTCCATGTATCATATTCTGGAGTTTTCTGCGGTGGTGATGAGGCTTTATGTGGGGGAGGAAGGCCAGAAGGTCCTGGGGTAAAGGGTCTTCAGGAGAAGAGTCCTCTTTCCTTGGATTAGATGGTAAAGAATCCAATAATTCCTGGTATCTTTTCTGCAGGATGTTATGCAGTGCTGCCTCTGTGGATCCTGGAGCCCCAGGAAGGGGTGGCACCGTTGTTGGAAACATTGGCATCGAAGTAAGTGGTGTCTTCGATGTTTTTTTTGTGGTCATCGATGCTTTCCCATTTTTTCCTTGTGTTGGTGCAAGGGTGAAGATGGGCATCGCTATCGGAATCGAAGTCATCGTCCTAGTCTCTGAAAAGAGAGGAGGCATCGAGATTGGAATAGACGGCGTGGTCATCAGTGGCATCGATGTCACTGGCATTGGGGTTTTCTCCGGCATCGGGAGTAATCCCGGCATCGGCGATGTCGCCAGTATTGATACTGCCATCGTCATCGGTAAGGCTACCGGCACCGGTGACGTCACCCGTGTAGGAGACGTCACCGGCATCGGCATGGTCGCCGGAAGCTGCTCTTTTAGGGCTTGCATTACTACTGCTTTAATGAGTGTAGTCAAGTCCTGTGGTACGGTTGGAACGGTTGGCACCGATGGAGGAGGAGACAACATCTCCTGCGATGGCTGTGTAAGCTGTACCAAGGGAGGCCTAGAAGACGGCGGTGTATCTTTATGTTTTGGCCGTTTGCCGCTTGGTTCCTCCGGGGGGGGAACTAACGGAGGTGTCGGGGCATGACTATGTTGATGCTTATGTTTAGGCCTTACCTCTGTTACTGATTTTACCGATGACATCGACGGTGTTGGCGATGCCTGATCCCCGGATCCTTCCAGTCGATGTTTTTTCAGGAGGATTTTCTTTGTAATCCCCACCGGGGAAGATTTTGTCGATGTCGAAGATGAAGGAATGAGTTGAAGGTGAAAAAGTTCAATTTTTTCTTGTCAGAGTTTCCTGCTCTTCGGGGTCATTTCCTGACATTGCTGACAGGACGAAATATCATGGTTTTCGCCCAGACAGACGACACACTCGAGGTGTGGGTCTGTGACTGACATGGTCCAATTGCAGGTTGGGCATTTTTTAAAACCTGAAGCCATGGTAATATTGACTGCCGTCGATGAAAATGAAAAATTTTGTGAGAGAAAAAAATCAGCGTTTTTCAATGAAAAACGCTATGAATATCTCACCGTCCGGTGAGATAAATGAGAGTGAGATCCCGTATGGGAGATACATTTTTTGAAAGAAATGACTTTTTCAGTCAGAATTGAGTATAAAACTCAGAGGGCTCCTATCTCCGCGATGCTTACAGCAGCACGGAAAAACGAAGACTAGAGTGAGACCCCTGTGGCAGAGAGTATCATGGCATGCTGGGCATGCTCAGTGGCCTCACAGTGCAGTCAAAAGTTTCTAGAAACTTTGACAGAAGTTTTCCCAAGATAGGGCTCCATCAGTGACATCACCCATATATGAGGACTAGCATCCTGCTTGTCCTGGGATAAAGTATAAACCAGACAACCTAAACATGTACAGAGATGAGTATCTTCTACATGATTGAGATAAACACCAATTAGACTAAAGTGGACTTTTACGGAGTTGGCCTTGGGACAAGAGTTGGACAGATGCAAAAGGTACTCAAGCAGAAAAGATCTTAGGCCTTCTACTCACAGGGCTCTGATAAACTCCAATTGAAATGCTGAGCTCAAATGGGACAAGGAGTAGTTTACAATGAAAACTATTAATTGTTGTGCATTGTTCTACAGCACCCGCCTGTAATGTGCTCTCAACCAGCCAATTCTCCTGATAAGGATATATGAGTTGTACCTCTTATTCTTTGTTTGTTTTTATCTTTGATTACTTTACTGAATTATGTATATTAACTGATTATTTTATGTATGTTAATTGTAAACCGCTTAGATCCACCATGTGTATATGCGGTATATAAGAACCTTTTAAATAAATAAGTAGAAACAAGATGGTGTGAAAACAAAGTATGGCCTATCTAATCTGCCCATCCACCCAACTAATTCAGCTTTATAATTCTCAACATTACCTCAAAAATCTCATGTTTGTCCCATGCTTTCTTTAATTCAGATATTGTTTTTGTCTCCACCTCCTCCACTGGGAAGCTATTGCAAGCATCCACCACCCTCTCTGTAAAGAAATATTTCCTACGATTTCTCCTAAGTCTGCCCCCTTTCATCCTCATCCTATGACTCCTTGTTCTATAGCCTCCTTTCTGTTGCAAGAGACTCTCCTCCTGTGGACAGAAATATTGGAGATACTTAAATGTCTCTATTATATCACTCCTATCTCACTTTTTCTCTAGGGTATACATGCCTAGATCCTTAAATCTGCGCCCCCCCCCCCCCCCCCTATGCTTTAAAACAAAGATCACAGACCATTTTAGGAGCCATCCTCTGGACCGATTCCAACCAGTTTACATTTATTTGGGTTTTTTTATACCGACGTTCATAAAAACATCACATCGGTGTACAAATTTGTTAACAAATGCACAGTTAAAAGCATTTGAAAAAATAAAATCAAATAAAACAAGGTAAGAAATGCATAAAATCCTTAACGAAAAACACTAATACATACAATATAAAATTCTAAAGGACATCTAAATTTAGTGATAAAATAAATTTCTAAAATAAAATTCTAAAAGCGCGTTTAAGAAAAGGCTTGCTGGAATAACCAAGTTTTGAGTCCTTTCTTGAAGGTTTTGGCATTTGCTTCAAGTCGTAAATCTTGTGGGAGAGAGTTCCATAATTTTGATCCAGCAATAGACAGTGCTCTTTCTCTTACTGTGTTTAAGTGTGAAGATTTTGGTGAGGGGATTGGCAAAGTTCCATTGTATGCTAATCTGGTTGCTCTCTGTGGGGTGTGGCACTGCACCATCCTTTTGGAGGTGCAGTCTCCATAACTGTATGCAGCATTTCAAATGAGGTCTCACCAGGAACCTATACAAGGGCAATATTACCTCCCTTTCCATGACCATTCCTCTTCCTATGCACCCAATCATCTTCTTGGCTTCTGCTGTCACTTTATCCATGTTTGGCCACCTTAAGATACAATCACCCTCAGATCTTGCTCTTCTTTCATGCTTAGAATTTAACCTTCTATACTATACCACTCCTTTGGATTTTTTAACCTAAATGCATAAAAGCATTTTTCAGCATTAAATCTTAGCTGCCACACCCTAGACCCATTCCTCAAGTTTTGCTAGATCCCTCCTCATATTTTCCACATGTTCCTAGCTGTCTACCCTGTTGCAGGTTTTGATATATCAGCAAAAATACAAATATTTCCTTCCAGCCCTTCCACAATGTCACTCAAGAAAATGTTGAAAAGAACCAGTCCAAGGACTAATTTATTTAAATACATTTTTAAAAAGTCTTATCCCCATTTTACCATGTTTTTATTTTTTCTTCCATTTGAATTTTTGCATTCCTGACTACTTTCCCAGCTTCTCTTAGCTTTTTCAGATATTGCTTCTCTTCTGATCTCTTGTAGTTTGATTGCTAACCATTTTTCTTTACCTTTTTAGCTACTTCTTTAGAAAACCATAGCAGTCTCTTTTTCCTATTTTCCTAACAAAAAGGTAAGTTGCCTTTATATTATCTCTTTTCAATTTTCCCACTGCTCTTCTACATCACCTGAATTTTCCCATCCAGTGATGACTCCTTGAGGTATTCCACCATTTTAACAAAGTTAGTTTTCCGGAACATTAGGACTATCTCCCTTGAATGACTCTTCATCAACTATGATCTAATACTAAACCACACCATTCAGTGATTACTGGATCCCAGATGATAGTCCACTAAAACATTAAGAACATAAGAAATTGCCATGCTGGGTCAGACCAAGGGTCCATCAAGCCCAGCATCCTGTTTCCAACAGAGGCCAAACCAGGCCACAAGAACCTGGCAATTACCCAAACACTAAGATCATCCCATGCCACTGATGCAATTAATAGCAGTGGCTATTCCCTAAGTAAAACTTGATTAATAGCCGTTAATGGACTTCTCCAAGAACTTATCCAAACCTTTTTTGAACCCAGCTACAATAACTGCACTAACCTCTTCCTCTGGCAAAATATTCCAGAGCTTTATTGTGCGTTGAGTGAAAAAGAAGTTTCTCCAATTAGTCTTAAATGTGCTACTTGCTAACTTCATGGAATGCCCCCTAGTCCTACTATTATTTGAAAGTGTAAATAACCGATTCACATCTACTCGTTCAAGACCTCTCATGATCTTAAAGACCTCTATCATATCCCCCCTCAGCTGCTGTTCTCATTGGTAAGCACCAGGTACGGTAATACCCCCATCTTGTGTGGGTTCATTTATCAGTTGACAGAAGAGTTCTCCTTGCATAGAATCCAGGATCTCCCTGCTTCTAGAAGACACTGCAGCCAAGATGTACCCATCAACAATTGACAGATTGAAACCCCTATCTTAGCATTTTGTGAATATCCCCCATTAAATCTCTATCCTATCTTCTACTACTACTACTAAATATTTCTATAGCACTACATGACATTCGCAATGCTATACAAATATACAAAAAGACAGTCCCTGCTCAATAGAGCTTACAATGTAATAAGACAAACATACAGGTCAAGAAACTTGTGGTATTTCATAAAGCAAGACAATAGTTAAAAAGAAAAACAAGACAATGGTTAAAAAGAAAAGAAAGTTAACAAGACTAAAAGCAGACACATAGGCATAAGATTTAAAAGCGGTCTTTAGATGGGATTTAAACATGGCAAGAGAAGGAGCATGACGCACCAGTTCAGGAAGACGACTCCAAGCATATGGTGCAGCCGGGTAGAAAGCACGGAGTCAGAAATTGGCAGTAGAGAAGGGCACAGATAGGAGTGACTAATCCGATGAGCAGAGTGCACAAGGAGGAGCGTAGAGATCTGTGATGGAGATCTGTATATTTCACCAGTATAAATAGATGTTCCATTCCCTCTTTCCAGATTAAAGAGGCAGCACTTTGGGTTAATCTGGAAAGGGGAAGTGGAGCATCTATGTATATTGCTGTAACATACAGACTTCCGTTCCAAGCACTCGCAGCTTACATAGGTGTGCTGCAACCATGGCAAGGCATTTGGTGAAGATAAGCAGGGCTGATACTAAGTCAAAAGGACAGTATACAACACTGCAGCTGCTTCCCACAACAAATCTGAAATATTTCCTGTTGCAGGGGAATGTATCTATGTAAGTATAAGCATCCTTGAGATTGATAGACCATAATCAGTCCACTTTTTGAAGAAAAGGAATTAGAGTGCCCAGGGAAAACCTCAAACTTATTTAAGCTCTTAGATCTACAATGGCACAGATTCCTACTGTTTTCTTTGGAATCAGGAAGTGCCTGGAGTAGAATCCCTACCCCTCTTTCCCCTGGTGGAATGGGTTTGACTGCTCTGGTCTCCAAGAAGTATGAGAACTCCTTTTGAACCAGTTCCTGATATGGTAAGTGACCCCCAACTTCAGCGTGGGGACTCATTTAGTGTATGACCCAACAGATTTAACTTGTACCCTTCTCTTATAATGCCGAGGATCCACAGGTCCAAAGTCAAGTAAAAAACCCAGCCTGCTTCCAAGCAGGAAGGTCCTCCAGCATTAGCATAGGAATGCAGATTATGCTTTCTGCGATACTGTCAAAATCCCATCACCAGGAATTACTAGAGTACTGACTGTGGTTTAGGAGTCCACTGCTGAATAGGGCCTATTGTGATCAGGTCCAAAGAGGCAAAGGATAGACCTCTTCTGTTGAAAAAAAGTGCCGCCTCTGCCCCAGTCTTGGTTACCTCCTAGATAATGAGAGCAGATCTGGCATGGCATAAGAACATATGATGTGCCATACTTGGTCAGACCAAGGGTCCATCAAGGCCAGTATCCTGTCTCCAAATTACAAGTACTAGGCAAGTACCCAATTATTAAATAGATCTCATGCTACTATTGACGGCAACAAACACTGGCTATGGCTATTCTCTATCGATTAATAGCAGTTTATGGACTTCTCCTTCAGGAACCTATCCAAAAAATGTTTTAAAGCCAGCTATATTAGCTGCCTTAACCACATACTCTGACAATGAATTCCAGAGTTTGTGCGTAGAGTGAAAAAGAATTTTCTCAATTTGTTTTAAATGTGCTACTTGCTAACTTCACGGAGTACCCCCTTAGTGCTTGTATTATCCAAAAAGAGTAAATAACCATTTCACATTTACCCATTCAAGTCGTTTCATGATTTTGTAGACCTCTATCATAAACCCCTCAGCCGTCTCTTCTCCAAGCTGAACAGACCTAACCTCTTTAGGCTTTCCTCATAGGGGAGCTGTTCCATGCCCTTTATCATTTTGGTTGCCCTTCTCTGTACTTTCTCCAGTGCAACTATATCTTTTTTTTGATGCGACAACCAGAATTGTACACAGTATTCAAGGTGAGGTCTAACCATTGAGGGATACATTCTATTTGCTTTTTGGCTGCCATAGTACACTGATCCGACAATTTCAAAGTAATATCAACTACGATACCCAAATCTTTTTCCTGGGTGATAACTCCTAAAATGAAACTTAACATCGTGTAGCTACAGCATGGGTGATTTTTTTCCCATATGCATCACCTTCACTTGTCCACATTGTATTTCATCTGCCATATGGACACCCAATTGTCCAATCTTGTAAGGTCCTCCTGCAATTTATCACACACTGCTTGTGATTTAGCTACTCTGAATAATTTTGTGTTATCTGAAAATTCCATCACATCTCTTTCCAGATCATTTATAGTATATTAAAAAGCACCGGTCCAAGTACAGATCCCCGAGACACTCCACTGTTTACCTTTTTCCACTGTGAAAACAGACCATTTAATCCTACTCTCTGTTTCCTGTCTTTTAACCACTTTGGAATCCACAAAAGGACATCTTTTCCTATCCCATGACTTTTTAGTTTTCTTAGAAGAGTCTCATGAGGGACTTTGTCAAACACCTTCTGAAAATCCAAATACACCACATCTACTGGTTCACCTTTATTCACATGCTTATTCATCCCTTCAAACAATATAGTAGATTTGTGACACAAGCCATGCTGGCTGTGTCCTATTAAATCATGCCTATCTATATGTTCTGTGATTTTATTCTTTATAATAATTTCCATGATTTTTCCTGGCACTGAAGTGAGGCTCACCAGTCTATATAGATTCCCGGATCACTTCTGGAGCTCTTTTTACATATCAGGCCACCTTTCAGTTTTCAGGTTCAATGGATGATTTTAATTATAGATTAAAAATTAATTGGTCTGAAATCTCATTTTTCAGTACTTTCAGAACCCTGGAAATGTATATCATCAGGTCCAGGTGATTGCTACTCCAGTCAGTGGAGAGCTTCTACAGTATTACACAGTGTTTGCTGATCATGGATCTGCATTACCACTGCTTTTAAGTAATCCCCGAATAGATTCTCTCCAGAACATGTCAAGTCTACAAATCTTTCCTGGATCTCTGGTCTGAGGCCCACATCCAGAAGAGTCTGTGTCTACCAATCTTCACAGCAGAGGCTCTTAATGCCATTTAGTAATTATCTGCAATTAACTCTTCTGTATTATCTGATTTTATTTATTCTGTGTTCTACCCTATTATTGCTTAAATAAGAAAGATGAAACCACCTCATACTGAGTCAGAGAGTGCTTATGTGTGTGTGTGTGTGTGTGTGTGTGTGTGTGTGTGTGTGTGTATTGGATAAATTCCCAGGATATAGTCCCTATAGGCAGAAGCCCCTTGGGTAAAACTCAGTGTGTGGTCAGAATCCAGAACACCCCCTTTGAGAACCAGCATTGGCCCTGGAACCAACCACAGCAGTGCATGACCGCCAGGTAGCTGAAGGGACTCAAGCAGCATCTCAGACGACTAGTAGGTGCTGGTCCCAGTGCCCTTGATGCCAAGGCATTGAGGCCTCACAGGATCTTCTTTAATGCCTGTTGGATTTTTTTGTCCAACTCTTCTTCGAAGATAACCAATGCCAATACATATTGAGATGCAGAAGGGGTAGCCACATCTTCCACAGAACTGAAAGGTGTATTGTGGTAGACAACTGGACTGGTAGAGATTGTCACAGATCCCTAACCATTTACAAGGATAACCACTCTACAGGACCACTTAAAAGGGTTCTATGGAGCCGCCAGACTATCCCCACTCTTGGCATCACTCACAGATGGAGATAAATGCTTCTTCAGCTTCCCTTGATGCACATATTTGAACTCTTCAATGCCAGCAAAGAGACCCTACAGCTTTCTTCAAATGGGAAGAATCAGACAATGGCCTGTGTCCTTGGGATCCCCACTGACACTCGGCACTGAAGAAACCGACCACTCCCCACGATATCCATGTCTCTACCTTCATCGGTGCAGCTCCAAGGCCCCTCAATATTGATGCCTCCAATTCCAATGGACTGGACTTCCAGTGCCCAAAGTCTTTCTCCATGAGTTCAGATGGGACTTAGCTTTTTGGGGTCATGGTCGCACACTTATGTCATCATGCAATGCCCCCAGGCACAGGATACATCTATCATGGAGATCCAAAATAATGATAATCCTGGTGCACTGAGGGGTACCAATGGAACTCACTAGACATGGCTTGATTAAAAATAAGAGCTCAAAATTGAACTCAATGGTGGCTATGATCAATGCCTCCTGGGCATCAATGGTATACCAATGTGGCACTGAGATAAAACAGAAACTTTAGAAAAACATCAAAAAAATCTATGTAGGTAAACCACTGGAAGAAAAAGCAAAACGAGACCACAGGGCTCCATGACAAATGATCTTGCTGAAAGGAAGCCCAAAAAACAAGGCCCAAAGTAAAAGTAATAAGGAACCATGCCCAGAGGCTCCATAGACTCTGAAGGGACCCCTGCATAGACATGTGGTATACTGGCGTGCGTGGGTATGCTCAGTTAAGGTACTGTCAAATTTCTAGAAATTGACAAACGTTTTGAGCTGGGCTCCATTGGATGTAATCACCCATGTGTGAGGACTGCCATCTATCTTGCTTCTTCTCTGTGAACTTGTGAGTTAACCAGCTAAATGTCGCCAAATATTGACCCATAGTAAACAAACCTGATCAATGGTATTTAAATCAGAAGAGTTTGAAGTTCACAATGAATAAATAGTACTCTGGGCTATCTAAACTCATTAATCTAATGCTGAAATACATATGAACACTCAAGGCATTTATTATGTATTTAACTTTTATTATGTATGTAGTCAGAGCATACCCAGGATAGAATGACTGTTTTGAATAGCAAAAAAGATATCTTTTCACTGCCTTACTCTAAAACATTTCCTATGTACTTTACTTGAGGCAACTAAGTTGGATGAAGAAATAGAAAGGTCAATATTCAAAAGCCATTTAGGTTTTGTATATTCAACCCCTTATCAAGCTAGATTTTAGCAGGGTAATTCATTATCCGGTACAAATCTAGTTGGATAAAAAGAGGGGCATTCCAGGGGTATTGCAAAGAGGAGCTACATTATCTGAATAACAATCTATTTTAGACTATAACCACCTAAGTTATCCAGCCTTGTATGGCCATATAACCTGCCACTTAATTGAATGTCTTCAAAAGCTATCCGGTTAAGTGGTCATCCTATTAAAAACAACAAAAACACAAAACTGTGAGTCAACAGCCCCCTTCTCACTTTCACCTGAGCTCCAAAGGCTAGACTCTGCTGGGCTAAGCCTGCTGCCTCCTCTCCAAAGCTTCCTGAATTGGATTTTAATAAAATAGAGGGGATGTGGTTGGTGCCAGTCTCTCCCCCTCCACGATCCCATCTTTGTTTTTTCAATTCTCTCCCCACGTTAACCGTTATCCACCCTATACCACATATTCCTGTTTATCTTGAGCACGGATTGCGATATTCTCCTACCACAACCTGGGTCTGGCATTCTCACATCACTAAGCAGATATAATGGAAATGCAGGCTTCCACTTTAGCTATGCTATAAGCTATGCTATAAGCATATACTTCCATCATAACACCAGAAGCTCCAAGTCCGAGTCACTGTAGGAGGCTACTGTGATCCGGGCTGAAGATAAATAGGAATTTGAGATACAGGGAGGGGAAAGGTGGGAGGACCATAAGATAAGAATCAAAAAAAAAAAAGATGGGACCCGGTAGGGGGGGGGGGGGGGGGAGATCAGTTTTTACTAAAATCTGATTCAGGGCACTTTGGGGAGGAGGTAGCAGGCTTTGGTCCAACAGGGCCTAGCCTTTAGAGCTTGTATGGGAGGGAAGAAGAAGTTGTTTAGGGCCTGTAAGCTCATGATGTGTTTTTTCTTTATTTTTTTAAACTTGGGCACTTAACTGGCTAAAGTCTTTTGAAAATAGCCGGTTAAGTGTAGTTATCCAGCTAACCACTGACAGATAACTTTATACATAATCAGCTATATTCAAAAGATTTTCTGGTTATATTTAAAGTTATCTGGCTATTGTTAGCCAGATACCTTTAATTAGGGATATTCAGTGGGGTGTTTATCCTACCGAATATTCAGGACAAGTTATCCAGCTAACTTTAGCCAGATAACTTGTCTACCAACTGGCTTACTGAATATGATACCCATAGTAGCTAAGAAGATTTCCATACTAGCCTTTTTCTTTTTAAACAATATAGTACTGAGTGGTAAAGCTGATCTGTATTGCTTTGTCAAGTCCATCCCATTTCAAAAATGTTATGAAATTACACCCTTACATTAGGTAATGCTTAATAATTTAATACCTGTTATTACCAGACACTTGGGCAGTTACAGAAAACATTCTATTTTCATAAAAACATTGGGTTTTTCATCTTTTCAATTAACTGTAAACACTGAATTATACAAGTAGGACACAACCACAAGCATTTCGAGACAAGAATGTCCCATAATTGTTTTGTGTGAGACTTGATTTGTGCTTGTTGTAGTTAATGGTTATTTTCAGATTATTACAGATTCAACATACTGAGTAAGTTGGCTTACTTGTGTATATAAAGTCATACTCAAGACTTAACTATACTTAAAATCATTTATAATATCTAAGGATGTGACTTTCATGCTAATGCAGATGAACTACTCAAGTTCATACTTGGCTTTTCCAAGGCACTTTTAAAGTTAATCAAGGTGATACACATTCTAATCACTAGAAGTTAAACTAAATAATAAGGAAATAAATATATTATACAACCCTACATATTACCTATAACAATTAATACCTAAAATCTCAAAACATGTTTATAAATTAGAACATGCACCAACAAACCATACATTTCCTGGCCTCCTATTAAAAAAAAAATAAAGTTTTAACACAGCAGAGTGATCTGGTATACGAGACTTTCAGATATACTATAGCAGGGGTGGCCAACTTCTGTCCTCAAGAGCCGAACAAGCCAGGTTTTCAGGATATCCACAATGAATATGCATGAGATAGATATGCAAACAATGGAGGCAGTGCATGCAAATCTCTCATGCATATTCATTGTGGATATCTGAAAACCAGGACAGTTTGTGGCTCTTGAAGACAGGAGTTGGCCACCCCTGCACTATAGGATCACTACTCATTACACAGTTACTTTTTCTTTTCAAAACATGGAAGGAACATATGGTACACCTCACACTTTAGAACAAACTAATATTTTCTCCCTAATTCATCGGCAATTTGATATATCACAGAGAATACAGTTCGAAGTAAAGGATCTTATACCGCAGTATAATTAAAAATGTGGGAATTACTATGGCAACTAGTTAATCGAATCAAGTTCTATAGTCACACAATTTTATCTTACTAAATTTATCGTTTCTAACATGCAGATTTCTCACCTACACCCTAAATACACACATTGCATCCCACTCTATACGCACAAGCAGTATTACAAACCAAAAAGAAGCATTTTGATTTAATGCAATGTTTCACAACCCTCTCCTAGAGGCACACTTAACCAGTAAGGTTTTTCAGGATATCCATAATGGATATACATGAGATAGATTTGCATACCTTGGAAACCCAGGGTATGCAAATTATCTCATGCATATTCAATTTGGCAATCCTGAAAACCCAACTGGTTAGGTGTGCCGGGTGAGAGATTGATTTAATAAACCTGAAAACTCAAAAAGGTTGCCCAATAACTTACTTTGAATACACGATCAAAGGAGCTATCCAATTAAAAGTATCCAGAGAGAAGTCAAACTAAGCACAGAATTGAATGCTGCAAGTCGTTCATAATTCCCCATCTGTAGGCAAAAGGACAGCTTCTTTCTAAAGATCTAATAGTCATATCACAAAAAAATCATCTGTTCTAGAGCAAATTCTATCAAATCCTTAAGACAGTCTGCACAGATGTCTCGGGCAAGAGGTGGAAAAAACTAGAAGAATGCAATAAAGAATTTGTAGAGTTTCCTTTCATTGTAATTGAAGAGGGCAGGTGAGGCCCAGTCTCTTGCTGCGCATAATAATGGAGACACTAAGCCTGGTCTCACATTGAGCTAGGGGGTTCTTATTGAGGGTAAGGGCTGTTAGTAGGGTGGGGTATTGGTTCCCTTGCTCTTCTGGAAATTCAAATCATGCAGGAGCAGGTTTTGTCTCCTAGTCAGCTGTTTCCAGAGAAGCAAGGGTAAAAGATGGAGTGACATAAAAAAGGGAAGTCAGTGTGCTTCCCACCATTTTGTTGTCAATTGGCTTCACTGGCTGTTTTGCTTTACTGCTCCCTCTCTTTCAAGGTTTACCTCAGGTAAGACAGAGAAAGGTAGGCAGGCCATGGTGAGTGAGGAACAGCTGGGAGATGAAGGTGTAGCTGCAGGTGGAGGAGTATCATCAGCGGGATGTGCAGAGGCTGTGGAGATTCCTTCAGCCAGGGTAAGAATGTATTTATCAGCTGCTGCACCGGTTTCTCTTTCTTCCTCAGTGATTACATTCCATCGGGTCATTTGTGCGTGCGATCACTGTTGTAATGTTGGGCTGGGCGATGAGGTGGTCTCTGCAGGCCTGTCTTGTTTCACTGCATGTGATGTTTCATATAGTAGTGAGCAGAATGGAAGGCCTGTATTGCTGGAGGGAGCAGATTTAGGGCAGACATGCATTCATTCTGTGGTGACGGCATTGGAGATTGTTACTATGCAGCTAGTGACTGCAGGTTTACTGAGTACAGGTGAAAAAAGGCCTGTTTCTCTGTAGCCAGTGGATCTAGTCTTGTATACTATGGGTGGGGAAAGTATTTTATATATTTGATTTTTATATTCCTCTTTTCGGTACTTCAGAGTGGATTATATTCAGATACTGTAGTTATTTCTCTGTCCCCAGAGGGCTCACAATCTAAATTTGTACCTGAGGCAATGGAGGGGTAAAGTGACTTGCCCAAGGTCACAAGGAGTGGCAGTGGGATTTGAGCCCTGGTCTCCCTGGCTCAAAGTCAGCTACTAGGGGAGCGTATGATGATGTTTAGCAAGGGCGGGCAGACTGGTAGGCATGATTCGCCAGTTTCTTTTGGTGGTGGCAGCACTGCTATTCCAGGTTGTGCTCCGGTTAATGCTGACTCTCAAAGTCTTCCTGCTACTGGGTTGCGGGTGGCAGATGGCTTGCAATGGGGCAATGTGTTGATTCCTTCTGTGGCTGGAATAGGATCAGGAGCTAGGTGGGATTATTCAGCTGCTTTTGGACATTTTCCTGGTATGGGTTGGGGTTACCTACTTAGCAGAAGGAGGATGCGAGTTGGGTTATTCTAGGAGATGAGACTTCTTCTGAATTGAGGTTTCCTTGGGGATAGTCAGCTTGGTATAGTGGATAGTTGGGAACAGTTTTCCGTGTGGTTAGTTTTCTGGATAGGGAGTGGCAGATGCCTGTGGGTGGACATGGTGGTATCTCGGAAGAAGGGTTGCAGAGGTCTTGTGATTTGTTTTTACATGAGGCGAGCAGAAGGGAAAAAGATGTGGCATGCGTTGATCTTCCTGGGCCTTCTTGAGCTGATAACTAAAGGAACCAGTAGATTGCCGCAGAGCAGCATGTGAGACAAGATGATCCTTCAATGCCTTCTACTCTGCAGCATGGGGTGGATGCTGTGTGGAAGTCATCCAACCTGTTGCAAAAGATTCTTCTGGTTAGACAGTCTGCAGAGTCTGAGAAACACAATCAGCCTAGGGCTAATTCTGGGGGCTTCTTGGTGGAGGTGGTAGCTACTTGTACAGCTGGGCAACAGGGACAGGTTGCTGGGAATATAGATATGTTGGATGCCAGTGGAAGCATCACAAAGGTTTCTAGGGTGTCCCTTCTGACGCAGGTGACAGGGAGTTCAGTCGGGGTTGCTGGGCGTGGTACTGATGGATCCATTGAGAGTACTGGAGGTTGTGGGTAAGTGTAAAAGCAGACATGGCAGTGGGCGGAGATTTTCATCTGGGTCATGTTATTTATCCTCTTCATTTTCTTATCCAAGGCTTTCCCCTGCAGTTCAGGCTGCTGTACAGAAGGATGGACAGGAGGATTCTGGCCCTGGTGATTTGGGAAGAAGTATCCCGCTCTTATCAGGAAAAAATTAGGAAGAGAAATTACGTTAACACTTTCCATCTACAGAAATGCCGAAGGAGTAAGAAGAAACAAAAGAGAAAAAAAGAAAAAGGTTCCAGGGCATGGTGAGGAGAGTTCCCAGGACGATTCTTGATTGGATTAAGTTTCCTTCATTTAGCCAGTGCTTTTGGGAACTATGACTCCTCATAGTAGAAATCATTATTGGCATATGCTATTTTGATTTTAGCAGTACACAAGGATTATGAAGGATGGACTTGGCTCAATTATGATGAGTGTTTCTGCAACAAGGAAAATAAATTTAGATGTTAGGATACTGCAGATGTGGGTTTATGACTCACTCAACATGACTAACAAGGTGTCTGGTTCTGGTCAGGCTTCTAGTACGGTGCTTGCGTCAACATCATAAGGGTAGTCCTTTCATGGGACGGTGGCAAACAGTTCTAGGAAGATTATGGCCAGGGTGCCTGTTTGTTGGCACTTCAATAGAGTAGGATGTAACTTTCAGGACTGTAAGTTGTGTGTTCCATCTGTGCATCAAACCATCTGGCCAGCAAGTACCCCAATTGGGATAGTGGAGGCGGGGGCAGCCAGGGGTGGAAAGGACTGTTTTTGATAGGGTACCAACCTCTGTTTTGGTGGTTTCCATGCATCCTTGGTTGCATTACCCAATGAAAAAAGGGCAGATGCGATTTTGAAAGAAGGTTTTACTTTTGGTTTTCACATCCCTTATGTGGGCCCTGTGGAGGCACAGGTTGGAAATTCAGCCTCTGTGACTCGACAAGAGGTTGTGGTGCAGCAAAAATTACTTGAGTTGCATTGTGTAGGACTGCAGGTCCATTTCCTGAACCTCTTTTTTCAAAGGTGATTATTTCTCCATTAGCATTCATGCCAAAGTAGCAGCAGTGAATGATTTTGTTCCTAGAGAATTCTGCACTGTATATTATACAACCTTTGATTCATTCATTTATTTTATTTATCGAGTTTTATATACTTTCGTTAGGTTTCGCCATCACAATGGTTTACATTCATATAGGTGGTGTGCCGATCTGGCAGGGGTACCTTGATGGTTAAGGTGGATATTGGAAGTCAGCTTTCTGCCTGTTGCCAATATACCTAGATAATTTTCCCTTTATTAGGTTTTCAATTTCAGAGGCAATATTTTGACAAATGCATGCTGATGGGCTATTCTGTTTCATGTGCTTCTTTTGAAATGTTTAGTACATTTGTTCACTAGGTGACCATGCGTGTGGAGGGTTTTGAACTCCATTATGCATTATTTGGATCATTTTTTTGTTTGTGGGACCTGTGGCTTTCAGGGCCTGTGAGCAACTCATGTCAGATTTTTTCAATGTGGTAAGACTGCTTGGCATGCCACTGGCAAAAAGTCAAACCAGAGGGGCCCATGACATCTCTTCATCCTGGGTATTGAACTAGTCTCAGAGATGGTATCTCGTTTGCCTAAGGACAAAGTTCTCGGGTTAAGAGAATTGGTCAATGATGCATTACGTGTAAATAAAATTACTTTGCTACAGATGCAGTCTCTCATAGGTAATTTGAATTTTGCTTGTAGAGATTCTTATGGGTCATCATTTGCCTGCTATGATGTTGGGTGTGCGAAAGCATCATTTATTTATTTATTTAAGGGTTTTTTATATACCGAGGCACGTCAGCAGACATCACCTCGGTTCACAATGTAACATAACTTAGCAACAAGCTTTACAATAGACGGTTCACAATGTAACGTAACTTAGCAACAAGTTTTATAGTAATATCAATTCTAACAGAGAATAGGCTAACAGGGGCTGGAGTGGATAAAACGTGATTTATATACATATATACAATTAATAAATCTATTGGTCAAGAGTCAGTCCATTTGTCATACCGTTACCTTGGAGGAGTTTTTTCCTCACTCATCCTCTCAAAAAGGGCTTAAAGTGTGTGGATGAACTTTTGAGGGATTTTAACAGCGAGTCAATTTGCCAAAGTGAGCCAGTTTCCAATTAGGATTTGGATTTGTTTTCTGATGCAGCAGGGGGAGCTGATTTTGGGGTTGTCAGGGTTCTTGGTGTGCAGCAGCTGGGCCTGAGATGTGGGTGCATGCAGGATCTATTCGGAATATTATCCATTTTGAGTTATTTCGAAATGTTGTGACTTTGTATATTTAGAAGGGAGAGGCTGAGGGACAAAAAGGTTATATTCTGTTGCGATAACTTGGGTGTGGTGCAAGTTAGCAATAGGCAGTTTGCGAAGTGTGTGTTAATGCCTGACTTATTGCAACTTTGGGCACAGCATGTACTGGGTTGTTAATAATGCAAGTGGAAACTGTTCCAGAAGCTGGCACCAGGGGAAGATCTGTGTGGAGTGGAAATTACTGTAAAGCAGCCAACCAAGTTCCCTCTGGCAACTCGGTGTCCCGAAGCATGGAGTTCTGCTGAAAACATCTTTAGCTCTATTTGCATATAGTAGCCGCTATAGTAAAATGTTACATTTTTTATTTTCCAAGGGATAGTCATGGGATGACGGATGAGATATTGATGGAATATGTGCCTTATGCCAAAGAAACTGAATTGTGAAGGATTTCAGTCTCTAGGCCTACTGCAGGACTTTCATTTTTTATTAAGGCTTAAGGATGGGGATGTCCGGCGGATAGTTTTTTTTGTTAAAAGATTAACAGCAGACTGGTCCAGGGTTTTAGTGCCAGTGGCAGATGCTAGGTTGCCAATTCTGCATGTGGCAGATGATAGGTTGCCAATTATGCATGTGAAAATGCTTACCTGTGATATTTTTGGGGGGATTACAAAACAAATATTCTGGTCGGCCTTCGTGCTTGCATTTTTATTTCAGGTGGGTAAGTTAGTGGATCGGTCTGTGAGTTGTGGGACTTGCACTGTATTACTGTGTGAGCAAGTGATGCTAGAACAAGATACATTTGAAAATTCATAGACTGAAACGGAGCCAGTGGGAAAGGGTGCTTGGTTGGTATTGGCTGTGCACGTATCCTGTGGCTAATGTGAGGGATTTTTTGTTAGACCCAGAGGTGGGTTGTAATTTTTGGTGCATGATAATTCTTCCTCTCTTACGAGATATCAGTTTTCGGCTGTAATGTGCAAAATTTTGGGGTCTTGAGGGTTAGATGCAGATTATTATGGCATGCATTCCTTCTGCATTGATGCAGCAACTTCTGCAGTGGTATACAGTCTACCTGAGGGGGGGAGGGGTCATTCACTGTATTGGATGATGGAAATCTGGGGCATATGCATTGTATGTTAGAACAGAAGTTCATGATTATTGGAGTACTGCAGTAATATTCACACATGCAGAAATATCTGGCTTGTGGGGCTCTCCTAGACTGTGTGGGCTAATAAGCGTGCTTTACAGTGCCCATTTGGGCCACATTTGGGCTTGATGCTAAATGATGTGCAGATCATTGGTTAGAGCTGCATGGAATGCGCTGGAATCAGTTGCTGTCCTTCCTGCAGCTTTTGATGTGAAGCTCAGCTTGGCCTGAAGTGCTGCGATATATCTTGGGAGAAATGATTTGGGTAAATGGAAATGTAAGTTGCTAGATGCTGTGAGGAACGATTTAGCTACTAAAATGGGATGGGCTTCCTAATACTGTTATCTTGATCTGACATTATTCCAGGGCCTGCTTGTTTGGATTAGGTAATTTGGGGTTGCATCCAGTCTATGGTTAACCAGTAGACTGATTCCTGGCTTTGGACACAAGAGGGTATACACATTTAACACGTGTGGGCAGGGGATATGTATGGTGGATTATTTCAGTCTGATGGGAGTTCATTTATCTGATGTGGGACAGAATCTCAAACAATGCATTCATGAGGCCTTGAAGGGTGTTCTTTTGTGGGAATCTTAGGCCACATTTTTCTTTTTTTTTCGGGGGGGGGGGGGGGGGAGGGGGGAACACAGAAAAGGATGCCTATTCCATACCTGTGGCAGTACACCCAAACTGGATTTAAGGCAGGGTGGTGTCAAGAGATCAGCAGGCAGCTATATACTCAATGCTAGTGACCCTATATGGATTTGGTGTGATCGGGATCAGTCACAAAACTGAGGTGGGAGGTGGCAGATGCTGGGAGGTGGCAGATGCTGCCATGTATCTTCAGTCCAGGTTGGCCTGGTCGCGGTGTATCTTGCTTGCAGCATAGCAGATGCCCACAGGAGCAATTTTGATTATAAGCATCTAACTCAGGTTGTTTGCTGCTATTATCATTAAAGCTGTGGACTTTGATTTCCAACAATGTTTATGGTTTTAGATGACTGTTAATGTATTCATAAAGGAAGCAAGCGCAGCCAGAAGATAGTAAGTCCTGGCTGCCCATGTTATTGAAAATGGAAGGCAAGGCCTATAATAATTCGGGTACCAGGCCTAGTCCTGCACTGCACCATGATCTTATTGAGGGTTAGGGATATTAGTAGGCTATGGTATTAGTTCTCTTGCCCCTTTGGGAAATTCAAATCATACAGGAGCAAGGGAAAGAGAGATGGTCTTTCTAGGAATGACATAAAAGGGTGGAAATCAATGTGCTTCCCACTTTTTTAATGTCACCTGCCTTCACTGGCTGTTTTCTGTCCTACCCGCCCTCTGTTTTTTTTCTTGTCTGTTTTGGGAGTGGTTGATACAGTAGAAGCATGAGGGATACCTGAGCTGAATATGGAGGTTGGGTGGTGTCAAGACATCAGCCAGGCAGCTGTATACTTTATGATGGTGACCCTATGTGGATTTGGTATGATTTGGATCAGTCACATCGATGGGGCTCCTTATTGCGATGTGGTGGAAGCCTCATTGGGAAGCATCAGATGCTGCCATCTGCCTTCAGGCCAAGTTGGCCTAGGGTGGTACATGCCCACCAAGGTAATTTTGGTCATTGTGAGCAGCTTGCTTAGATGTTTGTGTTGCTATTATCATTAAAGCTGCAGCTTTTGATTCCCAACAGTGTTTGTGGTTTTCAGATGAATGTGGATATATTTGTAAGGAGAACAGGTGCAGGGAAAGACCAGTGAGTCCTGGTTGCCCATATTTGCACCTAATTTTGTGGATCAACAAATGGAGTGTGAACTACTTAAAGTTTGAAATTCAATTTATCATTTAAGAAAGGAATGAATTACTATATTTCAATATTTCCTTGACATAACAAACCTCTGCCAGAAAATGTTTAAAAAACAGGATCGGATCCTCAGAAAAGCTCACACTTTCCCCCATTCTAAAAAGGGTTTACAAAAAAGGGGGTGCAACTAGGGCATATGACAGCACCTCTTTCTTGTAGGTAAAATCTGTTAAAAGAAAGCAGAGCTACTTACCTGTAACAGGTGTTCTCTGAGGACAGCAGGATGTTAGTCTTCATACATGGGTGACATCATCAGATGGAGCCCTGATGCAGAAAACTTATGTCATAGTTTCTAGAACTGTGACTAGGCATACTGAGCATGCTCAGCATACCCTATACCACGCGTCCACATGGGGTTCCTCTCCAGTCTTGTAGCAAATAATTATAATTAAAATAAAAATTGGAGAAACCCAACTCCGCGGGGTAGTGGGCAGGTTTCTTGAGGACTAACATTCTGCTGTCCTTGGAGTACACCTGTTACAGGTAAGCAACTCTTTCTCCGAGGACAAGTAGGATGGTAGCTCTCATAGCCCTCATGCACAGGTGAATACCTAACTACAGGCTTCTCCCCATAGCAAAAAGGGTACCAACAGACACCTAAGCAGGTGTCAATGGGCACAACACTACCAGTGCTGTTGGTAACAGAGAAGGAGGCAGCCTGAAACCAAACAATGAGCCCTAGGCAGAAGAGTTGGTTCTAAACCTCAGACAGGTTCCAAAGGACAGACTGGAAGAACCTACTGTTGCGTCGGCCTTCCCTAAACAGTAATGAGATGTGAATGTGTGAGAGAACTCTACATCGCAGCCTTGCAGATCTCTTCCACGGAACTGCTCTCAAATGGGCCACCGATGTTGTCATGGCTGTGACAGAATGAGCCATGACATGCCTCCCAAGATGCAGTCCCGCCTGGGCATAACAGAAGGAAATGCAATCTGCTAGCCAAATAAATATCTGTTTGACAATGGCAATGCCCAACCTATTTCTTGTCAAAAAAAATAAAAAGTTGGGTGGACTGTCTATGGGCTTCTGTCCACTCCAGATAGAAAGACTAGGCTCGCTTTTAGTCCAAACTGTACAGTGCTCGTTCACCTTGGTGTGAATGGGGCCTGGGAAAGAATATTGGCAGGACGATTGACTGGTTAAGATGGAAGTCCATCTCCACCTTAGGCAGAAACTTAAGGTGTGTATGCAAGATAATCCTGTCTTGATAAAACTTAGTGTAAGATGGATAATTCACTAAGGTCTGGAGCTTGCTGACCCTACGTGCTGAAGTGACCACCTCCAAAAATATGACCTTCAAGGTCACTGGAGCACAGTGGCTCAAAAGGAGCTTTCATCAGATGAGCTACGACCAACGTTGAGGTCACAAGACACAGCAGGAGGCTTCAATTAAAGCAGGCCCCACAAGAAACATACAACTATAGGCTTTACAGAGATGGGTGTACTATCTATACCTTAGTGGTATGCACTAATTACACTGAGATGAACTCTAACAGAGCTGGTCTTTAAACCAGCTTCCAATATGTGTAGAAGATAATCAAGCAGTTTTTGTGGGGGGCAGGAGAACTGATCTAGGGCCTTCTGCTCACAGCACACGGAAAACTCTCTCAAATTCAGTCCACAGGACTTTCTAGGGGAAGACTTTCGGGAAGCCACCAGGACCCAAGACACATCCTCTGAAAGATCAAGCGGCTGCAGGATTAACCTCTCAACATCCAGGCTGTGAGCGACAGAGCCTGGAGGTTGGGCTGCCACAGCCTGCCTGTTACAACTATGGCTGCTGTGCAGCCTCCTCACCACCAGAGGCCCCCCATGAGCACGCTCCCCTGGCTGGCCCGGTCTTCCTTACCTACCTGCTCCATGTTCAGAACCCTCTATTTAACCCCATCTTGCCCATGCCTCGGTGCTTCGGCATCAAGTTCCTTTGGGCTCCCTGCTTTAGCCTTCTGTTCCTTGCCTTGCACACCTTTGGGCATTTTGTGGTTTCATGTTCAGTATAGTCCTTGTCCTGTTTGTCTAGTCCTGTCCATTGTCTGTCTTCCTTGCCCTGGTTCCCCTCCTCCAGCTCATGCTTACCTGCACGCTATTCTGATTTCACCCATACCTGCACTCACTTCCAGCGTAACAGTTCATGCTTACCTGCATTCACATCCACGTGTACCCACATGCTGTTCCAGTGTTTCCTGAAGTTCACCCTTACCACCATGCTCTCAGCTTCAGAGACCCTTCTCAGCCAAGCACCCAGCTCCAGAGACCCTTCTCAGCCAGCACCCAGCTCCAGAGACCCTTCTCAGCCAAGACTGAGCTCCAATAATCCTTATCATCCTGCACCCAGCTCCGGAGACTCTACCCAGCCTCACCTGATCACCTGCTATTGCTCCCATCCTCCTGTCCTGTGTCACTCCTGCAGGTTGTGTTCACCACAGCAGGCTACAGCCCAAACCATAACACTGTCTTTATCTTGCATGTTGAGATCTGGGAAAGTCCCCATACTGATCAGTCTCTGGATGGACAACCACCAAAGGGGTGGAAACCAGACCTGTCTCAGCCAATAAGGGGCAATGAGAATCATAGTCCCTCTATCCTAAAAAAGGTTCAAGAGAGTCTTACCACTAAGGGAACTGGAGGATACTCATACAAAAGACCCTTGCTCCAATGACAGGAAGTATGATTCCATGCCTCCCTGTTTGTTGACATGCCAACATGACTACTTGGTTGTCCGTGTGGATAAGGACAACTTTGTTGGACAGCTGATCTCTGAAAGCCCATAGCACATACCTGATTGCCCGAAGATCCAGGAAGTTGATTTGACAAGATCGTTCCTGGGTGGACCAGAGCCCTGGGTGCCAAGCCCATCTACATGGGCTCCCCTCCCCAGAGTGGATGCATCCATGGTTACAACAATTTGGGTAGGGGGACTTTGAAACAGGATGCCCTGTTCCAGATTTGAAAGTACCCACCACCAGGGCAATAAGTTCCAGATAGACGAGGTGACTCAGATACAATCCTGGAAGCTCTGAGTGACCTGCTGCAACTTCAGGGTCCATTGGGCTCTGCGCATTTGTAAACATGCCAAGGGAATGATGTGGACGGTTGCAGCCATATGGCCCAACCACCTCAAAATGTGACAGGCTGATACCTGCTGGCTCTGTTGGATCTCTGCCATGATGGTTGTCAAGGTGATGGCCCTCTGGCAAGGCAGGAAGGCCTTGGACTGAGCCATGTCTATCACAGCTCCTATGAAGTCCAACTGAAGTGATGGACTGAAATGGGACTGAGGGTAGTTGAGAATGAACCCTACTGACTCCAGATGGGCAAGCGCATGGACTTTGTGGCCCCTGCCTGAGTCATGATCTTGACCAGCCAATTGTTCAGATACAGGAAAACATGCACTCCAAGCCTGAAGAGGTGTGCCGTCACCATGGCCAGGCATTTTGTGAAGACATGTGGGGCTGTCGCAAGCCCGAACGTCAACATTCAGTACTATAAGTGCTCTTTTCCAACCACAAATCAGAGATACTTTCTGTGAGCAGGGAAGATTTTGATATGGGTGTATGGTTATGGGAGCATAGCCAATCCCCTTTTTGAAAGAGAGGAATCAAAATGCTCAGGGAAACCATCTTGAACTTTTCTTTTTTAGAAACTGATTCAAGGCCCTTAAGTCTAGGATGGGAAGAAGTCCTCCTGTTCTCTTTGAAATCAGGAAGTACCTGGAGTAGATTCCCCACCCTTTTTGCCCTAGTTGTAGGAACTTGACCGCTCTTGCTAGTTAAGAGGGAGGAGAGCACCACTAGTAGTACCTCCTGATGTGCTAATGGCCCCCAAAATGAGCACAGAGGACAATCTGGCAGCACACCTGGCACAGATGCTATCCCGGGAACCAATGCCAACTGGGTCGGTAATGCACCAATAAGCTTCTCCAGTGATATGAAGTCAGGGGGCACTGGGTTCGGTGCCACAGGACCAGCACCCAGTCCATCACTAGCTGGACTCAACACTCCAGCTCCTCCTCGAACGTTGCTGATGCCAAGACCAACTGGGAGAAAGAAGGGGTAGCCAGATCTTCACTATAAAGGAACAGTTAATTGACAAAGTGCAACGAGCTACACTTATCTCAAAACCAATACATTGCAAGCTACACATTTTTTCTATTTTTGTGCATTTATTTATTTAAAGCTGTGGGACCATCATAACACCCACGGTTTGTTTGGCAGTAAGCCAGGGTCTAAACCGCAACGGGTCACATTTAATCATCGGTCCATTAAAGTCCTTAGAATCCTATTTTATTGTTGAACAAAACTTTTTTTCTTCTTTTTTTATTTTGTAAAATTAGTAAGAGACGGTACTTTCCTTACTTGCCAGGAGCACCGCCGCGCTTCCTTGCTTGTCTGTAGCGCTACCGCGCTTTGTAGATCAAGTTGTTCAGGAATTGTTAATCCGTGGAGATGGACTTCGGGTCCAAAAGGCACTTGTGCAGTCTGACGTACGTTTCGCTCCAAGCTGCTTCAGGGACTGTTACAACATCTGAAAACTATTTTTCTGAACTTTGAAAGTGAAAGGTTTAACTCCCGTCATATTCACACGGTACTCAATACCTTTTAAGAGTACAACACATTCTGCCGCCTGGTCCTCTTGTCGGCGTTCTGCCGACAAGAGGCGTTATGATGGTCCCACAGCTTTAAATAAATAAATGCACAAAAATAGAAAAAATTTGTAGCTTGCAACGTATTGGTTTTGAGATAAGTGTAGCCAGATCTTCCCCAGACCCTTGAGGTGGCTTGGTGACTGGCATCAGGACCAGTGGAGACTGTCAGACCTCCGGCACCAATAGAAGATTGGCACTCCTCACTGCAGGGTCACTTTAGAGGGATCATAGTGAAAGCTGGTGAATCACCATGCCCAGAAACATTCAACAGGGACTGGTGCTAAAGCTTCTTCAGCTTCCCTTGATGCTTGGCCCATGGCCCAGAACCAGACATCCTCGGCCTGGAGGAGATGGACAATGGTCGGGGTCTCTGGTGCCCCTGTCTGCCGGCAACATCCATGGAACATGCAATTTCACCAGTATCGATGGCTCGGTATCCATCGGTGCAGCTCCTTGGTCCTTCGATGCCTATGTCGATGGCTCAGACTTCTTCGATCCGAAGAGTTGCTCCATCTTGTCAAGTCAAAGTCAACATCCCTAGGGGGTCATCTGGGTGCATAAGCAGCAATCCTGGCCGTCATACGATGCTCCTAGGCAAAGGACATGTCTCATATGGATCCGTAATGGACATGATCCTCGGTCTCTAGGGTCGCTAGAAACTGAACATGGCCAAGACTGACAAAACAAAAGGGATACTAATGGAAGACTATGGTGGTGGGGTATCGATGGCCGGCAGGCACCAATGTACCACCGCCACAGGGGAATCAACCGTGAAAGGAAACTTACCTGAATCATCAAAATCACTAAGAGACAACTGGAAGGCCCCGAGAGGGACCCAGCACTGGAACAAGAAAAAACCCATGAAAAATGTGAGATAAACAAAGTTTTCCACAAGGCTCACTTACACAGCAACGCTTACAGCTACGCGGAAAGAGATTCTGGAGAGGGGCCCTGCATGGACACCTGGTATAGGGCATGCTCAGTGTGCCTAGTCAAAGTTCTAGAAACTTTGACATAAGTTTTCCACATCAGGGCTCCATCTGATGATGTCACCCATGTATGAGGGCTACCATCCTGCTTGCCATTGGAGAAAAATAACTGAGGGTTAAAACAAATTCAAGGAAAGCAATCAATATCTTGTTAACTTCCCTATAATCAGTGGATCTAGATGGAAAAAAATATTTGACAGCTGTGATGCCAACAAAGGGTATAAGGATTCGATACCTATGTTAAATCAAATGTAATCATTCTGACATTTATCTTTATGAAAAATTGTTGATATCCTTAAAACAAATGGGAAATGCCAAACCTAGATCTCTTAAATATCCACAAATTGGGAATAGGTATCTTTCACAGAGAGGTCCTAAGGGGCTTTCTTGCATTTTTCTGACTTCTTTTAGAATGTAAAATGTGTAGGTGCATGGATAGTCAACATTTTGAAGACTCCTTTCCTTAAAAGTAGTGTCTTTCTTAAAAATGTACATAAGAAGATCATGAAGAAAAGAACAGTACATAATTCAGTCAAGTCACCCTCCAAACATGTCAATGTCTCCGAATTTCACCGTAGTAATCATATCTATTCAAAACAATTACATTACCACTATTGTCTAAGAACTTGATAATTATATCAAGATGCTCTTTCAAAGATAAAGCCTTTCTTTGTCCCTTAGATTATAATTGCATCTAGATTCCCCATATTAATTATGCCCAGAGAACATCATTTTGAAATCATTCACTACCAAATTCTTAAATACTATTTATGGAAATAATTTCTTCCGTTTAAAATTATTTCAATTTAAACATCAGAAAATGTTTACAAGGCTTCAGTGTCATCCAGTAGTCCACAAACCACGAGTATAACATCCATTATCCCTTCAGGCCCCTCTCGGGGCCTTTTTAAATATATCCAAAGCAGGGAGTCAGTTGGACCGTTAGATGATCGAGGGGTTAAAGGGGCACTTAGAGAAGATAAGGCCATCGCGGAAAGATTAAATGATTAAATTGAAAAGATTGAAAGATTAAATGATTTTTTTTGCTTCGGTGTTTACTGAAGAGGAAGTTGGGGAGGTACACATACTGGAGAAGGTTTTCATGGGTAATGATTCAGATGGACAGAACCAAATCAAGGTGAACCTAGAAGATGTGGAAGGCCTGATTGATAAACTGAAGAGAAGTAAATCACCTGGACCAGATGGTATACACCCCAGAGTTCTGAAGGAACTAAAAAATGAAATTTCAGACCTATTAGTAAAAATTTGTAACCTAAAATCATCCATTGTACCTGAAGACTGGAGGCTAGCTAATAAAACCTCAATATTTAAAAAGGGCTCCAGGGGCGATCCGGGAAACTACAGACAGGTTAGCCTGACTTCAGTGCCAGGAAAAATAGTGGAAAGTGTTCTAAATATCAAAATCACAAAACATATAGAAAGACATGGTTTAATGGAACAAAGTCAGCATGGCTTTACCCAAGGCTTTACCCAAGGCAAGTCTTGCCTCACAAATCTGTTTCACTTTTTTGAAGGAGTTAATAAACATGTGGATAAAGGTGAACCGGTAGATATAGTGTACTTGGATTTTCAGAAGGCGTTTGATAAAGTTCCTCATGAGAGGCTTCTAGGAAAAGTAAAACGTCATGGGATAGGTGGCGATGTCCTTTCGTGGATTACAAACTGGCTAAGAGACAGGAAACAGAGAGTAGGATTAAATGGACAATTGTCTCAGTGGAAGGGAGTGGGCAGTGGAGTGCCTCAGGGATCTGTATTGGGAACCTTAATTTTCAATATATTTATAAATGATCTGGAAAGAAATAAGAGTGAGGTAAGCAAATTTTCAGATGATAAAAAATGGTTCAGAGTAGTTAAATCACAAGCAGATTGTGATAAATTGCAGGAAGACCTTGTGAGACTGGAAAATTGGCATCAAAACGGCAGATGAAATTTAATGTGGATAAGTACAAGGAGATGCATATAGGGAAAAATAACCCATGCTATAGTTACACAATGTTAGGTTCCATATTAGGTGCTACAACCCAAGAAAGATCTGGCGGCATGGTGGATAACACATTGAAATCGGTTTAGTGTGCTGCGGCAATCAAAAAAGCAAACAATGTTTGGAATTATTAGAAAGGGAATGGTGAATAAAATGGAAAATGTCATAATGCCTCTGTATTGCTCCATGGTGAGACTGCACCTTGATACTGTGTACAATTCTGGTCGCCACATCTCAAAAAAAGATATAGTTGCGATGGAGAAGGGCGACCAAAATGATAAGGGGAATGGAACAGCTCCCCTATGAGAAAAGACTAAAGAGGTTAGGACTTTTCAGCTTGGAGAAGAGATGGCTGAGGTGGGATATGATAGAGGTGTTTAAAATCATGAGAGGTCTAGAACGGGTAGATGTGAATCTGTTATTTAGTCTTTCAAATAATAGAAAGACTAGGGGGCACTCCATGAAATTAGCATGTGGCACATTTAGAACTAATTGGAGAATGTTCTTTTTCACTCAACACACAATTAAACTCTGGAATTTGTTGCCAGAGGATGTGGTTAGTCCAATTAGTGTAGCTGTGTTTAAAAAAGGATTGGATAAGTTCTTGGAGAAGTCCATTACCTGCTATTAATTAAGATGACTTAGAAAATAGCCACTGCTATTACTAGCAACAGTAACATGGAATAGACTTAGTTTTTGGGTACTTGCCAGGTTCTTATGGCCTGGATTGGCTACTGTTGGAAATAGGATGCTGGGCTTGATGGACCCTTGGTCTGACCCAGTATAGCATGTTCTTATGTTCTTTATTGAATGCTTTCGTATTTTTAAAAAGTCAATTGGGAATGTCCCTCTCACTCAAAACTGTGGTTAGTGAAATTTGTCGACCTACCCTGTAGGTAAGCTGCTGCTAAGAATACTTTTATTTATTTATTTTAAGTTTTACAGACATTAATCCACTGAAATGTTTTTGTAAAACAATTGTTTATGGTTTTTGCTCCCAGAAATGGAGGAAGAATCCATTCTATGTTTTACTGCACAAAGGGAAGTACAAATTTGTTTCAGATAAATTTGATATTTTTTTTGATGACGAATGCACTTTGAAAGACATTTATGGACAGACACAAGTATTTTAAACACAAGTGTTGTTTGGTGCCTAATGACTAAAAAGGGAGTGGTTACATAATCTTCCCCCCCCCACACACACACACACATGGCTTTATTGTACTTGGTATAGTGGGGGGTTGGTGTATGAAGACACCTTTTACAGTTTTGCTTCTTTTGATTTACTGCACAATCAGTGGCTTAAAATTTTTGTTTTAAGTATTTTATACTTTTTGGATTACTTAACTTCATTTTTGCTTTTTTTCTGAATAGATAAGAGTTGCTTACCTGTAACAGGTGTTCTCCCAGGACAGCAGGATGTAGTCCTCACATGTGGGTGACGTCACTGGACGGAGCCCTATCACAGAAAACTTTTCTGTCAAAGTTTCTAGAACTTTTGACTGGCACACTGAGCATGCCCAGCATGCCATAATCCCTGTAGCTACAGGGGTCTCCCTTCAGTTTTGTTTGTAGCAAAAGGTGCGAGCGAAAAAATAAAATAAAACGTTTTGGACCCAACTCCACGGGGTAGCGGGTGGGTTTCGTGAGGACCTAATCCTGCTGTCCTGGAAGAACACCTGTTACAGATAAGCAACTCTGCTTTCTCCCAGGAAAAGCAGGATGGTAGTCCTCACATGTGGGTGAATAGCAAGCTACAGGTTGACTCATATTTGTTTGGACCAACAGTGTACAACTTGTGCAACAGGCACAACAACTGGCGCACTGTTGGGAAAAATGAGGCAGCCTGAAAAACACAGCAGA
Organism: Rhinatrema bivittatum; assembly: GCF_901001135.1. Taxonomy (NCBI): domain Eukaryota; kingdom Metazoa; phylum Chordata; class Amphibia; order Gymnophiona; family Rhinatrematidae; genus Rhinatrema; species Rhinatrema bivittatum. Next base: position 819,355,911 of record NC_042615.1, read on the forward strand.
TTGGATGTGGAAGGAGTTGGGCTTATACTGGAAATAAGTTCTTCAAGACAGATTGGCCAAAGGCAGAGTCTTGGCGTCCTTCCTTCTCCAGGCAGTAATGTGCTGCAAATGTGTGAAGAGAGCTCCATGTTGCAGCTTTACAGATCTCAGCAATCAGTACTCAACGTTAGTGTGCTGAGGTTGCCATGGCTCTCACTCTCGTCTTGTATCTGAGCGCTTGAAGGCTATCACAATTCCTGAGACCAATGTCAGAATGAGTTGTCCTCTCAACAAGAACATTTAAGAGGTTTTATGGTGGCAGGCAGAATCTCCAGGTTCCTGGCATGGTGCACAAATGGGGTCAGATGCTGATGCTTCTTAGCCTTTGCCTGCTTCATTGATATTCCTCAATGCTGATACTAATAAAGCAGAATCTCTCACTTTCATCAGGTGGAGAAAGCTAGATGATGGACTTCAGGGCCTTGTGCATGGCAGGCTAGGGTTAGAATGGACACTATATTAGGTGATTAGATCATTAGAAAGGTAGATAGCTGGTTGGCTGGTGAGCAAGAGTATCGCTTGGCAACTTGCCTGCCTGGTGCAAAGATAGTGCATTACCTAGATAAGATTTTAGAGTGTGCTAGAGAAGAGCCAACTGTCGTGGTATATCTGGGTACAAATGACCTAGGAAGGTTCAGGAGAGAGGTTCTGGAGTTTACATTTTATTAGCTCTTATGTAGGAACTTGAACTCCAGAAAATCCAGGGTTGCATTCTCAGAAATGCTTTCATTCCACATGCGAGGACCCCAGATGCAGGTTGAACTCCAGAGTCTCGATACATGGAGGAAACAATGGTGCAGGGAATAGGGTTTTAGAATTATTAGGAGCATGGGAAAGGGGGAGCCTAGTCCATCAGGATGGACTCCACTTTTCCCAGAATGGAATCAAGCTGCTGATGCGAACCTTAAAAAAGGGGATAGAGCAGCTTTTAAACTAGATGAGGCAAAGCTGACAACCGCTCAGGAGCACATGGTTCAGAATGTCTTTGAAGGATACTGACAAAACTGAGAAGTTAGGACATCCCGATAGAAAGATTGCAATACATGCTAAAGTAATGCAGGTGCCTTTAAGTAAAGAGCAGAGAGAGCAGACAGATTCCAAGTTACTCTTTTCAAATGATAAGCAGGTTGTTAATACAAACATTGAAATGTCTGTATACAAATGCCAGAATACTAAAAACTAACTTGGGAGAGTTAGAATGTATAGCACTGAATGAAGAGATAGATATAATTGGCATCTCAGAGACCTGGTAGAAGGAAGATAACCAATGGGACACTGTGATACTAGGGTACAAATATCGCAATGACAAGATGGGTCAAACTGGTGGAGGGCTGGCACGATATATTAAAGAGGACATTGAATCAAACAGGATAAAATGTCTGCAGGAAATAAAATGCATTGTAGAATCTTGATAGACAGAAATTCCATGTGAGAAAGGGAATGAAATAGCAGTGGGGGTGTACTACCATCCACCTAGCTGGAATGAACAGACAGAAGATAGCAAGCTAACAAATTAGGGAAGCTAACAAAATTAGCAACACAGTAAAAATGGGTGATTTCAATTACTCCATTAATAATTTGGTAAACGTGACATCAGGACATGTTAAGGAGATAAAGATTATAGATGAAATAAATGACTGCTTCATAGAGCAGCTGGTACAAAAAACAAGACAGGGAACTATTTTAGTGGAATACATGATTTGGTATGAGAAATAATGGTTCTGGGGTCATTTGGCATTAATGATCATAACGATCTAATTTGACTTGATAACAGGAAGGATGACAATAAGGAAAAGCAGAGTTGCTTACCTGTAACAGGTGCTCTCCCAGGACAGCAGGATGTAGTCCTCACATGTGGGTGACATCACTGGACGGAGCCCTATCATGGAAAACGTTTGTCAAAGTTTCTAAACTTTTGACTGGCACACTGAGAATGCCCAGCATGCCATGATCCCTGGAGCCAAAGGCAGAGTCTTGACGTCCTTCCTTGTCCTGGCAGTAATGTGCTGCAAATGTGTTAAGAGAGCTCCATGTTGCAGCTTTACAGATGTCAGCAATTGGTACTGAACGATAGTGTGCTACTGAGGTTGCCATGGCTCTTACTGAGTACGCCCTCACTTGTCCCTGGAGAGGAAGGCCTGCTTTTTCATAGCAGTGTGCAAGGGCCCAGGCCCAGATCTGCGTGGCTTCTTGGCAGAGGAGATAAGAGCCTGTGCCGCCCTGCTTGTTCAAGTACCACATTGTAAATGTGTTGTCTGCTTGTATGAGAACTGACTTGTGTGAAAGGCAGTCCTTGAACGCATATAGGGCATAACGTATAGCTCGAAGCTCTAGGAAGTTGATCTGAAATGTTGCTTTGAGTTTCATCCAAATATCTTGAGTTTGAAGATTGTTTACGTGAGCTCCCCAACCCAAGTTGGAGGCATCCGTGATTAAGGTCACTTGTGTATGGTTGCTGGATGTGTGGCCCTGTTAACAATTTGGCTTTGTTTGTCCACCAGAGAAGTGATTGACGTAGCTGGTGGGTTACATAAATCTGGGTTGACAGAGGTTGAGTGGCGTGGAACCACTGAGACTTCAATGTCCATTGAGTTATTCTCATGGCCAGTCTGGCCATAAGAGTGATGTGGACTGGGGAAGCCATGTAGCCCAGCAACATTAGGAATTGATGAGCTGAAGCTGTGTGTCTTGTGTGCAGAGACGTAGCTAGCTTGGAAAGTGTGCCTGCGTGGCTGTTGGGCAGGAAGGCCTTTGTCACTGTGGTGTCCAAATCTGCTCCGATGAAAGTCAGGAGGTGAGATGGAGTCAGGTGGGATTTTTGGTAGTTTATGAGAAATCCCAATGAGTGTAGCAGATTGATAGTGAGCTTGTGGGCGTCGAGAGCTCCTTGCTTGGATTGGCTCTTGATGAGCCAGTCGTCCAGGTAAGGAAAGACGTGTTTTTCTTGCATAGATAGGCCGCAGCCACTGCTAGCCACTTTGTAAATACACAGGGTGCCGAGGCAAGTCCAAATGGCAGGACCCGGTACTGAAAGTGTTGATGTCCCACTAGGAAACACAGGTACTTGCGGTGATGTGGGAATATTGGAATGTGAGCATAAGCGTCTTGAAGATCCAGAGAACAGAGCCAATCTCCTTTTTGCAGAAGGGGAAGCATGGTGCCCAAGGACACATCCTGAATTTTTCTTTTTCTTTTTCTAGAAATTTGTTGAGATTTCGGGAGGTCTAAGATGGGGCAGAGGCTGCCTGATTTCTTTGTAATGAGAAAATAGCGGGAGTAGAACCCTCTGCCCTGCTGTGCCCGGGGAACAGGTTCCACAGCCCTGTTGCTCAGAAGGGTGGACAGTTCTGACTCTAGAAAACTTGTGTGATCTTTTCGCATCCACATAGGATTGAGTGGTGAGTCCGGAGGTACCATGAGGACGTTTAGATGGTATCCCTGGGTTATGATGGATATAACCCATTGGTCTGCGATAATGTTGAGCCAGTTGGTTATGAAGTAGTGAATTCGACCTCCTACTGGCAAATCTGGATCTGGATTGTGGATCGGCTGCTGTTCTCTTGATTGATCTCAAAATCCAGAGGCTTGGCCTGTTTGCGGTGGTGGCTGAGGCCTGGATGTTTTAGGCTGCCTAGGACGTGCTCTCTGAGAAGGCCTGGTTGGCCTCACGCGAGATGTAGGTGGGTAATATCTGTGTGGGCGATAAAATGGTTTTCTAAGGTCCCTTCTGGTGGATCTCCTTGCAGAGGAAAGGGCCTCGGTAGTAACTGTAGATAATTGGCCCAGGGTCTCATTGTGGTCTTTTAGTTAAGCCACTGCGTCTTGTCTCCAAATAGGTTTTCACCGATCCATGGCAAATCAGCAAGTTTGTGTTGGACTTCAGGTCTCAAGTCAGATGCTTTCAGCCAGGCCCACCTCCTGGCACTGATTCCCATTGCTGACAAGCGAGAAGCTGTTTCAAAGGAGTTGTAAGCAGCACGAACCTCATGCTTCCCAGCCTCAAGGCCTTTCTGTAGTTGAGACCATCTTGCTGCTGTTGGGAAGAGAGTCGGCTATTCCCTGAACCTTCTTCCAGAGATTCCTTTGATACTGTGTCATGTAAAGTTGGTATGCAGCTATGCGTGACACTAGCACAGAGCCCTGAAATATCTTGCGACCCAAAATATCAAGGAATTTTTGGTCTTTGCCAGGAAGTGTTGAAGAGTGAGTTCGCAGTCTTCTGGCCTTTTTCTGTGCAGACTCAACCACCACCGATTGATGGGGTAGTTGTGGCTTTTAGAATCCAGGAATTTGTTGAACCTGATAAGTTGCATCTGTCCTCTTATTCACTGGCTGGACAGTACAAGGATGCTCCCAGAGACTATGCTGGAGATCCACTAGCACTTCGTGGACAGGCATAGCCATAACTTCTTTCAGAGCATCAACAAATTGGAGAACTTCCAATGTTTTGTGGCATGTGTCCTCCTCTGTAATCAGGTCAAAGGGGATTGTCTCTGACATCTCCCTTACAAAATTAGCGAAGGAGAGATCTTCCGGGGGAGATTTTCTACTTTCTTCCGGAGGATATGGTTCTCATAAGATGTCCTCCGTGGACGTGTCGGTGTCAACATCTTCCCATGTGTCAGAAAAGGTCTCTAGTCAAGATCCTGAAAGAGGGAAGAAGGTTGGTACTGTTGGACGTGTTGGCACCGATGGATCCTTCGATGGCCTCGATGGAAGATGCGGTGGCACCGGTGTGGGTTTTGGCGGCATCGAGGGGAAATGTGGGCCTCTCGGTCCTGAGAGCCCTGATGGACCAGGCATCGGTTCCAGCATCGGTGGAATTGGTGTTGAAGGGGGACTGGAGTCCCTGCCTTCATCCTTTGGGGATCCTGGAATGGGAATCAGGACTTTCAGAGCCTTTGCGGGTTGCTTTGGCATCGGTGGCCCGGGCTGTGTTGGAAGGGCACCAATGAGTGCATCCAGTCTGGTTAGCAACCAGATCCAACCATTGCAGGGTGTCACCAACACCTTGCCACTTAATTTTCATACCGTACTTGCTTATTCGCAATTCTAACAGTCATTATTCACCTTTATATAACCGTCTACTGCAGACCATATTCGCTACTAAAGTTCTTTGTAAAAAAGGTTAAATCTGTTAAATGCTATTGTTACATCCTATGTTACTTGTAATAATGTTCAATGGTTTATTGTTATTGTTCCATGTTCTATGTAAAAAACCCAGGTCTAACTTCCCAGACCAGGGCAACCTCTTTCGTTACTTGTAAACTGGACTGATTTGTATTGCATACAGGAATTCCGGTATATAAAAATTTTAAATAAATAAATAAATAAATAAATTTAAATATCAACAGCTCCGGTGTCGGTACTGGAGCCAGCATCGATGGCTATAAGTCTCGGAGAGCATCAAGTACTGCCTGGCAGAGGAAACCATCCAGTTCCTCTCTGGAAGCTGGTGTAGATATTGCAGCTACAGGGGGAGGCAGGCTAGGCACTACTGGCACCTCCACAGGGACTTGTGGGGGCTCAGTACCCGGCACAGATATTGGTGGGAATTACCTTGGTTTTTCGGGTGGAGAGGGTGTGAAGGGCTCCTCTACCTGTGACCTCTTCGCAAGCGGCTCGATAGCCATCGAGGCCGATGTGGTGTGTGCCGGCACCGGGAGTAGACTCGCATCTGTGCCAGTCTCAGTATTTCCCTCAGTGCTCGGTCCAGTCTTTCTCCAGCACAGAGGAAGATGATACTGATGCCTTAGATGGAGTTGGTTACGGACAGTCACTGCTGCCCTGGTGCTCCCAGCGAGGTTTGATGGCTAATTTCTTCGATGCTCCTGCCGGTGATGATTGAGTGGACATCGATGGAGTCAGCTTGATTTTAAACAGGGTCTCTATCTTGTCGAGGCAAGCCCGCCTACCCTTCGGAGTCATCTGTGTACAACTTTGGCAGTGAGAATCATCATGTGATGAGCCGAGGCACAGCACACAGACATCATGGGGGTCAGTAATCGACATGGTACGGGGGCACTCGACATTTTTGAAAACCTGTTGCCATGATGGCAGATGTTGAGGACCAAAAACGATCGATGGCCCATGGACACCGAAAAGGTAGGGGCAGAAACCGACCAGGGACAGTGAACTTTACTCATCGAGCGATGAAAAACAATATCGTGATGGAAGACCCCTATGAGGGAACGTTTTAATGAAGTAATCTTCAAGTATTTTCCGTGAGGAAAAATGCGTGAGAGAATTCTCACAGAGCTCCAAACTGCGATGCAAACTGCAGCACGGAAAAAAGGAGACTGAAGAGAGACCCCTGTGGCTACAGGGATTATGGCATGCTGGGCATGCTCAGTGTGCCAGTCAAAAGTTCTAGAAACTTTGACAGAAAGGTTTTCCGTGATAGGGCTCTGTCCAGTGATGTCACCAACATGTGAGACTACCATCCTACTTGTCCTAGGAGAAAGAAAATATCAATATTTTCAATTTTTTAAACAGAAGAAACCCCAAAATAATAAAAATGAATTCTTAGGGGAAAGGAATTAGGTTCTGTCCTTCTATTGCATCAGATGTTAGTACCCAAACAATAGTGAAATGTAAACATGTGAACTTAACTCCCTGTCAGTCTTGCAAATCTCTTCAATAGAGGCAGATCTTAGATGGGCCATCAATACTGCCATGTCTCTAACATTATAAGCCTTGACATGCCTTCTAGAATCAGACCTGCATGGGAAACAAACCAAATTTTAAAAAGTCTATTATCCACGTATTGTTTCGTTACAGCAGTCCCATACCTATTGGAGTCAAAAGAGATAAAATGCTGGGCAGACCTTCTGTGGCCTTTGGGCCACTTCATGCGGAATGCAACTCATTACAATACAGACTATGTAGGGCGTTTTCATCTTTTTGAACATGAAACCTGGTTAAAAAAATTGACAAGATGACTTTCTGGTCAAAGTAGAAATCCAACACTATCTTGGATAGGATCTTAGGATGCCTGCACAGCACCACCCTATTATGATGAATCGTAGTATAAGTCACTGAAGTGACCATCCCCAAAATATGACTTTCCAGGTCTGGTACTTTAGCCACAAGAGGTTAGAGGCCCCAAAAATAGTTTTCATCAGTTAGTTAAGCACCACATTGAGGTCCTATGGTACTGCAAGTAGCTTAAGGGGAGGTTCCAATTAAAGCAAATCTGACATGAATTTGACAACTAGGTGCTGTACAGTGATGATGTTTCCTTTTACCTCTGTGCAGTTAGCATCAACTGCACAGAGGTAAACCCTAACAGAGTTGGGATTTAGTTCTGACTCCAACAGATGTACAATGTATTAAAGCAGATTGTATGTTTATTTGTTTGTTTGTTGAGTTTTATATATCGTCATTTGGTGAAGCCATCACAACGGTTTGTGGGACAAAAGAAGGGATCTAGAGTTTCTATCTCAACACAAGATTTTCTGGTGCATTCTTTTTGAAAAACTAAAAGGGCTTGAGAAACTTCACTGAAGAAACCTAAGGGGCAAATTTTTCTCTCAACATTCAGGCTGTGAGGGGCACAAATTGGATGCTGGGATGGAGAAGAATTCCCTGATTCTATGAGATCAGAATTGTTCAATTTCCCACATGACTGGTTTTCTGACAGATAACTCCTGAAAGAGTAAAAATCAAATATGTCTCAGTCCAGCAGGAGTTATAAAGATTCCATGGCTCCTTCAAAGTTTTATTAATATCAAAGTTTTATTTATATCTTTTCAACTGTGAGTTGAAGATGTAAACTGATCTTGGGTGTTCCCCACTTGAGCAAAATCTTGTTTGCCATATCCTAAGAGAACAATCACGGGGTCAATGACCCAGCTGAGCTTGTCTGCTAGGATGTTGTCCTTCCCCGCCAGATAAGTGGCTCTTAAGGATGTACCATGAAAGAAACCCCAGGTTTCATATTCTGATATTTTTCTAAAAGAAAAGGAAAGAAACGTTCCTCCCTGCTCTTTGAAACAGAACATGGCTGGACCGGGACAATTTTGCTGGCCACCTGATCTCTGAAAGTCCTTAGAGCATACAGTACACTCTTAAGTTCCAAGAAGTTTTTTATTTATTTATTTATTTCGGGTTTTTATATACCGGCATTCGAGAACGCAGTCCCATCATGCTGGTTCACATAAAACAAGGGTGTATCGTAAACATAAACTAAAACAATGGTGCAGAAAAAGGCAGTTACATATAACAGGGTGATTAGAACTTGGCAGAGGAAGAAGAGAAAGGACAGGTCATTAATTCAAACATATAAACGATAGCGGAGATGGTTAATCATGGTGTAGGTGAAGGTAGGGATTGGTATGGATGAAATAGATCAGTTTGAGTCCGGGAATGCTTGTGTGAATATCCATGTCTTTAGTCTTTTTTTGAAGGTTGAGATGCATGTTTCATGCATGTTTGAAGGTTGAGATGCAAGTTGATGTGATGACACCTTTCCTGAAAAGACCAAAGGTCCTAGGTGTGAAGCCCTTGCGTATGAGGTTCCCAACCAAGGTTGGAGGCATCCACTGTCACTATAGTTCAGTGGGAAGAAATTTGGATGGGCAATTCTTTGACCCATAAAAACAGTATCTCTGAACTGACTGGTGACAGATGTATTCCTCGAATCCCTGAATAGCTCGTTTCCAATGAGACAAGATCAGCAGCAGAAGTTGTTCCCTGTGCCAGCACAGATTCAACAGAGCAGTCAGCAGCCATAAGAAAGGCAATCGCTGCTCCTTCTTATGTCTTGCACAGAATGTGGTATGGCTTGCGCAGCCTTTGTAAGAATGCTGTGTGGGCGCACATGTGCACAGCTTAGAGGGAACAATAGTTACAACCCTAAAAATTTCCTGGGCAGCCTGGATAGAACATTTGGGTATTCATCTGCCTTATCTGTGACATTATCAGAATATGAAACCTGGGGTTTCTTTCATGGTGAGTTGAAGATGCAAAAAGTAAAAGCGAAGAACTCGCCCACTTTTTTCAGGACAAAAAAGCAAACATTCTTAACTGTCACCCCATCACCACCACCTCTGTGAATCCCCTCTCGCACATTCCCAATGCCATCCTAGACTCCCTTGATCTCACCTCCCCTAAAGAGATTGAATCCATACTAACCAAAATCAAACCTGCAACCCACTCCTCTGATACCATCCCTACAATCCATTCCTCACATCATCACCAAACCATTAGCCAGCATAATCAACTGTTTGCTCTCTCTTGGCAAAGTCCCGGATATGCTAAAACATGCTGTGGTCAAACCTTTCCTCAAAAAACCCACCCTTGACCCCAAAGACCCATCCAACTACCGCCCCATCTCCAACCTGCCCCTTATAGCAAAAATCATGGAAAAGGTGGTTAATGTACAACTCATGGACTACCTCGACATCCATAATATCCTACACCCATCCCAATTTGGTTTCCGTAAGCTTCTGAACACTGAAACCTTACTACTCGCTCTGACACCCTCCTCAAAGGCATTGACCAAGATCAAGGTTACATCCTTGCCCACCTTGACATTTCAGCAGCGTTTGATACGATCAGCCACAATCTTCTCCTCTCTCATCTTTCTGAAATAGGCATTTCAGGTACAGCCCACCTTTGGTTCAAATCCTTCCTCACCAATAGTCAATACACTTAAGATAGGAAACTCTGAATCCTCCCGCATACCCCTCGCCCAAGGCGTTCCACAAGGTTCCTCCCTTTCCTCCACCCTCTTCAATATATACCTTTTACCCCTCTGTCACCACCTATCCGACTTGGGCCTCAAATTCATTTTATATGCTGATGACGTCCAAGTCCTCATACCTATTTATTTATTTATTTATTATTATATACCGACATTTTGATCTTAATTGAGATATCACACCAGTTTACATTCAGGTACTGTAGGTATTTCTCAATCCCCAGAGGGCTTACAATCTAAGTTTTTATACCTGAGGCAATGTAGGGTAAAGTGACTTGCCCAAGGTCACAAGGAGAGACAGCAGGACTTGAACCTTGGTCTCCTGGTTCACAGTCCACTGCTCTAACCACTAGGCTATTCCTCCTCCCCTATACAAGAATCCATCACCAATTCCTTAAAACTTTGGGAGGAATGCCTCTCCTTCATAAGCACCCTCTTCACGAACATCCATTTATCGCTCAACACTACAAAAACTGAGCTGCTCATCATCTCAAATCCTCAGAACAATAGGCTAGAAAAACTGAGCTGCTCATCATCTCAAATCCTCAGAACACCAGGCTAGCCCCCCCCCCCCCCCAAGTAACTTCCCCCTCAACTCAACCACTACACAGCCATTTGTACGTGACCTTGGGGTCATAATTGACCAACAATTTAACATAAAAAAAAATGTCAGCACAGTCCTAAAAGAAGGCTTCTATAAGCTCCACGTCATGAAGAAACTCAAACCCCTTCTCCACACATATGATCTCCGCACGGTCATACAAGCAACTATCTGCGCAAAAATGGATTACTGCAACTCCCTTCTCCTGGGTCTCCCGCACGCTACCATCAAACCTCTTCAAATACTGCAGAATGCAGTTGCCAGAACCCTCTCCAATACCCATAAATCTGATCACATAACCCCTGTTCTTAAAGATCTTCACTGGCTCCCTATTCCCTCATGCATATTGTATAAAACTCTTACTATTATCCATAAAGCACTATACCACCGCAACTCCAACTGGCTTGAAGATCCCCTGCGCTTCTCCATGCACAACCGCCCCACTAGAACTTCTCTCAATGCTACCCTACACACCCCCTCCCCTCAAGATTGCCCATTTCACCTCCACCAGGGAGCGAGCCATTTCTGTGGCTGGTCCTTCCCGCTGGAATGTTCTCCCCTCGGAACTTTGCTCTGAGCCCTACCAGTACAAATTTATAAAAAAGCTAAAGACCTGGCTCTTAAGCAGGCCTTCCCAGCATAAGTCTTCCACCTTTCTCTTCCCCCCCTTTTTATCATGCTACAATACATATTTTATTTTCTCCCCTTTCTGTTGTACCTAACCATCTCCTATTATGTTTTTGTTATGTTTATTGTTATCTTCTTACTTACTGCCTCTCTATTACTCCTTTATCCTTATTAGTTAATCTATATATATTGTTATTTGCACCCGTTCCTGTTCCCTATTCCCAGTTCTCGGTATTTTCTCTTAATTCTTTGTAAACAGATATGATATACCCACGAATGTCGGTATAAAAAGGTTGTTCAATAAATAAATAAATAAATAAATAAAATAAAATAAATCATCAGGATCTGTGTGGTGACATTATCAGGATCTGGCAGAGGTTCATGTCCACCTCTGTGCCAAAGCTAATCTCGTACATATTGATTTGAAAACCTGGAAAGATATCAGAATAGGAGAAATGATCCATTCATGATCAGGCCACTAATTATCAAATATAGGCCCTTTCAACTGTAAAATGTTACTGTCTAATCAACTCTGGCATCCTCCCCCTCCCCCCCACACACTTACCCCCAACTTCTCTTTACTGAGCTGTGATTAAGAACATAAGAACATAAGAAATTGCCATGCTGGGTCAGACCAAGGGTCCATCAAGCCCATCCTGTTTCCAGAGGCCAAACCAGGCCACAAGAACCTGGCAATGGTATATGGAGGCAGCTGAGGCCCTGTATGATTCTGTACTAGTTAAACCTAATATAACTTCACGGTTTCTTTACTGACCAGAGTAAGAGAGGATAACTCACAGATGAATTAAGTTAATTTAATAAAAAGTTCTCATCTACAACTTGTTTGTTAACCCTTAATTCAACATATCCCAACCATTACACAGAAACAGAAATGACGGCAGAAAAGAACCAAATGGTCCATCCAGTCTGCCCAACAAGCTTCTTAAGGTAGTAACTGCCACTCTGTGCAGGTTACGGCAATGTTTCTCTTAAGGGTAGGAACTGTCGCTCTGTGAAGTCATCCCCAAGCCTTATGATACCCATAAAAACTGCAGCTAGCAACATTTCTTTTTACTGGATGATGAGCTTTCTTGAGGTACTTTGCTTATGGGCTTGGCCATAGAAGCAGACCTGTGCTTTTCCCCTTATGTCTGCATTTCAGCACCCAGATCATAGAAGTCAGGCTCTCTTGGTTGTTGTCTGTATTCTATTTCCCTTTCCCCCTGCCGTTGAAGTGGGGCGCAATGTTGCAGTTGCTTTAGAATCAAGGCATATTGGTTAAGGTTAGTGATCTCCATGCCCTCTCTGTTAAGGGTAGTAACCGCCACACCAGCAAGTTACCCCTTTGCACATATTTTCTCATTTCCATCCTCTGGCCTTTAGAGATCCACAGTATTTATCCCATGCCCCTTTGAATACTTTGACTGTTTTCATCCTTACCACCTCCTCTAGCAGGACATTCCAGGCATCCACCGTCCTCTCGGTGAAGAAATGTTTCCTGACAGTTCTGAGTCATCCCCCCTGCAGTTTCGTTTCATGACCCCCTAGTTCTATTGTTTTTCTTTCCAACGGAAAAGGTTCAAAGTACATGTATCATTAAAACTATTCAGGTATCTGAAGGTCTGCACCTCCTCTCTTCCAGGGTATACATAATATAGACCCTTCAACCTCTCCTCATAGGTCTTTCGATACAGAAACCACAACATTTTGGTCGCCCTTCTCTGGACCGCCTCTATCCTTTCTCTATCTCTTTTGAGATATGGACTCCAGAACTGAACACAGTACTCCAAGTGAGGCCTCACCAAGGTCCTGTACAAGGGCATTATCACCTCCTTTTTCTTACTAGATATTTCCTCTCTCTATGCAGCCACACATTCTCTGGCTTTAGCTATTGCCTTGCCATCTTCAGATCTCAAATACATATTCCTTTTTTTTAATTTATATTTTATTAAATTTTAACAATGCAATTTTGTTAGAATTCAAAAGGATACATATTGGAATCCAAAATTATACATATATTAAGAAATTAATTACCCTACATATAATTTCCAAAAAGCCAAGTCCACATAAAGGGAGGCTATAAAGAAATATTTAAAGAAAAAACACTGCACCATTTACAGCATATAGAGAGAAATAAATTTTCTTTACCTTAACATTCCACACATTCCATATACTAAGAGATTTGCTTATCTTGAAAAAATGTTTCTAAATGACTAGGATCTTGAAAGATAAATTCTATTTTTTTTTTTATAAATAACCAGACACTTAGAGGAATTTCAAAAAGAAAGCAGCCCCCAAGGAAAACACTCTAGGTTTTAACATGAGAAATTGCTTTCTCCTCTTTTGAGTATTCCTGGAAACATCAGGAAAAACCTGGATCTTTTGACCACAAAAAGATATATCTTTATTTCTAAAGATTTTCTGAAACACCAAGTTTTGTCCTGCTCACAACAAAAGACACTAAAAGTGTTGTCCTTGTGGGGTATATCATCAATGGATGCTTCTAAAAAAAGAAGTCAAATGAGATATATTGCAGGGCCAGAGTACCATCTCCTCTTCCCGTTCGGCTGTGCTCACTTTAAAACAAGGAATATAATATATCTTAGAAATAGCCATTTCCTTTGCTGTTGGTATAGTTAATACTTTGCCTATATATTTTCTGAATAATTCAATAGCTGAAAGCAATGTAGATACTGGGAAATTTAGGAGATGGAGATTCCTCATACGGATCTCGTTCTCCAAATTTTCTAGCTGTTTCTGATGAATTAGACTATTCTTCAAAAAAAAAATAGTACTAGATGACTAACAACGAAACTTGCGATTTTATAGTAGTAGATGTCATTTCTAAATTATTAATACGTCATCCATAATCTTCTACAGTACTTTAATTCACTAAACAGTTTACCAAACTGAGCAAAAGAAGAGGCCATTGATTTTTCCATGTTGATAAGTAAAGTCCATATATCAGCTAATGTAGCTTTCTGAGGATCTAAAATCTCAGGTATCAAACTTCCAAATTGTAACATAGGACTAGGCTCAGTGGAGCCAACTTCTCTTAATTCAGACTGCTGCCTTGCCATGTTGTCCATAATTACTTGTGAGCTAGCAGCCATCAGCAGAGGGGTTTCTCTATTTGTGTTGGTTAATGATGATGGGCTAGGATGCTCTGGAGACCCAGAGGAAAAAAATTTCAGGTATAATATTCCTGTTTGATTGTCTCACCCGTCGCTCCACATAATGATCCATGGGTCCTCTCACAACTACCGATCCCGGAGATGACATTACAAACTTCGTCTTCCTCTTCCTACCCATACAGAGAGGGAGCTCTCCCAGTGGGGAGAGATGAGTACAGACTGCTGTGTGGAAGAGCCTGCGGGAAGTATTGCTAACACCTGTGCCCCAATGTGATCCAGGAAGCCATGCCCCTCTGGTAACATCATCTAAACGAATCAGAGGACTCGATAAAACATCAAGGCTGCGGTGGAAAGTTGGAGGTCATACAGAGAGGGAGCTCTCCCAGCGGGGAGAGAAGGGTACGGACTGCTGTGTAGAAGAGTTTTATATACCGTCGTTCGGTTTCGCCATCACAATGGTTTACAAAGTTTCGATGTTTAACAGTGTTCAAAAATTCATATGCTTGTTAACATAGTTATCTTAGTCTTTATAAACATAGCTTGGTTGTTAAATTGTACAGGTTAAATTACGTACTTTGGATTGGTTCTGCATGTTTATATGGGCTGGTAGGGAGGGAAGTTGTAGCATAGAGTTATTGGGTGTTTTGGTAGGCTTTGGTGAACATCCAAGTTTTTAGTTCTTTTTTGAAGGTTTTTAAATTTTGTTGTGTTCTCAGTTCGGTTGGGATGGTGTTCCACCTGAAGCCCCGCCCCTCTGGTGACTTCAACTAAACGAGTTGGAAGACTCAATAAAACATCGAGGCTGTGACACTCAGCCGAAGCCACGTGCCCCTTATAACTTTTTTCTTCAAATGTTTCTTAGGAACGATTTATGGGTAGGAAGAGGAAGACAAAGCCAGATACTATTCCCCCAATATCTCTCTCTTGGTCTGTGCACATCAGTCTTTCACCGCCCCCCCCCCCCCCCCCCATCACATATATTTATTTTTGGATTACCGCACCCCAAATGCATTACTCTGCACTTCTTGGTATTAAATCCCAGTTGTCTAATTTTTGACCATTCTTCAAGTTTTCTTAAATCTCTTTTCATTCTTTCTACTCTTTCAGGTGTGTCCACTCTCTTAATTCAATATAACTCTCCATTTAACATATTCTAACAAGGCAACCACAATTCTTTACCTTCTTAAAATGTATTCTTTTTTGTTCTTTAAAATAACAGTACTACTTTTCGGTTTGAGTAGGTTGATAGAAGTTAGTTACAGATGGGCCTGATGAAGGGCATACTTAAATTAGTACATTTGTAACTATTTCAAGTAACAATATAATAAACTTGAAATGATAAAGGTAGCATAGTTAAAAAAAAAAAAAAAGTATTAACTAATTCAATAAAAATCACTAAAAATGTTTACCAACCTTTATTTCTACATAATTGATAGGCAAAAAGAGATTAGAAAAATATTTCAGAATATATTCATAAGTAGTTTCTTTAGAGTGAAGACAGTATGTTTTTGCTATCACATCTATAAGACAAATGATATCTTGTAAAGCTTGATAATTGAAAGGGCAATCCAGTAATTGTGAAGACAGATGGAAGCTTTGTTAGATGACAATACTATGTTATTAACAGGACTAGCATCCTGTTGTCATGGAGAGAATTAAGTAGTGCAATGTTTTTTGTTTTTTTTTTTATTGTTTGTGCAGTATGCACAGGACACAGTTCAGTTGCACTGGTAAATTGTTTTATAATGAATCTCTATTTAGAGATATGTTAACGCAGTCAGTGCCATGTAAACTAGTTTTAAGAGGTATAAAAGAATGTCTTTCAATAGACAATAAAATAGGATTATTTAGAAATCTTTTTTGTTTCATTTGTAGCTATTAAAAATGCTCATATGCCCATCTATTCCTTAATGAAGAGGTATTACTTTTTTTTTTTTGGATCTGGCAATTTCTGATTATTTTGGGCTTCTAGCTCAGTCAGAACCAGGGCTAGAAATTGGCAACATGGTCCTTCATTCACAGCAATATGGGATTTTTTGCCATATTTGATATCTAGGGTCAGATTGGTCTATCAGGGCTTTGGGCATGCCCTGGTGTTCTGGTCAGACCGTTTATATGATTGGCACTGATCATAGCAGCCCCATGCCTGTGGAACTGCTGTGGTTAATGCCAGGCCTCTCAGCAGCACTGCTGGCAGAGTGGAAACCTCTCCATTTAATTTTGTTTTGTCTTATTGGCCTGCGGCTCCATAGGCCTGACATTTGTTTCTCTGGCTCCCATCGTGGATACAGCCGTGGATCCATGAATCTGCCTTTTGCTTTCCCACCCCCTTGTGGTGCCTTCAATGCAGTATGGGGCTAATCACTTCATCCTTTCTCCACCACGGAGGCAGAAAGAGCTCTCACTACCTCCCCTTACCAGCCCTGCCTCAGACTATCGCTGTCACGGAAGGCAGCAGGCAGACTGCCTGCTGCTTCATATCAACCAGCTGAAAAAGCTGTTCCTCGATCTCTGCAACAGGCCAGCCCCCATCTTATGATAAGACCGCAAAAACACCCTTCCCACCCCACCCTGCATCGGGGCCTTCCTGACTTCCTCTTCCCACATCAGCACCATCAGCAGATATCCCTGTTTGGATTCCCTCTGACCATCAATGTAAGTAAAAATATATATATTTTTTTAACGTATTCAGAACAGGTAGGGGAAAAAATGAGAGAGAGTGGAAGCATTCCAGTGAATGTATGTGTCTGCATACCTCAGCGTGAGTCATGTGCAAGGAGTATGCATATGTGTGCATGACAGCATATACAAGGGAGTATGGCTGTGTGTCAGCATGTGCGAGAGAGCACATATGAGAGCACGTGTGTGCATGGAACCAGGCATGTGTGTCCGCAAGTGCATGAGGGAACATGCGTGCATGTGTGTGTGTCAGCAAGAATGTGTGTCAAAGACCATGAAGTAGCATGCATGTGTCAGATGGCAAGCATGTTAAAGACAGTGAGGGAGCATGTGAATGTACACATCAGGGAGCATGGTAGTGTCAGACCATAGGAGTGAAGTTATCAGGGTGTGTATTTATGGGAGGAGAAAGTTTGTGCAGCCCCACTCCCCACTAATCTATAACAATCTCAGGATGACTGGAAATTAAAAGTTGCCAATTATATAAAGCAGGGGATTTATTAATTCTTATTGGTTTTATTGGTTATCTGATGTGCCTGCTGTTTTAAATATTTTATTGGTATTTGGGAAAATGTTTAAAAATTATGAGTTTATTATTGATAGTCTATTCATCAACTGTTTTAAAATGTTTTCTTTTTATTAGTATGGTTTTCCTATTACTGATTATTTATATTTCTTGATTTCATTGTTTGATGTTTTATGAGAAATGGTAATATTTCTATTTTTCCATTGTTCCACTGCATACAGAGTCTGACTTCTTGCTGTTTCCCCAGTTCAGTTTTAGTTTGCACATTTTTATTTATATTTTATGGTCTCCTTACCTCAGTATTTGATGAGGTCTGTGTGCGCCATGTGTGTCCAAGGTGAGGTATTCTGCTAGCGTGTAGTTTTTGTGCAGGGATCTATAGCTGACTGTTTTCCTAATAGAAGTTGTGTTAGTGTTTTAGGGTCTGACGTAATATTTACAGTGTTGCCTTTACATAAGTAGGATAGTCATTGTTGGGAGTTTAGTTTATAGTAATTAATTGTAATTCAGTTTACTCAAGGCTTGCTGAGAGCCAAGCCCATACCCAATATGTGTTAGAATAGGCCTAATGAAATATGGGATCCAAGTGTCTTTTTACTTTTTTTTTTGGCAGAGTTTCTGGTTGGCACCACAGCAGTGCATGTAAATATAATGTACATGTTGTAAGTGATATTTTTACCTCAAAGCTGTACTTTGGATGTCCTTTTTGATGCAAAATCTGTTGTCATAAATGCATAATTTTAAAATATGTGAGGGGAGAGAGGGGCTGGGAAGTTCAAGGCTGTAAGGTTTACCTACGGTGCCTAATACCCTTGCTTCAGCCCTAGCTGCACTAGCTCTACATGGCAAAGCAGGATTCTGGAGCTGTGCTGCTTTGGGTCCTGTGATTCTCTCCAGTCTCACCCAGGGCCTAATATTTTTTGTTTCTTAACACCTCGAGGAACAACATGGATCACTTCTTGTCTGCCAACCTCTAGAGTAAGTAGGCAGTGAAGAGCCTGAGGAACTATAAAAGCAGCAGACTCTGTAGCTGCCTAGCACATGGTCAATAGGAATTCAATGAAGTGGTGTGGGGACAAGGAGAAATGGAGGCAAAGCAGAGTTGCTTACTTGTAACAGGTATTCTGCGAGGACAGCAAGATGTTAAGTCCTCACACATGGATGACATCATCGGATGGAGCCTGGCACGGAACTTTGATTTCAAAGATTCTAGAACTTTCAGACATGCCCTACTGAGCATGTGCAGCTGTAGTCATCACCCTAACTCCTAGGTAGAGTCCCTCAGTTCCTAATATAGCTAATACATGGAGAAACCAACCCCCAGGAGAGGCGGGTGGATTTCATGAGGACTAACATCCTGCTGTCCTTGGATAACACCTGTTATAGGTAACCAACTCTGCTTTCTCCGAGCAGGATGGTAGTCCTCACACATGGGTGAATACCAAGCTACAGGCTGTCCGAGAAGGACAAAGAGGGAATCCACACCTTGCTTAAAGCACCACCTCTCTCCTTTTTGCCTGTGAGGCAGCTGACCCACAAGGGGTCTAGGCAGGAAAAAGAGTTGGGTTCTACAAAGAGAAAACCATAGCAAAGAAAGACAAAACCCAGATTAGTAGCAAGGGCACCCGAGGCAGGGAAACAAACATACTCTGAATCACGGAAAACATTACAAGAAGGTTTCAGATCAGTAAACCATGATGACAGAACCACCTCTGGATACAGGAAAAAGTCCAGAGATGTAACCAAGGGAAGGACCCTTGGACGAAGACCACACAGTTTTCTTAGTGTTACAAGACAACCGAAAAACCAACTGGGGCTCGAAAACTCCCCAGAAAGAAACTGCGATCCACTGACATCCGAAGGACAGAATGTCTCTGCAGAAGTGCGCCCATGTTTAGCCAATAGGCAAAATGGGCAAAAAAAACCCCAAGCAATGCTTGGAAGAATAAGCAACAGCAGCAGGGTCTGTGACAGACACTACATGACAAGCCCAGACATAGCTGACCAGCAGGACAGCAACAAGAGTTTCAGGAGATGAAAGGCAATCCCTGAATATCACCACTAGCCCAAACTCCGAGGCTGGGAGATACGTTAGGCCTGAAGCTCAACCACATTGCACCCTGTCAAGGGCAGGGCTATCCATATTGTGTACTGGATAGTTCAGATGATCAGGAAGGCACTTTGGGCAACCTAGTGAAGTGAGAAAAGCAAAGGGCAGTATTGGCCAGAGTTTTGCAAAAATACAGGGGAAAAATGGTGTATACACAGATATTTATATTTTAAAACTTTTATATACTGCACTCTACAATGGGGTTAGATCGAAGCAGTTTACAATATCACATACATAGTAATAAAACATAAAACACAAAATTTTATTTATTTTATTTATTTAAAATCTTTTCTATACCGTCGCTAAGTTATATACCATCGCAACGGTTTACAAATAGGCACATAGACTAAGGTAAGTAAATGTAGGATATCTTACATTCTAACAGGTGCCAATAAAGTTCAGTTACAATTTCATAAATAAAATCATTATTTGAGTAATGTTGGTCAAGTCCAGGTATATTATTGAGTTACTATCGCTTTGAAATATTACTTCTTAAAAGTAGGATTGATTAAATTCATTCTCATCTGCATTAAAGGGAAAACAAATCATAAAAACAACAGGTAATGAAAACAAAATGAACAGTAACGACATCATGCCTTATGAAGTTTAGTACAGTTGGTAGTCAATCACAGACTGTTTAAATGCGATGAAACACAGGTAGGTTTTTAGATTTTTCTTAAACTCCTTAATATTAGCCAAAAAGAATCAGGAATAGAATTCCAGAGAATAGGGCCTGCGACAGAGAAGGCACGCCTTCTAGTAAGATCAAACCTAGCTAATTTGACTGATGGAACCTAGTTAAGCTTTGGAATTCATTGCCAGAGGATGTGGTTACAGCAGTTAGTGTAACTGGGTTTAAAAAAGGTTTTGATAAGTTCCTAGAGGATAAATCCGTAAACTGCTCTTACAGTAATTAATAAGCATTAGTAGCTTGTGATCTATCTAATGTTTGGGTACTTGCCAGGTATTTGTGACTTGGATTGGCCACTGTTGGAAACAGGATACTGGGTTTGATGGACCCTTGGTCTAACCCAGTATAGCATATCGTATGTTCTTATGTATGTCCTTTTGAGGATTTTATTCGTGTAATGGAGGTGTCTTGAGGGTTGATACATGCGTAGACTAGAGCATAACCAAATTGTGGATTTCTTATGTAATAGGTTGTGGATGATCAAAAGAATTTTATACAGTATTCGATGAGACACAGGGAGCCAGCATAACAAGCAAAGGGCAGGGGTTATATGTTCTTGATAGCTCACACTTACAAGGATAAGAGCAGCAGTGTTTTGAATTAGTTGTAATAGACGTAAGGCTTTAGCTGGGAGACTCAAGTATAATCATTACAGTAATCTAGACTAGTCAAGATCAGAGCATGCAGAACTGTACGAAAGTCATTTGGGTATAACAAAGGTTTGAGTCGCTTCAGCAAGTGAATCTTATAGAATGAGGTTTTTACTACCAAAGAGATGTTTTGTGACATAAATAATGTCGGAGTCTACAATAACTCCAAAACTGTGAGCTTTAGTTGTTATGGAGATGGAATGACTTGATGGTTGACATGAAGACTGAGGAACAGTGGATAGGTGTAGAATTTCAGTTTTGGAGGAATTGAGTTTGTGTGTGAATATGTGTGTGAATATTTCTCTCTCTAACACAGAAAGATGCCCTTATACAGACACTCTGAGAAACATACATTCTGTCATTGTGCTGCTGCTCATTTACTCACAGAATGAGTGCCTCGGCTCCAGAACTGCCTCATTATATAACTTTTTTTTTTACTTGCTGCTAGCCCTTCCCCAGACTTTCCTTTCCCATTCTCACCCCTTCTTGGCACCCAAACTTTCCAAGAAACTCACTGGTTCATAGGTGAACCCAGCTGACCCTTTCAGAGATGAGCCCAGCAGACAGAAGCCTCCCCAACATTGCACAGGCACTTCTTCTTGGCTCACCCCATCCCTTTCTACTCCTCACACATGGGTGACATCATCAGATGGAGCCCGGCATGGAACTTTGATCTCAAAGATTCTAGAACTTTCAAACATGCAGCTGTAGTCATCATCCTTTCACTTAAGAGTCCCTCAGTCTCTTTTCTTCTGCAGAGCCGTGTGGTTGCAGGAGCAGAGACTCTCACAGTATTCAGCTTTACTCTCTTCCTCAGTTTTTGTAAGTGATTTTTTTCTAGAGCTGCAGCTATTTTTCTCTCTTTTACATTATGGTAGTTTTATTTCTTTTCCTATTTCTTCCTTCCTTTGTCTGCCAGCTGCATGGCGGGCTTTAGTCACTGTACAGGCTGGCAGGGTCAATTTCCATCCCTTAAAAAATGATACTAAACTGTCAGTGCAGTATTATTGTGTCCTCTCCATGCTTTTTTTTTTTTTTTTTTTTTTTTTAACCTTTGTCAGATGCTGGCAGGACTGACTTACAGTCAGTTGCTGATCCGTGTAGGCCGCTGAGCCTGGGGATTTGCCTGAATTCTATCTGGGCAGGAGTTCCATGTCGTTTTACCGATCGGCATTGATAGAGGTTCTCACAGTGCAAAGATCGAGTACCACACTTTTCCTGTGAGGGGGAGAGTTCATCCTCCCTACAGGAGCCCTGGATGATGTAGTTAAATCGTAAGTGGATTGTGATAAATTGCAAGAGGACCTCACGAGACTGGAAGATTGGGTGTCCATATGGCAGATGAAATATGTGGATAAGTACAAAGTGACGCATATACGGAAAAATAACCCATGCTGTAGTTACACGATGTTAGGTTCCATATTAGGACTTACCTCCCAGGAAAAAGATCTGGGTTTTATAGACTGATATTACATTGAATCATTGGCTCAGTATGCTGTAGCAGTCAAAAAAATCAAACATTGTTAGGAATTATTAGGAAAGGAATGGCAAAACAGAGGATATCATAATGCCTCTGTATTGCTCAATGGTTAGATCACACCTTGAATACTGTGTACAATTTTGGTTGCCACAGCTCAAAAAAGATATAGTTACACTGGAAAAATTACAGAGAAAGGAGACCAAAATGATAAAGGGCATGGAACGGCTCTCCTATGAGGAAAGGCTAAAGAGGTTAGGGCTGTTCAGCTTGGAGAAGAGGGGCTGAGGGGGAGGGGATATGATAGAGGTCTGCAAAATCATGAAAGGAATTGAATGGGTAAATGTGAAACAGTTATTTACTCTTTCGGATAATACAAGGATTAGAGGGCACTCCATGAAGATATCAAGTAGCACATTTAAAACAAATTGGAGAAAATTATTTTTCACTCAATGTACAATTAAGTTATAAAATTCATTGCCAGAGGATGTGATTAAGGCTGGAAGTGTAGCTGGGTTTAAAAAAAGAGTTGGATAAGATCCTGGAGAAGAAGTCCATAAACTGTTATAAATCAATAGGGATCCCAAAATAATGTGTGGCAATACAATATAGAGTGTTCAATACATATGTCTATTACTTTATTTGTTTAAAGGCCAACAGGAAAGGACATTTGTTTGAACAATATACTCTTATTCTGAAAAGATACAAAGATACGAGTAGGGAACAGCTGCTACTCATTGCGGCATTAGTAGCATGGGATCTATTTAATGTTTAAGTACTTAGCAGGGAGTTGTGACTTGAATTCAACACTGTAGGAGACAGGATATTGGGCTTGATGGACCCTTGGTCTGAACTAGTATGGAATGTTCTTATGACTATCCAAGAGGGACATTTTCAAGTTGCACTACAAGCAGCTCTCGAAGACCCTGTCTACTTCAATGTCATATTCAAACACAAAAACCAAAGCAAAGATCAAAAAATATTATAGCAAAGGAAAAAAGGGCTGGAAATGAAACTGAAAAAAGACAATTCTTAATGAGCACTGACAAACAGAAGAGTTCTGCAGAGCAAACAAAATCCCACTTCAAAAATACTATCAGAGAGAAATCAAAATGGCATAAACTATAGAAACAGAGAAATAGTAGTCTTAAAGGAACAAAACAAAGAAAAGAAAAGGGTCCAATGAAAAATGCTTATCAAGGAGCAAAAAGAAACTGGGAGTTCGGTTCAACAACCCTACCATAATATAGTGGCACATAAGCATTATGGAATTTTCAGAGGTCTTCAGCATATAAAAGGAGAAATTACTATTTACGTGATAATTTCCTTTCCTTTAGTGAGGGGCAGGTTAATCCTAACGAGTGGGTTATACACCTCTGCCAGCAAATGAATGCAGAGCAAAAGCTGATGTCACGGCTATATAGCCCCAGCCAGACATCAGCCCGCCAGTATTCTCTGAAAAATCCAAACTGTGGACAAAGCTGACTAAATTTGAACATTATTAGTAGCAGGCAACCATTTGTGTTTCTCAACCAACAGAAACCCTGACTCGGCCAAAAGAAGGAACATATCTAGCAAAGTGAGGGGCTGATGCAATACAGTGCGCTCAGCCAAGCGCACTGTTTAACTTGCAGTCGGACGCAGGATAAATAGGCGCTAATCCACCCCCAATACAATAGGGGGATTAGCGCCTATTTAACGCGTGTCCGACGTGGAGTGAATGAGATAGCACTCATCACATGCAAATGCATGCGAATGAACTATTACTCATTCATTCCAAATGCAAAAAGATAAATGTGCGGATTGCCTGTGGCACTCACAGGCAATCCCCTGAAGGGAAATGTATGTCCACCACCTGCTGGAGACCAAGAACGCTGGCGGGCTGATGTTGGGGCGGGTCTGTATAGCCAAGACATCAACTTTTGCTCTGTCTCCATCTGCTGGCAGAGATATATAACCCACTTGTTGGGATTGACCTACACAAACCCAAAGGAAGCTCCTGTCACCCCTCAGCAACACTATTAAGGATGCTTATCATAGTGACATAGAAGATGGTAGCAGAAAAGGACCTAACCTTAAACAAAGCAGCAAGGGGGTAACCTAGAATGGCATTTACAAACCTCAACACCTTGCTGGGCAGAGTAGATGGACCACTTCAGTCTTTACCTGCCATTATTTACTATGTTACTATTTTATTGTATAATTGGCCACCTGATCTGCCCAGTTGCCTTCCTAAAATCTTCAGTAGATGATCATGTAAATTCTTATACTTAGCCTCTATTACCCTCCTTTGGTACACCATCTCAAGCATCATCTTACTCGTTGGCTTTTACAGGTGCCATACTTAATTGAACCACCAAGCTCCCCTCTTATTTCTTTCCACCAAGCTTTATAAGTCAAAAAGTTAACAAAATTAGGGCCTGGTTTACTAGAGCTTTTCTCCCATTCTGTGTCTATGTGAAAAATGCTTAGTAAATGAGGCCCTTAGTGTGTCCAAATATGTAGCTGTCCAGTGCTTGTTGGGGATGGAACCATGGCCATTCTGTACAGATGATCCCAGTTTTTTGGAAGCCTGATGTAGTTGTATCATTGATATTAGAGCTGAAACAATGTTTTTCCTAGCATTCCTAGAAGCCCAATGCAGCCATACTACCACACACTGCATGTTGGCTTCTATTCTCCCCTCTTTGGTCCACTAAAGCAGTATTCCCCAAGTTGGGATACTCCCTAACCAATCTGGTTTCCAAGATATCTACAAAGAGAAAAATGTGCATACCTTCAACAAGGCATTCTGTCCCAAGCATATTTAAACTGGCAAGGTTTTGGTTATTGCTACGTCTGCTGGTGGATTGTTCCAGGTATTTACCACCCTCTCAATAAAATAGCATTCTCATATTTCCTCTGAACCTTCCAAGCAACTTCAGATTATGATTCCTTTTGCTTGTATTTCCTTTTCAATAGAAACTTTTTATTTTATTTTGCTTTATTGAAGCCTGTGAAATATTTGAATGTTTCTGTCATATGTCCATCTCATCTTTCTCCAGTGTGTATATTTTTACTATCTTAAGCCTCTTTTTGTAGGGTTTATGTTGCAAAATTTGAATCAGTACAGAAATAAATGACATGGGAAGACAAAGTTTTCTTGTCTTACAAAGTTATTACTTCTAGTTCAGCAGAACTACTGAAAATCACCAAGTACAAACACCATATTTTAGTACATTTCCAAACATTAACTAAAGCCTCTTTTTAAAAATTTTTTACTGAGTACAAATAAATGAAAATGAGAATGATTAAAGACTTCAGGGTGAAGAGAATATCAACTTACAGCACTGGGAAGCAGCAACAGACAATGGTTTCTTCTGAACTTCTTCTCTAAATGAATACTAAATAGAAAAAGAAAGCATTAAATAGTAGACTTTAACCTTTTTAGTTAGTGACATGAAGGTCCTACAGGGTGGTAGAAAATATTTGCATATATTGGTTTTCTAATCCAGTGCTTCCCACTTCTTGTGACCCCACAACCAGTTTGAGTTCAGTATAACTACAATATGCATGGGAATGTTGTATACACTGTATATGCAGCATATGCAAATTTACTTCAGATATTCATTGTTATGCAGAAAAATTTTATAGACTGAAGGGTGCTGAAGACATGTTTGGTAATTACTATTCTATCTATATTCTACAGAGAATAATGGTAGAGAAGTACATTCATTTGAAACGAATGGGAAATCTAAAATAAATGTCATTTTCAGTTTGGTTTGTTCCAAATAAACAAATGGACAGGGGTTCATAAGGGTGCTATGAGCTGGGGGGGGGGGGAGAGATGCCCTGGGCACTGCATCACCCATCCTGCTGCAGCCATAGAGAGGCCCAGCGGCCACAGTGGATGCCATCCAGCTATGGCCAAAGACAGGCCCGGGGGCTGTGGTAGACCCCATCCCGCCATGGTCAAAGAGAGACCGAGGGAGGGGGGCATCATCAGGTGGGCACTTTTTGCACAGGGTGCCATTTGCCAAAATCCAGCCCTTGTCTAATTCTCTAGACACCCAACCAAAAAAAAATAATCAAATTTGCTTGACACGAGTTTCCTCGGGTAAAACAATGCTGTTTCG